>NW_006785876.1:6644832-6645346 GCF_000442215.2 Lipotes vexillifer
GAAAGAACTCCTTCCATGTCCTGACTCCGTGCACAAGGTTGTCTGAAACCACTTTACTTACCAGTGGTGAGAGCCAGGGCGGGCTTCAGCCTCTGGGGGACACTGGCTTTGGGGTGGGAGCCAGATCTGGAGCAGTGAGGGCGCCAAAGCTTCAGCCTAGCTCGTGCCTCTGTACCTGTGACCAGCAAGGCCCACGATGGCCACGCTTCTTTGAGTGCATCGCTAGCCCTTGGGTCGTTTCTTAGGGCTCAGACCTCTGGACATGCTATGAGGGAGCAGGGGACGAAGCTCAGGGACAGTGTTAGCTTCTCGAGAGGATTCTGCTTAATAATGTCCAAATTGCCTCGAGGTCTAGAATCCCTTCCTGTTTTGGAATGGATAACATGGTGGCACCCTCCTTGGCATGCGAGAGCTGCTATCCCAACCCTAGGAGAGGGCACCTGCTTTGTAATTATAGTTTGTGCTCTTTCCTTCCCTCCCTCGACCCCCTTTCCCCTCTCATTCATTCACTCTT
>NW_006785876.1:6645356-6653975 GCF_000442215.2 Lipotes vexillifer
TTTCCCTTATTCATTATTTACTCGACAGATACTTTGAGTTTTTTAGAAATAAAATAATGTTTGACCTGTGCTCAATGCCGTGGTGAAGAATCACAGTTTCTTGCCTCAAACATCTTACCATCCCATTGCAGAGACAAGACTTCCCCTCCTGACGTCTTTATTTTGATCACTGATAGCACACTTTACATAATAGCCTAGGCGTATATTTTCTGAATTCATGAAGATTCCATTTCTTTCATTCCCGCTCTTTCAGTCCTACGGATTCTACCCTTTATTTTTCCTGTCTCCTCTTCCCTCTACGTTTCTCCTGGCACTTCTCCAGAAATAGAAGGGCTCTCTTTATCGTCTCTTTTTAAACCACTAACTAAAAAAAATAAGTGTTAAATTAATACCTTGGCCAAACCTCTGCCACCTGATTTCTATATCATTGTCCCATTTAACCCTTATAACAAACCTTTAGACGTCTGTTACTGCCATCCTTATTTACAGATGAGGAAACTCGGGCTCAGAGACACTCAGTGACTTTCTCAGGTCACACAAGTGAAGTTCTAGAAGGCCTGGGGAATGGCCAGTTTGGATACCATTCTGGAGGCACCAGAAATGATGATAAAGGTGCTTCCATTTACAGGTAATTGGTTCCTTGCCTTTTGGGCCTTAGAGTCTCCTAACCAACCACGGGATAACGTGGCTCGAGGAAGAACCTGGTCTAGGGCATGGAGAGCGGACCTGCCCGTCCTATGCCAGGACCTGTGACATGGTTGAGGTACTGTCCTCTCCTTTTCGACAATTTATACGGAATTCCAAGATCCTTCCAGATCCTCCAGTGTTGTGGGCTGGGATTAGGGGAGCTTCCAGGAGAATAGCAAATGAGCATTTTTTTTTTCCCATTCTCATCCAATTGGCTTGTGTTTTGGAGGCTCTGAAGGCTACAGTAGTGTTTGGTCCTCTGTTATGCCAAATTATTTCCAGGAAAGATATCAAGGAGGGGTTTACAGTACAACTGGGGGTCACTGCAAACACTCCAGAATGTCCAATAAGTAAATCTTTTGCTCTCCATATAGAGAGTCTGAAGCTGGCTTAGGGTAGAAATGACTCCTGCAGGGGCAGACTAGAACAAGCATTGTCATCATCATTCATTAAATAATTTTTGCCTCTTCCTTCATCTTCAAGAACTCAGTTGCTCTCACTACCCCTGACCTGCAGAAACAAGAACAGTCAACAAAGACCATCACTTCTTTCCTTTTAGATTTTTCCTTTCCTTCCATGCCACATTGATCACACTCGTCCAGACGATCGTTTTAGTTGTTCCAACTTACTTCTCTGATTCTAGCTTTTGTCTCCTGATCTCTCAATCCATCTTCCAATCTACTCCCCGAATAATAACCCGTTCTCAAGTCCCCCTGACTCAAAATTCTACAGTACCCCATTGCCTACTTTTGAGTTTTTTTTAAATCACAAAAATAACACTTACTGTCCCAAATTCAAATAATACAAACAGAAGTGTATAAAAGAAAATATCTCCTATCTATCTATCATCTATCTATCTATCTATCTATCATCTATCTATCTATCAACTATCTATCATCATCATGTATCTATCTATCATCAAACCAAAGGATTGGTCTTTTGAGATTCTTTCTTTTAGTCTTTTTTAATTTTAAAATATTTATCCATATAATTCATGCAAATGTTAAACAAAAATTTATTCAAATAATAATAGGAAAAATATTATAATGGAAAACAACAGTCTCCTGTCCCATGCTTCACACTAGCAAGCCCTTTTCAATCAAAGTCAAATGCTAAGCTTTCATATCCCTGTGTGACATGGTACTGCTTGCATCACCTTCTCAAACTTATTTCTGCCCTTCCTCAACTTGGACCAGCTACTCCTTCCAGGTCAGTCTCTAGTCTGATAGTCCTTATCTTTCAACTAGAGAGTTTAGTCCATTGAAACCATTTGTAAGAATTGAACTCTTTGTATTCATTTCTATCATCTTATGTTACACTTTCTAGTAATATTTTTCCTGCTTTTTCTGTATTTCTTTTTCTTTTTCCTCCTTTGCTTCCTTGTTTTGAATTGTTTGGTTTCATTCACCCCCACCCCCAGTTTCATTTTTCTCCATATTCCAGTTCTTTCAGAGGTTACCCTAGACATTTCAGTATGGATATTTAACATAATAAAGTTGAAAATTAATATATTTAAGCTCTTTCCAGAAGATAAAAGAAGGAAAGAACCCTTGAATTCTAATTGCTTTCCTCCAATTTTACACCCAGTTGTCCAGGATTTTAATTCTCTCTTAATTTTAAAAAACCCATAAATTAGACATTACTATTGTTTTATACCGTCAATGTTTATTAAGATTTTGCCACATTTCAACCTTTTACTTTGCTAACTGAATTGCCTGCATTTTAGACCTGCACTCTAGGATCGATTTCCTTCTTTCTAAAATGCATTTCCTTTAGAAGTTCCTACAGTGAGAATGTTCTGGTAGTAAAAATTCTTTTTTTTTTTTTTTTTTAACATCTTTATTGGGGTATAATTGGTTTACAGTGGTGTGTTAGTTTCTGCTTTATAACAGAGTGAATCAGTTATACATATTCATATGTTCCCATATCTCTTCCCTCTTTGTCTCCCTCCCTCCCACCCTCCCTATCCCACCCCTCCAGGCAGCCACAAAGAACCGAGCTGGTATCCCTGTGCCATGCGGCTGCTTCCCACTGGCTATCTACCTTATGTTTGTTAGTATATATATGTCCATGTCTCTCTCTCGCCCTACCACATCTCACCCTTCCCCCTCCCCATATCCTCAAGTCCGTTCTCCAGTAGGTCTCTGTCTTTATCTGGTAGTAAATTCTTTCAGTTTGTGATGCTTTGAAAATTTTTGCTCCTCCCCCCACCTTTGGGAAATAGCTTCCCTTGTTTAGAATTCTAAATTGTTGGTTATTTGCTACGAATCGGTTGATATTAATGCATCTACTTTTCCACCCCGCTGTTCTTAAGAATTCAGCTGTCAGCTTGTCATTCTTTTCCAGATTATCTGCTTCTTCTCTCTGATTGCTTTAAGATCTCCTGTTTGTTTTTGTTGTTGTGTTCATTGTGATACGTGTAGGAATGGATTTCTTTTTATTTATCCTGCTTGGGATTCTCTGGGCTTTCTTAATCCATGCACTGGCACCTTTCCATTAATTCTGGAGAATTCTCAGTCGTTATCTCTTTTAATATTGCTTTTTCCCATTCTCTTTATTGTTTCCTATAGAATAGCCTCACACTATTCTCTAAGGTTCTTAAACATTTTCCTATTTCCCATTGCTTTTTTTCCCTCTACTACTAGAGTATGTGTAATCTCTTCAGTATTTTAGTTCACCTATTTTCTGTTTTAGCCCAGTCATTAAAATTCTAATTTTACTGATCACATTTTTCATTTTTAGAATTTCTATCTCATCTTTTATCAAATCTGGCCGGATATGATAGTCTCTTTTTTCCTTTGCTATACTTTCAATCTCCTTTCATATTTTTGAACATGTTAATCATACTAATTTTATATTCTGTGTTTGATTAGTCTCAGTATCTGTGGTCTCTGAAGGTCTGATTCTAGAGTTTCTTTTTCCAGCTGACTCTCAGTGTGGCTTTTTTCCTTGTGTGTTTAGTGACAAAAAAAAAAAAAAGAAAAGGTCCTTTTCCTTGTAACTTAACGTGTAGGAATTCATTGAGGCCCCATTTAAGAATATTTTCTTCCACAGGAAATTGGAATTTGCTTCTGTCAGGTGCCTGAGGGTATCACCAAGTTGAAACCAGTTCAAACTAACATTTCAACGTTTTCTTCCAGCCGCAGTGGTTGTGTATATTCAGGCCCCAAACTCATGAAAGTCCAGGTCTGTAATTAGAAATAAAGGGCGGGGGATTTTTTTTCTTTTTCTTACTCTGCTCCACACAGAGCTGAGGACAAGTGGTCACAGATCTCCACCTTCCTATTCTGTGGGATCAGGGTTTCACCGGTTCACTTATCGAGAGGGTTCCCTTCAGTATTCTTGGTCTCTGCTCTGACCTTTCACTCAGCTTGCTTGGGCTTCAGGATTTGTCCCTCACATGTGGGAAATGCTAACTCCAGCATCTAATGACTCCTTTGGCTTTGGGCTTTCTGGTCATTTCTGCAACACAAAGAATTACTTCACTTTCTAGCCAAATCTGTCATGCATTAAAAAAAAAAGATTTTATATTTTATGTAGTGCTCTTAGGAATTCCCTGAAAATCTAGTTGACCCTATTGTCAAAAATAGAAGACTTTACTTTTTTGTATCAGGCAATTACTTCTGGGAGCTTTAGTTTGGTTCATTCGTAAGGCAGCATAATACCTACATCACTAAGATTTTTGTGAAGATTAAATAAGATACTGGATATAAATGTCTACAATGTCGAAGTTTAATAAATGATGGCGACCATTATTACATGGAATAATTGATCGTAATCACTACTATTCTACTACAAGCGCTACAGCAAAAACTAAGAACACAAAAGGGCCTGTTATTCCATGGAGAATCAAAGAATTAGATAGAAGAAAAACAGTTAAAACTTTAGCTTTCTAAATATGTCTCTCATGTATATGATGTGTGAGAGCTGGGTTTTTTTTTGTTTTTTTTTTTAACACCACCCTGAAGCAGCGAATCACAGAGCTCCCTGTAGGACTTGGGCCCTGTCCCATGAGCTATACCTTTGATAGGGGTATGTGTGTGGGCTTGAGGCGAGGTTCAGTCAATAACCAGTGTCAGAGTCCACGGTGGAAACACTTCCGCTCCGTGCAGCATGGGTGGGCAAGCTGAAAGAACACCATTTATTGGAAGAAAGGTGCTACACATATACAACGAGGTGTTATATTTATTATTTCTATTTTAAACTATCCATTGAAGAAAGAAGACGTGGCAAGAATTTTTAATGAGGCCCAGGGTCAAACTGGGTTCAGAGGCCCAAAGGGAAATGTGGCAGTATTCTGACTGGGATGGCTATGACCTTGGGCAGGTCAAGTAACCTCTCAGCCTCATTCCCCTTGTGTGTGAAGCAGAATCGTGGGGCTGTAGTTTTAGGGAACGTTGACATCTCAAATACTATGATTCTTATCTCTCCCAACCCACACCCCCTGGGGCCCCTAGTTCACTGACTTCTAAGACCCACCATCACAGCTTTGCCAAAGAACACTGTTTATCCAGCAATATCTACCCAGAGTTCCCCTTTCTCTAACATGAGAGACAGAAATCAGAGCCACAATAGACACACAGTCCTTCATGGGGCTTTATGAGATGCTCATTTATCTCAGATGTGTGGTTGGAACGTGAGGAACTCCGGCCAGGGGCCCCCATTGCCATCGAAGGAAGGAAGCAGTTGGACCCGAGAGCCTGTGAGTGAGGTGAGCCACGTGCAAAAGTGGGCCACACCTAGAGACGGTTTGTAGCTGTGTTTCTAAGAAGACTTGAAAACCTGCTTGATCCTGCCAAGGGGATGGGGCCGTATCCCTCAGCCTGGGAGGCAACTCCAGGGAATGAAACCACAGTCATGGTGCATGACCTCTTAGAAGAAGGGGATGGCTGACGGGCAGTGGTCTCTTTGGGGTCTGAAAAATGGGTGGAGTTTACAGATGAGGAAATTGAAGCTTGGCTAGTCAAGTAAGTGTTTGCCTCCAAAGCCTGTGGGTGCTTTCAACTCTAGCTTATACTGTTAACCTCCAGAGCTGCCAAGTGGCTCTGAGTTCTGGTGAGTTTGGTGGAAGACAGTCGGGCTGTTTGAGCACCAGCTCTGACTTTACTGATGACCCCGGTTTCTGGCCTACAGAGCTCTCGGCATGGCGTGGTGGTTGCTTTGGCTTTGGTCTCAGATGGGCCTGAGTCCAAATTGTCCTCTGCCAGCTACTGGCCATGTGATGTGAGGCAAGCAGCCTAATTTCCCTGGGCCCCAATTTCTTCATCTAGGCATGGAATGTTACAGAAGAGTGCACGCAGAAATCCCTCAGCACGCTGCCGCCAGTGCTAGCTAGCATGCAATCGAAGGTATTTATTATTACGGAGAGGAAGCAAAGAGGACCTGGCTGGGAAAGAGAGGTCGTTGGAGCAGGAAAACGGAGATGGAAGTAGAGTTCTTTCTGTTTCTTGGTAACTTTGGTGAAAGTATCAGAGGAGGCCTGGGAGAGCTATTTCCTCCTTTCTAGTAAACACCTCTGGTGAGCAAACCGTCCCACCCCGAGGGCCCCCAGAATGAGTCTCTGGCACTTCTAGTTGGTTGGAGACATGGCCTCCTGAGGCACGTGGCCAACCCTGCTGGCCGTTCCCTAACCCGCCCGCGAGGCTGCTGTGGCATTTTATTTTATTTTAATTTTTTAATTTTTATATTTTTGTGGTACGCGGGCCTCTCACTGCTGTGGCCTCTCCCGTTGCGGAGCACAGGCTCCGGACGCGCAGGCCCAGCGGCCATGGCTCACGGGCCCAGCCGCTCCGCGGCATGTGGGATCCTCCCGGACCGGGGCACGAACCCGTGTCCCCTGCATCGGCAGGCGGACTCTCAACCACTGCGCCACCAGGGAAGCCCTGCTGTGGCATTTTAGGAAGTGAATTCCCTCACACGGCAGCCAGAGGCGGGTGGAACACCCAGAAGCATAGTCGGTGATGACGTGAGTGTGAGCCAGGCAGGGGGCACAGGAGAAGAGCCAGAGGGAGGCCTGGGTCTGCAACGAGGAAAGGGCAGGAACTCCTGGGGTTGGCCTGGACTTAGCTGAGATTCAGCCCTCTCCAGCCTGGGCACTGGTGGCACCGTCCTTCCCCTGACCCTCAAAGATCACTTCCGCCATGAAGTGTCCATTCTGACCTTGAAGAGGACTCTGTCCATCCAACACGGCCTCTCTCCCATATCCACCCTCCCCACCCCACCACTCCCCCTTCCTTCGACTCGTGGCATCACCCTCATTTGCCTGTTTACTTGGTTTTGTGGTTAACTTAGATGTGGTCAGAGAGAGGCGGGGTCAGAGGACAGGCTCTCCAATCCACTCTTCCACCTCTCCAGACAGACAGACGCGTCCTGCTCGGGCTCAGAGACCCGACGTGGTACCACTGGCCCAGCAGATGGGGAAGTTCTGATTCAGTTTCTCCGGGGTAGGGCCTAAGTATTGGTATTTGTTAAAAGCTCCCAGGTGATTGAGAGCCGCTGGTCCAGTTATGGAAAGAACTGGGACGACTAACTGTACCTAGAGGGCAAATCACTGGGAAAAGTTGGGCCCGGCCCTAGTAAGAACTAGCATTGCTTATTCCTGCATAAATATTAGCTAAGGATGGTCTGATAATCTAGAGCCCTTTGACAAGCCTTTCAAAAGATTCTTCCCAACATTTCACCGATGCAGACAAAGAGTATCTGTTTGTCCAGCTCGTGTGACTCCTGCCAAAATGGTGCTTGTTCTCAGCAAACCCGTGAGAGAACGAGGACATTATGATACCCATGAAAAGATTCAGCCCAGGGCTTCCCTGGTGGCGCAGTGGTTGAGAGTCCGCCTGCCGATGCAGGGGACACGGGTTCGTGCCCCGGTCCGGGAAGATCCCACATGCCGCGGAGCGGCTGGGCCCGTGAGCCATGGCCACTGAGCCTGCGCGTCCGGAGCCTGTGCTCCGCAACGGGAGAGGCTGCAACAGTGAGAGGCCCGCGTACCGCTAAAAAAACAAAAACAAAAGATTCAGCCCAGGTAGTGGTGGTGGTAACAGGGACCGGCCAAGACCGGAAACCTCGGGTGCTCAGATCATTCCAGAGTTCTCCAGATCTTATTGAACCGGTAGGAGCGCCCTAAGAATAATGAGCTCCACCCAGTGGGGTCTGCTGGATACTAGAGGCCATTCGATCTACCAGGATAGCTGGGAGGGTATAAAGAGAAAAAGGGCTCTGTCGGTGCTGCTTCTTGCCCGCAGATTTATAGCAGAGAGGACAGGCTTAGAGCCTCAGTGAGACTGCAGGGGATTTTTTAAGGGAAGGATGGGTTTCTTGGTGGGCATGTGTACGTGGTGAGGTTGGATAGTCAGAGTGGTGGTGCTGTGGTGTCAAGAAATGCCAGGTGCACGCAGCAGGCCTGCAGGGGTCTCAGCTGTGAAGAGCGTGGGACTCGCTGATGGGTGACACAGATAGAGACGACTCCCCTGCCCCGCCCCACCCCGTCCCAGGCTCTTAGACCTCAGGTGCAGACTCAACTCCGTAGTTTGTGGCACAGTGATCTGTAAGAGGCTCCTCTGTGTTTTACTGACTTTTCCCCTTCCCCAGCCAGGTGGCCCATATTCAAGATTCATAGCCCACCGGCAATAACCAACTAGAAAAGATGATAGAAAATGAGATCCCATTCACAGTAGCAGCTAAACCCACCACAAATCTGGGAATCAACCTAACAGAAGACTGCTCAAAACCTTTTTGGGAAATTTTAATAACTCTTTTAAAGAATGTAAAAATTAAAGGATGATATTATAGCAGAATATCTTTAATGTAAATGAAAACACATACACTCCATTTTAAAAGAGGATAGAGACATACTCAAGGACTTCTGGTAAATAAGAGGATGCCCCTAGCGGCCGGGGCGGGGGGGGGGGGGGGTGCCAGGGGGGGGGGGGG
>NW_006785876.1:6654059-6656632 GCF_000442215.2 Lipotes vexillifer
GGGTGGGATGCAGCGGGGTGGGGGAGGGGGGGATGAAATAGGAGATGACAGACATAGACGCATATACATTGTTTCATAACACTTAAACCTATTTCCTCAGCAAATGATAGTTGCTCTCTCGAATACTCAAACAAAATAGGCAAAGTCGGCATATTGTCAGCATCATTATGCATGTCCATTTTTTGTAAACTACCAGATTTTAGACTTCCTTGAGGGCATGGATTATTTCCATGGCACTTAACGCAGAGCCTTGCATATAAAAGGTGCTCAATATATATTTTTGTAGAAGTCCCATTAAAAGTCATATTTAGGGCTTCCCTGGTGGCGCAGTGGTTGAGAGTCCGCCTGCCGACGCAGGGGACACGGGTTTGTGCCCCTGTCCGGGAAGATCCCACATGCCGCGGAGCGGCTGGGCCCGTTAGCCATGGCCGCTGAGCCTGCGCGTCCGGAGCCTGTGCTCCGCAACGGGAGAGGCCGCAACAGTGAGAGGCCCGCGTACCGCAAAAAAAAAAAGTCATATTTAAACATTGTAGAATATATGTTCTTGAAAACTTAGAACATGTGCATTACAGAGAAAATTTAGAAGATGCTTATTATGAAAATTTAGAAAGTGCCAATAAGTCAAAAGTGTATTAAACTCATCCAGAATATCACTATTTATGGATAACCAATATGAACATTTTGGGTATGTGATTCCAGTTTTCAAGTAGGGTATTTTTTTTATGGTCACTGGATGACTTTTAAATTTTTTCATCTAGTAGTTTTGCCATTTTGTAGTTTGAATGACAAAGCATTTAGAAATGAATTCAATTTACAACATATTCGCTCTGCAACGCTAAGTTCAGAGTGTACGCCACGGGAACCACCAGCCTGAGGGCTAGTCTGCAGGCAGCTCTGAAGGAGGAGGAAGGGGCTGGCCAGACTCAGCGTGGGTGTGCGTGGTTGACGAAGGGAAGTGGTGCAGAGGGCAGCAAGCTTGATCTGTAAAAAGCCAGGTGTAAATATCGGTGAGTCACACGATCTCTGTCACAGCGACCCAACTGCGCTGTTCTACCGTGAAAGCAGCCATAGACGGTATGTGAGGTGAACAGATGAACACGGCTGTGTCCCAATAAAACTTGATTTATGGACATCCATGTCCGTAAATCTGAATCCATTCTGAATTTCACACACTTTTCATAGTTTTCAGAGGGAAAATACTAGAGGCAGCTGAGAGCTCAGCAAATCGAAAGAACTAACAGAAGGTGGTCACAGACCACTGAGTGGGAGCTGGAGGTGAGGGCTGTGGCTACAGAGGCTTCAGCCGCTGGAAGCTTGGCTCCAGGTGCCACCAAAGGGGTTGAAAGTGTGGAGCCAGATCAGCTGGAAGGAACGTAGAAGTGGGTTCATTCTGGGATGGCACTGAGGTCTGAACCATGGCTCAAAGTGCTTTGGTCCAGAAAGTCTGCTTTCAGATTCTTCTGTACTCTCTCAAGAAGACAAAGCACCCAGGGAAACAATGTCCCACTTTGGGAACACCCAAGATGTAATACAACTAATGACTTGGGGTTGGATGGGAGCCGTGTACGTCAATCACTGCACAAGGAGGACGGATGGGCTGTGGGTCCCTGAGAAGTCAGCCCGGGGTGTGTCTTCCCCGCTCTTCTCCTTATGACACTCTGCTACACACCTGCCATTTCCTCCTCTTGGGTCCATGGCTACTGTGTTTCCATCAGTCTCACTCACCTCATCCCCAGGTCCCTGATTCAAAAATCAAATCACATTGTCCACATGGCCTGTTACCTTCCTGATCAGTCTCATCCTGCTTTATGTGCTACGTGGAAACCTTCAACCTAGAGGCTCACTATTTCCTTAGTTATTTCCTCCTTGCCTTCCCCCACCTCCTTGTTACCCCAGGTGGCAAGTCTATACAATGACCTGGGCGAAACCGGGGTCAGATTACGTTTATTCTCATTTCATCCTATTCCACTGAAACTCTACATGTACCTCGATGAAACATGACACATCACAAAATCTAAGCGGGGTTGTTTTTCTACCCCAAGTTCCTGATCTCAGCCCGGTTCCTTGCACCTTTTCCTAGATTTCCTGGACCTGCATGGTGTTTTGGTGCATATGCCTGCCTATTTAACTCCGGTGCTCTTCCCAACGCAAGAAAGCTCTCGACATTTGTAGTGTGAGATTGGATTCCTCACCCAGGGGAGGTATGAGGAAGCGATCTCAGAGGCACGGTCTGCACCTTGCAAACTTGCTTAGAATTTTAAGCCAGCGTTTTCAAAGCGGACTTGGTTTGCTGGCCTCAATTATGAAACAATTAATACACAGCACATAAAACTGTCCAGTCTGTTTGTTCTTGCTGTCATATCATCAGTAATGATGGCAGGAACTGACCTAATAAAGCAGCCCAAGTGTCTGTGTACACAGAGAAAGAGAGGAAGAATGGGGGCAAGGGAGAGAAGCACGCCTCACTAATATAACTCACATTTCTCTGAGAACACGTCTCTTCCTAATGCTTTTCTCATGAATAGTTCAGGTCTTTCCAGAAAAAAAAAAAAAAAAAAAAAAGAAAAAAAAAA
>NW_006785876.1:6656740-6676527 GCF_000442215.2 Lipotes vexillifer
AAAAAAAAAAAAAAAAAAAAAGGAAAAAAAAAATCTATATGAAATTTAAGTCCCGTTTCTCATTTCATTGAAAAACCTTTCAGAAAAGCCATTTTTCATACTTAAGACTTTTTCAAATCTTTCCTAACCAGTTACACTCCGTATTGTATCTTTCAGAGCTGGCAGCCATCCAGCGACAATCCTTAAAAATCCCTTTACAGTTTTCAAGGAAAATACAAGCTCTCATTTACCACTGGATGGAGTCAGAAAATAAAAGCTTAATGCCTTGACAGGCCTGGATATTTTTTTGAGGCCTAAGTCTGATTTATGTTGGTAGCCAGCAAACCAGGCTGGTGAAATATTTGCTGCTGCTCCCAGGGATATGGAAAAATGAAGTGTGAAGTTCTGGGGAGAGCAAGCCACAGCCTTCCAGTCACTAAACACTCCCACCACGTTGGCAGTGGAACAGAGCCCTGGGCTGCAAGATGAACCTCAAAGGAATAGAGGGGGAGTGAGGGACCGCGCATCGTGTCAAAATACTGCCAAGGCTTAACGCTCGCCATACATTTTGCGACATGGGGTGGGATGTTTATGGGGGGGGGGTTAGGGAGGAAAGAGAAGAGGAACATTCTCTTCCTCCTTTCTTTCTTTTATTTTCTTTACAGCTTCCCTGTAGGGGTTTCACTCCAAGTTGAAGAAATTAAGAGCAACAACGGGACCGTAGGAAGTTGCTTAAGCCCCCATCATAAAACCGTTCAGATGGAAAAATATGATCTGGTTAGAGAGAAAGCACTGCCTTGCCCTAGGGCTCGTAGCTTCAGGGCAGGAAGACCGACCCACATCCCCACGTCCCCAGATCTGAGCGCATGGGAGCCGGGATTTTCATTCCCATGAAAAGGGAATTTTCTAGAGGTAAAACTGAAGTGGGTTTTTCCTCCCCTCACCGGATGTTCTTGAAGTGAGTCATCACAAACACACATGCCAGGTAAAACACTGGGTGTCTTGGTTTTGTTTTATCTTTCCTTTATTTCAAAATAAAAAGACATAGAAATGGACATCCACTGTTTAGAGGTATTTTTTAACCTCAGGTTTCTGAGGTAGTCTTAGATACCCAGGCTTGTCCCAAAGGGCTTCATCTGCACTTGGTATTATTCACAGGGAAGGTAGGGGGAGGCCTGTAGAGAAGCGGGGGTTGATTTTTGTTGTGTTTTGAAGTGAAAAAGCTCTCTCCTAGGTGGTATTTTTTCAATAAAGCAAGACAAGGAAGGGCGAGGATGGAAAACGTGCAACTCATTTTCTCCCCAACACGGACTTATCTCTGGAAGATCAATGTCAAAATCTGATTCATTTGAGATCGAAAATGTGCCTCTTTATTATTATTATTATTATTAGAATTTTAATAACAGCATCTCTATCTGCCGGCTGGAGATTTATGTTACTGTGGATTCAGTCTTTGGGTCAGTGAAAGCAGGCTCAGCAATTACAGAAATGTTTATACCCATGTGTGGCCACCCCTCCCCCACCCCTCTCTCAATCACAGATAAACACACCTACTCTCACTCAGACAGACTCTCCCAGACGCCCTTTCACACCCCCACAAAATCGGCCTCACTCATTCACTCCCTTATGGCAAGATTAAACTTAGAGATACCTCAAGTCCACGAACGTGTATTGATGGATGCCCACCATGTATAAGGTACTGATGGGCAATGGAGCGGGCAGGGGAGCTTGGGGTAGAATGTAAAAGCAAGATTCTGGTCTTAGACCTCAAGACATTTGCAATTTAATGGAGGGAGGAACTGCTTTTTGATCCATTTACCTTGCAGTAAAACTTTACTGTGGTAAAACCATAAAACATGCTTTTCTTCCTCCCCACATTGGCAGAAGAGGAGAAGCTAAGTGACTTGCCCGCTGCCACCAACAGTAATGGCAAACATGACAGAGCTCGTGGTACGTGCTGGCACCAGGCTAAGCACTCCCATGCCGTATCTCCTTTAATTCTTGACAAGCCACTCAGAAGCTTCTCACTCTACAGATAAGGAAACCAAGGCAGAGAGTAGTTAAGTAACTTATCCAAGATCACTTGGCAAGGAAGTGTGGGGTGCAGATTCACAGCCTCTGTCCAGAGCCTGCTTAGTCCCTGCACAGAGCTGAGACTAAACCTTCAGTCTCCTTTCTTCCGGGCCACTGCTTTTCCTCCCTTTCTCTAGTCCCCAAACCTGTGATGATGAGGTGGAATTTAAAAGGAAAAAAACAAAAAACAAAAAGCAACGTTTACTGTTTATTTTGAATGGGTTTGGGGTGAAGAATGTAGGGAGTGCTTTGCAAAAACTACTTTTGTTAATTTGGAAGCACCTAGATTTCAGCCTGAAGGGGGTTTGGTAGTACTTGAAGAAATTTTGAGTATAGTCATTTCTAAGCCATACTTCTTACAAAAACCTTGTTTTGGGAAACTGAGAAATCCAGGGCATGTACAAGGAGACTCTACCTCCAGCGTGGCTGCCCTGGCTTTTGGTAAGCAACACGCTGAAAGTGATCATGGGACTCAGAATTTCCTCCATGGTGACTGCCACACGCATACAGGCCTTAAAACACACACCCACAGTTCAGATATTTTAGCAAATGTCCTGGCTTTCCTCCACCACTAAAATGAAAGTGAAGGTGAAATCATTTGGGGGCCACTGGAGCAGACTTCTCACCCTTGATAGCTGCCCATAGACTTAAATGTCTCACAGGAGACCCAATTAAACATGAGTGAGATCTCAATTCACCAAAGGATCATATTTTCTGGCCATTTTCATCACTCACACTTCCTAGCAATTTAACAATGAGTTTAGGATATGACGTTTTCCCTCAGGCACCCCTCCCACCCCTTTTATTTTATTTTATTTGGGATCTGGAATTCTAGATGGCTCATGTCTGGAAATACCAAAAGCAGGTTTTTCTACCCAAGTAACCAGTGGCTGTCTCTACACACACCCTGGTTTTGTTACAATCTGAAGTTATCACAAATGAGGGCTGATGGGAGTCTCCAGATTTTGTTGACAATGATCATTCAAGAGGATCCCTGGGACACAATGTCAAGGGAGCCTACAGAGCACTGTGGTTCATACAAAGCAGGTGTTTTTATTTATTTATTTATTTATTTATTTATTTATTTATAAAGCAGGTGTTTGTTGAACGAATTAATGAGTGAGTAAAGAGGGGACACCTCTTGCTCGTGACTGATGGAATAACAGAGGCAGGTGGTGGTGCAGCAGGTGCTTCTCACTGCTGGCCCCCGAATGACCCCCAACTTGTGTGCTTGATCAAGAACAGCATCTTCAGTGTAGTATGCATCCTTCTGGGGGTACTTGGATTCTCCGGGGGTTATGCAGATGCACATGGCTTTAAAGGCATGGGTTTGTTTTTTTTTTTTTAAATAAATTTATTTATTTATTTTTATTTTTGGCCGCGTGGCGTTGGGTCTTTGTTGCGGTGCGCAGGCTTCTCATTGGGTGGCTTCTCTTGTTGCAGAGCACAGGCTCTAGGCGCTCGGGCTTCAGTAGTTGTGGCACTCGGGCTCAGTAGCTGTGGCTCGCAGGCTCTAGAGCGCAGGCTCAGTAGTTGTGGCGCGCAGGCTTAGTTGCTCCACGGCATGTGGGATCTTCCCGGACCAGGGCTCAAACCCGTGTCCCCTGCATTGGCAGGCAGATTCTTAACCACTGCGTCACCAGGGAAGCCCAGGGCATGGGTTTTGAGATCCTTCACTCCCATCTTTTCTATAGCTCAACAGCCTGAGAACATCATTCCTTTACACCGATGTCACAAAAAAAGGCATCCTCTCACCCACCCTAGTGTCACTGTAGAGCATTGCCCCAGGGTCTAAATATCCTCTGGGTCTCTAAATGAAGGGATAATTTGTGAAGACATTTCACCCCAGGAAAAGTCCCAGGAGAACAAAGCAAAGAGAGCTTTGGGGAGAAATACTGAAAGGGGACAGAGCTTTATTCTACCCCATAACAAACTCATGGCAAGTCTCCATGTATGTGCGTCTGTATCTGCCATCAGTATCTACCCACTCGTCTGTCTATTAGAATGACAATTCAGAAGTGAGTTCGTAGCCATGGGGACACATATTAACACACTTATTTGAAATGAAAAATGAAGTTCGAGTTTCTCTGTGAGAAAGTGAGTCTGATTTGGCTAATTGGATTGGCAGTGAGAACTGCTTAGTCATTTAGGTCCTATGGCAGACATTTCCCATAAATGGAATCACCTGAATCTGTTGCAATAAAGGGTTTGATGGAATGGAGGTGAAGTACAAGGAAGTGGAGAGCACCAATTGCCAGATGGTACATCCTTTATAACTATATGTACGATGATGAAATGTAGATGTTATCTGAAAAATTTAGTTTTAAAAATTTCTTTTGCGGGTACACACACACACAAAATCTCCTGAAGACCCCTGGTTTAGAGAAAGTTGAGAGACACAAGCAAGGAGGAAAACTCATTAATAGACAGAAAGGAGCCCAGGATTCAAAAAATGCTCTCAAAACTGCAGAAATCTAAGCAGAGATGGAAGAAAGGTGAGAAAGATGGGAGGAGACCCTGCTGCCTGTACTTGGGCATGAATTTGTCTGTCTTAGATGAGATCTTGGCGAGCTGTCCTATCTAGAATGAGAACACCCGTAGCACCAGGTTTATTTATTTATCCCTCAGAACACTCTGGAATTTAACTTTCTTCTTAACCAATTTGACTTTCAGAGAATGAGGTCATCAGAACATTTGTACAAAAATCATGAGTTTGTTAGGGTGTTTTTTTCAGTTCATTAGGGAGAGTATTTCTGAGTCCAACTAAGAAGTCACTGTTGTCACGTATACATGTGACCGTTCATCCAGTAACAGGCCATAGTGATATATTAGATGTATTAAGTAGGTGATTCTCAAGTAGCTGGGGCAGTGGAATGGTGAAAGCCAGGAGGACAAACTCCCCATAAAAGTATTTATGCTGAGGTACCTTGAAAAGAAAACAGCTCCTAAAACAGATATACTTTGAAGAAACTTTGCAAAAGACATGCAACTTGGTGCCGATGTTATGCCAGAGTTTGCTGTGTTTAGCTGCCTAATTTACTGCCATCTGGCCTCTGCTACACCCCCATCAATCTGTCAGCTGAACGAGTTCTAATTATGCATCTTGTAACCCGGTGTGCTACAGCACACTGCGTTCAAGTGGGGATAGATCTTCAAGATTTACTGCACATATGCTGATAAAATCCCTGGGTCTCCAAGCTGGGGAGGGTGAGGAGGGGGTGAAATCTACCTCCACCCACCACAGGCAAAGAGGAGCAGACAGGCATGGCAGAAGAAACCAAAGGTTCAGCCAGTGATTCACTGCACTCTTAGTCTGACAAAATGCAAAATACATTTGAGATGAGCTTTAATGGATATGGGCAATGTATAGCCCAGAATATACAGAATCTATAATCAGTTTGTTTGAGGGGTTGTTAGAAGCTTCACGCCTCCCGCTGCCAGTCTGGCTGCCTCATATGTTCTGCCCCCTTCTGTGGCCCATTTCTAGAGGGATATGGCAGTGAGGAGGGAAAGGGAAGGCTTTAGGAGGGAGTTGCCTTTTATTATGGATCAGTTATTTTTATTTCATTTATTTAGTTTTTTACTTAGGTCATCTCCCTGAATCTTCATCAAAATCCTGCAAGGTGTACACTGTAATCTTGAGTCCCAGGGAGGCCCAGATTTTGTGTGTGTGTGTGTGTGTGTGTGTGTGTGTGTGTGTGTGTGTATGTATGTGAGGTGTGCAATCCTGCAGCCCCTGTCTCCTTGGGAAAGCTGAATGCCTCTGATTTCTTTTTCCACCAGCTTGCTTTTTCCTGGGCAAGTCACAGATACTTCTTTTTTTGTGTGTGGTACGCGGGCCTCTCACTGTTGTGGCCTCTCCCGTTGCGGAGCACAGGCTCCGGACGCGCAGGCTCAGCAGCCGTGGCTCACGGGCCCAGCCGCTCCGCGGCATGTGGGATCTTCCCGGACCGGGGCACGAACCCGCGTCCCCTGCCTTGGCAGGCGGACTCTCAACCACTGCGCCACCAGGGAAGGCCATCACTGATACTTCTTAAAACAGGTTTTGTGGATTTCTGATGGGTGTTCCAATCTATACGGCTGGCTTCCTCTCTCCTCCCTCCATCTACCAGGAGGTTGCAGGGGATAAGTCAGATAATGCCCATAAAAGGCTTTTTAACCCCCCAGGAGAAAGTTGTCCACGACAAACACCGCCTCCTATAAAGCTTCCATGTGTGTTTGTAGCCCCAACCATCCACAGGGAGCAGGAGACAGTCCCGGATGAGGAGGAATCCTGTGCGTCTGCTGCTGTGCCCACGCCTTCTAAGATGGACAGTTGTCCTGGATGCACTTTGCATTGCCACATATCCCAAAATATATCTTTGTGAGGGCTGAGAAAAAAACCTTTGTCTCACAAACACAATGACTGACATTTTTTTTCTTGCTATTTATTCCTAACTTAACCAGGGTCCTAGCAGGGACTTTAGGTGGTGTGAGTTTGACCTTTAAAAAAGGCCATGGCACAGGCTTATTTTCAATTTTAGTATTAAATCTCATTTGCTTTCAGTCTAATTTCTTTGAGGCTCGTCTTCACTCTGCTGGCTTACAAAGCAAAAGATTTCACTTCTTTGCAATTCCACGGGCTAAATAAAAAGTATTGAGACCCTGGAGTCTGGTTGAGACCCCAGGACAGGCCCCCAGACACTGGTGAAAGGAATCTTTAAATGACCCCAAATATATAAGACCTTGTGTTTCACGGGCTACTCTCAAGCTCTGTGCCAGCAGCCCCCCAGCTCCTTTCGGGCACATCGGAAACCAAGTTCTCCAAACAGAAAACGTAACCATGATAAGTTGTGTCACTTTGGTGATATATCTCTTAGAATATTATAAACTGGGTAGCTGAATTTTTCATTGCCTTAGAGACATCCACAGCCAGAGATCTGAGAATAGAAAGTTCACGTCTCTCTCCATTAAGAAATTTAATTCACATTTTACTCGGTCCTAGCCTTTGATTAATACTCTGGATGTGTCATGCAGCAGTCCTTAGGATTATGAAAAGTGATTTGTCTAATCTGCGTGTCAGTCTCCTCTGGGGTCTGCCTAGGGGGGAAAAAAACCCCAAGAAACCAACACTCTGTAGCTATTGATTTCATAGCATTTGCTCAGCGTTTGCCTTTACATTCCGGCCAAGTTAAGTGGATACAGAGCAATTTGATCCATGGAGTGTGGCGAGAGTGTTGTCACCATCTACAGACCCAATTCATCTGGAGGATTTCATGTTGCACATATCAAGACTGGAAGTGGGTTTTCATGAAATCTCTAGCAAAATGGAGTTCATAGAAAAGTGAATGTAAAAACATATGCTTATGATTCCAGCTGGCTGGTTGAGGTGCAATCAAAGTTGCACAGCATTAAGGTCTTCGCTTCAGACTCCTGGCCCCAAGGCATACATGTTGCATGATCTGAGTCCATGCTGGGCTGAAGGACAATTGTGAAGGACAAGTATCACATCCCTGGTCTACAGTGGGGTTTTCTGAATGTCAACTAGCCCTCCTCTCTCATCAGTTTTCCCTTTCTCAGCCCCCATTGACTCATTTCTCCATTAAGGCAAAATCTCAGCCTCTCTATCTTCTTTTTTTGTCCACAAATTGAACTTCTCCTGATCTAAGCTGGTATTATCTCAGAATCACTCCTTCTTTCCAAGAGATGGTTAGCCAGTTGGAGGTGCACATCTACTTAAATAGATGTGCCCAAGGTGATGCACATTCCTTACCTCAGAGTATTAAATCAAATAGGGGATTTTCGGTCAGAGAGATTAGCTGGAGCAAGTGGGGCTTTTATACGTCTCTGTATTAGAACTCATACGGTGGCCTATTTCTTCAAGAGAGGTTTGGCCCTGCCTGGAGGGGTGTTTCATACAGGAGTCTTGCTTTAATTAGTTACGTGAACCAGAGAATGATGTGGAGGACCAGAGGTAAGCAGCATATGGAGCTCAGACGCTGGTGGTCTTGGATGGGGAGCCTGTCGTTCTAACTTGAGAAATGCAGGCAGGGCTGAAAGAGTCTCGGGAAGCCACTTTTGCCTTCACCTAAGCTATATATGAAGGAGACATGAAAAGCAATGAGTTACTGCAGAATGAGATCACATAAACTTTCAGGCAACAAACTTTAACATCTCATGAATCCTTGAAAGGAGTAAAATTTTCCCGATGAAATATTCAATAGAAATGCACTTTCTATTGTTTTGTTTTGCTTTTTCCCCTTCAGTGAAAATAATTATCTAGTGCTTACCAGCAAACCTTGATATCACTTCAGATATTAAATATTGTTATTTCAGCTCCTTTCTAGACCAATTAATCCCCAGTATTTAAGTTTTCTATTCCTAAATCTTGCATTATTCTTATCAATTTTCTCAAGGCTCGTCCCATGTTCCCCACTTTATTTCAGCTGGATGACATCCCAGTTGAAGGAGAACATTGAACTATGTTCAACACTAAGCCGTAGAGTCTAAAGTCAGTGCTTAAATCCTATCTCTACCACTTAAAAACTGAGATGTTTCTAAGCTTCAGCTTCCACATCTTCAGAATGGGCATGACTAGGCTTCCCTCCCTGCCAGCATTGCTATGAAGATTAAATTTGAAATATGATAGCACATTGCTCGGCTCCTGGACCATGGGTTGAACATAATAAAAACAATTTGAATCTGCATCTTGTATGATCAAGACCAAAATAGGTGAAGTTACCTGAACTACCAAGACTGTAGTGACATCTAGACACATCATAGTACAACTATCGAAAGACAGAGACAAAGAGAAACCTTAAAAGTAGTAAGAGAAAATGATGCAATACATACTCAGGACCAACATGATTAAAGTTGAATTTCTATTAGAAACATTGAAAGTCAGAAAGCAATGGATGACGTATTCAAAGCACTGAAAGAAAAAAAATCAACCAAGAATACTATATCCAAAAAACCGTCCTTCAGAAGTGACAGTGATGAAACATTTTACCAGATAAACAAATACTGAGAATGTTCATTGCTAGCAGAACTACCTTACAAGAAATGACATCGAAGCGTAACTTGAATCTATGTGAAGAAATAAAGACCATTGCAAAAGGTAATTACATAGGTAAATATAAAAGACTGTATTATATATTTTTCTCTTTTCTTCTCATGTCAAGTTTAAAAGATCACTGCATAAAACAAAATTTCTAAAACTGTATTTTGGGACTTACAGAAAGATGTAATATATACGTCAAAAATAGCAAAAAGGAGTTACACAACAGTTCATATTGAAGTAAACTCAATATTGTACTGGAATTAAGTTAGTATTAATCCAAAGTGGGCTGTGATAAATTAAGATATAAACTATCATCCCTAGACTAACCACTAAGAAAATAATTTAAAAATCCAGTGAAGGAATTAAAATGGCACAGTAGAAAATATCTATTTGACACAAAATAAGGTAGTAAAGGAGGAACAAATAAATTAAAAAGACCATGAGGCATACAGAAAAGAAAAAGAACATGGCAGACATAAGTCTAAGATGTCAATAATTGCATTAAAGGTAAATGAATTAAACACTGCAATCAAAAGGCCGTTTGTCAGATTTGATTAAAAAACAAGATCCAACCATGTGCTATCTACAAAGAGATGCAGTTTAGATTCAAAGACACAGATAGGTTGAAAATAAAAGGATGGGAAAAGATATACCATATAAAAAGTAAACATAAGAGAGCTATAATGTCGAACAAAATAGACTGTAAGACAAAAAATGTTATAAAGGGCCATGGAGGGACATTTCGTAGTGGAAACTGGTCAATTTATCAATAAGATGTAAACGTTATAAACTTATGCACACCTAAGAACAAAGTCCCAAATATATGAATAAAAACTGACGAAACTGAAGGGAGAAATAGATAATTCAACAAAAATATTTGGAGGCTTTAATATCCCACTCTCAATAATTGATAGGGAACCAGACAGAAAACTGGCAATGGTATAAGAAGACTTGAACAACACTACCAACCAACTTGACCTGATCTATAGAACATTCCACTCAACATCAACAGAATGCATTCTTTTCAAGCATACATGGAACATTCTCCAGGACAGGTTATATGCCAGGTCATAAAGCAAACTGTCGATAAATTTAAAAGCATTTAAATGATACAAAGTATTTTTCTGGACACAATGGAGTTACATTAGAAGTTAATAACAGAAATAAATATGAGTAACCTCCAAATATTTGAAAATTAAATGACACATGTCTCGGTAACCCATGGGTCAAATGAGAAATCACAAGGGAAATTAGAAAATATTTTTAACTGAATGAAAACCAAAATATATCATCCAAATTTATATGAAGCAGCTAATGTGCTTAGAAGGAAATTTGTTTAAATAACAGCTTTGCTGAGATAAACTTCATATACCATAAAATTTGCCCCTTTAAGGTATACAGTTCAGTGGTTTTCAGTGTAACTCTGAGAGATTTGCAACCCTCACCACTAATTTCAGAACAATTTCATCATTCCAGAGAGAAACCCCATACCAATTACCAGTCAATCGGTTTTATTCCCTTCCCCCATTCCCTGGCAAACACTAATGCAATTTCTATCTCTATGGACTGCCTATTTTGAACATTTTTTATAAATAGAATTATATGCTATGTGATCTTTTGTGTTTGCCTTTTTTCACTTTGCATGTTTTTAAGATTCACCCATGTTGTAGCTTGTATCAGTATTTTATTCCTTTTTATGAATGAATAATGCATTGTATGGATATACCACATTTAGTTTATCCATTCATCGCTTAATGGACACTGGGATGTTTCCACCTTTTGGCTGTGATGAATAATCCTGCTATGAAAATTCATGTACAGGTTTTTTAGTGTGGACATGTGCTTTCCATTATTTTGGGTATATACCAAAGTGGGAAGTTGGGTTATATAGTAGATCTATGTTTAAATTTTTTAGGAGCCATCAAACAGTATTCCAAAGCAGCTTTACCATTTTATATTCCCACCAGTGATAAAGGGCATCTATGGAAAACCCAGAGCTAAAATAAATCATATTGGTGAAAGACTGAAAGCTTTACCCCTAAAGTCAGGAAAAAGACGCGGATGTCTGCTCTCACCACTTCCAATCACTGTTGTCCTGGAAGTTCTAGCCAGGACAATTAGGCAAGAAAAAGAAATAAAAGGCAACCAAGTTGGAAAGGAAGAAATAAAACTCTATTTGCAGATGACATGCTCTTATATATAAAAAATCCTAAGGAATCCACAGAAAACCTTCTAGAGCTAATAAACTAGTCCAACAAGGTTGCAGGAAAAATATCAATATGCAAAAATTAGTTATATTTCTAAACACTAGCCACGAACAGTCCAAGAAGATAATTTCATTTATAATAGAATCAAAAAGAAGAAAGTACTTAGGAATAAATTTAACCAAGGAAATGCAAGAATTATCTATTGAAAACTACAAAACATTGTTGAAAGAAATTAAAGGAGACTCAAGTAAATGGAAAGATATCCTGTGTTTGTGGACTGGAAAACTTAATATTGTTATGTCTGTAATATTTCCCAAATTGATGTACAGATTCAATGCAATCCCTTTCAAAATCCCAATTGCCTTTCTTGCAGAAATGGAAAAGTTGATTTTAAAAGTCATAATGCTCCTTGGATTGTTATGAATTCCCCAAAAAAATTGCTTGTAGCATTTTTGCCAGTGTTCTTGTTGCTTTTATGGAGGAGTTGATTTTCAGAGGTTCTTACTCCATCATTGCATAAATGTTTCTAGAGGGAATTTATACCTTTAAGTGTCTATATTTGAAAACAGGAAAGACCTCAAATTAATAACCTTAGCTTATACCTTAAGAAACTAGAAAATTAAGAGTAAACTAGCAAAAAACAGAGGGAAGAAAATAATAAGGAATAGAGTGGAAATGAATGAAAGAGAAAACAGAAAAGTAATAAAGAAATTCAATGAAACAAAAAGTTGGTTCTCTGAAAAGATCAATAAAATTGACAAACATGTAGCTAGATGGACCAAGAAATGAAGGGAGAGAAGACACAAATTACCACCTGAGTGAGAGTGGGCATTACAACTAGAAAACAGAAGAATCCTTACATTAATGAGCTAAGTGTCCAACTTAGGAAGTTAGGAGAAATGCAAGTGTAAAGGTGAGGTGGAAGGAAGGGAAAAATACTAGCATGAGCAGGGATTAAAGGAACAGAAACACAGATTCAAGAGGGGATTGACAAAGTCAAAAGCTGGTCCTTCGAAAAGACAAATCTGGGCTTCCCTGGTGGCGCAGTGGTTGAGAGTCCGCCTGCCGACGCAGGGGACACGGGTCCGTGGCCCCGTCCGGGAGGATCTCACATGCCGCGGAGCGGCTGGGCCAGTGAGCCATGGCCGTGAGCCTGCGCGTCCGGAGCCTGTGCTCCGCAACGGGAGAGGCCACAGCAGTGAGAGGCCCGCGTAACACAAAAAACAAAACAACAACAACAACAACAACAAAGACAGATCTGTGGCAAAATTAAGCAAGAAAGAACACAAAGCATGAGCAAACCATGAAAAAAAGGGACATAACTATACATACAAGGCTATCTTGAATAATTTTATGCCATAAATTTGAACATTTAAATAGATAACTTCCTATTAAATTGCCAAAACTGACTCAGAATAAATTTTAAAAAATGAATAGATCTATAATCAGTGAAGAAATTTTAAAAAAATTAGTGGCTGCATCTGGCTTATTCTAAGGAGATGTCTCCCAGCCCTGGTGGCCTGTGAGACTCTCCCTCCCTCTCTCTGCCTGTCTCTTTGCCTGAGTGTTTTGAATATGAAGAATAACACTAGAATTCTTTCTACTTGGGGTGAAAACTCCTGGGGGAGGGGGGAAATTAGAAAATGTGTGTCCAGTGGGAAGTTGGTTGTCTAATGCCCTCAAAAGGGTAGGCATGGGGCGGGTGTGTCATTTCTGTTAAAATTGGTGCTCTAGCAGCATGTGGGTATAGGGGTCATGGCCACACTTGGGTTTGCACGCGAGAGGGTAGGACTCCAGTTAGTTCCCAACTCCTGAGATTCAGCGGGGAGAGGAGTAGAGGGAAAGGCTGTGGGGACAGAGTTCTATGTGCGTCTCTCTATGGGGACCACACAGAAGGCTCCTGAACCCTGCCGGGGACACCAAGGGGGTAGAGACAGTGTGAAGCCTCCCAGCTTCTACCCCAGGGCCGCAGGCTCCGCAAGGATGAATACATTCTACACCTGGCCT
Organism: Lipotes vexillifer; assembly: GCF_000442215.2. NCBI lineage: Eukaryota > Metazoa > Chordata > Mammalia > Artiodactyla > Lipotidae > Lipotes > Lipotes vexillifer. Next base: position 6,670,046 of record NW_006785876.1, read on the forward strand.
TATGCTGTGTGGCCTGCTGACTCTTCTCAGGTCTTTCTGCAGAAAAGCATCCTTGGGGAGCTTTGTTCTGGGTAAGATGCTGCAGCGGGGTCAAGTGGCCATTGCGTAGGGCTAGTCCTCTGCCCACTTTCTGTTTGTGCAGGATTGAAGGGGGAGGTGGGAGAGACTCCCTCACGGTGGTGGACCGCAGGCTCTTCCTTGAGGAGCTGGAGAGGACAGTGTACACATCCCCTTCGCCTTCCCTCGCCCCATCTCCAAGAGCTTACAGGAGCCCGAAAGGCTGAACATTTCTGAAGTTTTATTCCCTATGAAAAAAAAGAGAGCTATTTTTCTGAGACCACATTTTATAGGAAAGAAGAAAGTTTAGTTAACCGGGTGTTGGGCTCCTTGAGTGAGGATAGGACCGATTTGGGGAGGACAGTCATGGAAGGGAACCGGGGTACAGGTGGCAGGGAACACTTCTTCATTAGGCGGGGAGGGCTGGCCCCCCAAAAAGTTGTTCTGCTCGCTGAAATGCTCCCGGAAAGGCGGCTCGCTGAAAATGGGTCATAGACAATGTTCTAACCCAACTGCCGTTTTTCAGGTTGGACAAGACAGATTTCATTTGATTGCTTTTGCATTTTCTTTTTATCTTAGGTAAAGGGTGTGCCTGGTTTCTCTGTACTGAACAATGGCCCGATTGTTAGAAACCTTGCTTACATGTATATATGTGTGTGTGTTTTGCCGTCACTCCTGTGTTTTGGAAGTCTTTGGGGACAGATGATATTTATGAATGATGTCCCAAGGGTATAATCAGAATGACTCATTCTTGGAACCAGTTTTATCCATTAAGAGATGCCAGCTGCACCCAGTTCACAACTGAACATACTTGAGACAGCTTCTCGCACTAACCTGCTCCTGGTTTGGGGTCAGAAGGGCATATTTTCGAGGCCTTTCTACTTTTCCAGAGATTTAATTTCCTATGATGGAGTCCCAGGGACTTTTTGTTAAGTGTTTTGACATTGTGAAGTTGGTTACATACTTGAGAAAAAATTGTGTTTTGGGATTTCAGAAAACATACCCCCATAGGCAGTTTTATGAATTTCATGCTTAATGGCAGTAACAAAGTCTCCTATTTATTCTCTGTCATTCTTGAAGTGGTTCAGAAGAATTTCCTGACGTTATTGTCTCTGTATTTATAGGACATCAGTTAGGCAGGTAGAGTGGGGATTATTAATCATCTCTCTTACTTGGCCTCTTACCTTCCCAAGAGTCACCACCAAAGCGGGGAAACGGAGGTGCTCATTGGTTACGTAATGTTCAAAAGCCCCTCCAGTAGGGCAGGGTCAGAACTGGAGACCACAATCTTGGGGTCTAGGTTAGTAAGCTTTCATTGTAAGTTCCACCTGATCCAGTAAAGCTAAATTTCCTGATGGCATCTGAGACTTAATTCGAGATATTGAGGTGCGTCTCACATCTCAGACAAACTCTCCATGACCTTTGCAGAGGGCTGGCCTCCGAGTCTGATTGGAGTCACCTCATCTCCAAGGCATTTTCACTCATTGCTACTTGTACTTTCCTGACTTTTTCCCATGGGTGATTGTCCTGGAGCACTTGGATCTGCCCAACTGAGGTTTCTCTGTCTCCCTTACCCTGTTTCCTGGGGTCTTCATGACCACGGATTCATTTATCTTAGGGAATTTTCCGGTTTTCACTTTTTTCACCCACTTTGCCAAATCGGATATTGTACCAGCATAAGGATTAGGTAGGCACCCCCTCCTTTTTGGGACTCATCCTCGAAATAGCTGTCTGATCCCATCTCTTGGAGAGAAGACAGGCGGAACATCGAAACACACTTCAACCTGCACATCTGGCAGGCGGGCGGGCAGATGAGAATGGAATTCCTGGACCGGTTCCTTGGTCTGTGGTCTCTGGGGACTGCTTGTTGAATAACTCCACATCGCATCACTTCACAGATAAGGAAGATCTCATCCCCACGGCATCTCTGATTTCGGCACAAGCTTCAGAAAACCCCAAGCAGCTAATCTAGAACATGATGTTTTAAGCTGCTATAATCACCAGCCAACTATGAACATGTGCCACGCACATGCCGGCCTTCCCTTCTTAACTGCAACACTCAACGGGCGGGACTACCTCGGTGCGCTCTTTCCTGGTTCCTGTCAGAGGCGGCCTATGTCATGCCTGTAGGACGGAGTCTTCAGAAGACACTGGCGTGTGACAGCAGGGCTTCCTGGAAAGGGCACTGAATGGAGGTCAAGGCCCTTGATTCATTCCTCCCCACCGGCACCAACAATTTGTGAGATCTTAGGCAAGTCCCCTCTCTGGGACTAAGTCTCCTTACCTGCCAAATGGAAACCTGTCTGGCTGGGAAGGATCTTGACTATTTCAGGAGCCAACTGAGGCAGGCTGGACCAATGGGTCAAACAGACTAACGAGAGCATGTTTAACGGGAAGAGATTAAACATCCTAGACACGGGCTCAGAAAACAACTCAGCCAGGCAGGAACAGAGAAGAGCTGAATAAGCAGAAGCACGTGGGAATAGTTGTTGGACATTTTAGTTAATTGCAAAGGAAACATGAGGAATCCAAAAAAGCAAGTGTAAACATAAGCTGCATTAGTGGAAATATAGTTCTCAAAACAAGGGAGTATCATATTGGCCAGACCAGTGCTGGAGACCTGGGTTCAGTTTGGGGCCTCACCCTTAAGAGGACAGTGATATCCTGGAGTGTATTTGGGGAAGACGGACCAGCATGGTGAAGGGTACGAAAGTCTAAGTCATCTAGGAATCAGCAGAAAGAACTGAGAATGTCCTTTTCCATTTCTGGGAAAGGGTCCATTTAGCAGGAGCTGGTAGTTGCCCAGAGAACCAACCCAGGACAAAAAAGCAAAAAGCTTTAGGTTTTTATTTTTGCTTTTCTCAGCTCAAGGAAGAACTTTCATTTCTTTTTTCTCTTTTTTCCTTTCTTTTCCAACTCCTCCCCGCCACCACCACCCAGCTTGTAACATTGCTTCCTCGTAGCAACCAGAGAAAATTTTATTTAGTACGTGGTTAATATAGTCACGTGGTTAAAAAAGCTAACCAGCCAACCAACTAACCAAACAACCAAACTAACAAAAAATAGAAAAACAAATACAGATACAGGGAAAAGCCTCCTTCTCACCCTTGCATTCTGGAAGGAACAGTTTGGCAGGGTCCTTAGCGCTGGATCTCCGAAGCTATGCTGCGTGGATTTGCATCCCATCCATGCTGCTTACTAGCTGTGTGACCTTAGGCAAGTTACTTAACCTCTCTGAGCCTCGGCGTCCTCATCTGAAAAATAAGAATAATGATGCGGGATTGTAGAGAAGATTAAATGGGTTCATACATGAGAAGCATTTAGAGTAGCTCCTGGCTCGCAGTAAATTGCACAATACATGTTAGCTCTCATTCCTCTCATTATCCTTGGCTTCATTCTCTCCATTCCCCCTTAAGTAACCTTTATTTTTCAAGTTTCTTGTATATTGTTTCAGAATTTCTTAATGCACATAATATAAGCAGATATGAATGTCATTTCTCATTTTGTCTCATTTTTTAAAATTCCAAAGTTAGTATGTGGTACACATAGTTCAACACCAGTTTTCTGGGGTTGTTTTTTTTTTTTTCTTTCCTTTAACTTGATAGTATATCTTGGAGATTTTTCCACATCAGTGCAGAGAACTTCCTCATTCTTTTTCACAGCTGCATATAAGGAAGAACTTTCTAACAATTAGGACTTGTTTGAAAATAGAACGCTGTCACTGGGAGCATTCAGGCAAAGAACAGACAGGGATGATGGAGCTGAGATTATGTATGTGTCAGCGAGGTAGTCAGGCTAGAATACTTCTACTGTGCCTCCAACTGAGATATCCTGATCCTGTGTTACGTTGTCCAAAGATTAAAGAGCAGTTTAAAAAACTCCAGAAGCAACATTGTTGTTTTCTGTCTCTGACTGGGCTCTGACTTGGGGCTCAGCCAGCCCTGGGTGGTTCAGGCTCCAGAGGGCTGGCTTGCAGGGCTGACCTGGGCCATGTCAAAACGCAGGGGCTTCTGAGTCAAGGTCCTGGCTCATCATCTAGCCCCATCGGGAGCTAACCTGGCCCGTCATTATTACCTAGAGGGAAGAAGCATTCCATTCCAGTAGGTTCCAAGCCACTCTTTGGCAGGCGTAGTCTCACCGGGAAGTGTCCTCCACAGTGATACCTATCAGGGTTCTTGGCCTTCCCCAGTCAATAGAAACTGATAAGAGGCCAGACAAGAAATTCAGTCAAGGCTTTACTGGGGCCCCTGCTGCAGCAGCGGGGGAGCAAAAACAAGTAGCAGTTTCCCCTGCTCCCTCCCCAGCAGGGGTGGTGAGCTAGCTACTCACATGGGGTGAGGGTAGCGGCGTGTTCAGGGGTAAGGCTGGAAGGGTGACATAGGCGGTTTGCCAGCCCCTTTGCTGCTGTTGTGTGCGGGGGGCACGCACAGTACCCTGCTTTTGCTCCTGACACCCTGCCTTTGCTCTCAGCTCTTCAGAAGTGGTAGTTGGTTTTTGTTTGTTCGTTTTTGTGTCTTGTTGTCCATACTTTGCCCCAACTGTGCCTGCGTGCAGTTATTTTTAGTCCCCTATAGTTTCTTTGTATTTTGTTGCTGGAGGAGACATTTGTCCAGGTGCAGGCGCTGCAGCAAAGGGTCCCAGCTCCCAGCCTGTCTCAATAGGACTTTGGGTTTGTTCCCCACTTCTCAGCCGGCAACTCACCATCTCAGGTGGAACTTAGGTGGAGTCCAGCATGACTGGGTTCCCAACAGGCAGCAAAAGCTCCAGGGCTTTCCTTCCACCTGCTCTTTCCTGAGCGGTCAGTTTGAAAGGAAGCAAGAGATAAGCTCAACTTCCCTCTGCCAGCAACTCCCACAACTGGAGAGTAAGGGTCTCTTGACTTGTGATTGCAGAAGGTGAGAGGGGATCGTGGCCCATTGCCCAGGTGATGGAAAGGTCCCACAAGTCCCAATAGAGTCTGAAATGTCCCCTCTAGAAATGAATCCTTCTGAGTCTTTTTGCTCCACAGATCTGTAAAAATACAGGTCCCATTGAGAGAAACAACACAAACATTTTTCAGGCACTAATTCCTCCGTGGGTGGGAGTAGCTGAGAGCATTGCTCCCCACGGGGCGCTCAGAACAGCTAGCAGGAGGGAGTGCAGGTGGGAGGGGGGAGAAGGTTCTAGAGAGAGGTGGGAGGGCTGCTGGCAGCTGGCCCTGGACTGGGGCCGTATAGGTCCAGATCTTAAAAGGAATCGATCTGGTCTACTTGCTAGGATTCTTAGCAAAGAATTAACTGCAGCAACAGGTAACCTTGCCTATAACTCAAGGTTAAACATATTTCCCCCCATGTTTTCTTCAAAAGGTTTATAGTTTTAGCCTTTAGGGCTAGGATCCATTTTGAGTTAGTTTTTGTATGGAGTGTGAAGCATGGCTCAAGCCTCATTTTTTGGGCCTATGAATATCTATGTATTCCAGCAACATTTATTGAAGAGAATTTCCTTTCTCTCCTGAAATGCCTTTGCGCCTATGTCAGAAGTCAGTTGGCCACATACCTGTGGGCCTACTTCTTTTAATACTCCTGACCCCCACTCTGTCATAGCCCCTGCTCAGGGCTAGCACATGATAGGTGTTTAATAACTGCTGGGGGGGGGGGCGGCTAGAACTTGATTGCAGGTGTTTTCAGGGCTTGCTCATCAGATCCAGGTGAATGTTGCTGGGCTTGGGGAGAGTAGTGCGGTAAGGAAGTCAGGTGGTAGGACAACAGCAGTGTGTTATTCGTGCTCTTTCTTGCTCACACTGTCCCTAAGAGTTGGCACTGAATAAGTCAGGGTCAGCCTGAGCTCCTGAAAGATGCTAAAGATTAGGGTTGGGGTTTGCCTTCTCACCAAGCCAGCAGACTTCAGAGACCATGCCCCCAGCTTGTGAAACTTAGGGCTAAATAACCCAAAATAACCTTCAGCAAAGGTCATCCTTGATTCCTGGTAACTGTCTAGAGCCGTGGTGTCCAAAAGAAAGATAAAGCAAGCCCCAGATGTGACTTAACATTTTCTAGTGGATGTCTTTTAAAAAGTAAAAAGAATCAGGTAAAACCAATTTTATAGCAGAATTTAACTCAACAGATACAAAGCATCATCCAACATACAATCAACCTGAAATCATCAATGAGATATTTTATATTGGTTTGAACTAAGTCTTCCAAATCTGGTGCGTATTTTACAATTATAGCACAGCTCAATTCAAACTATGCACGTTTCAAAGCTCAGCAGCTACATGCATCCAGTGGCTACCAGGTGGACAGATGCCTTTTGAACTTGCCTTACGTTTCTGGCTTTAACGCTCTCCCTTTCTTCAAATCTTTGTTCCATAGAAAAAGCTCTTCCCTCTGGAGTCTAGCTTGCATTTCCCATCCCAGTATCTCCTGTTTTGCCGAAAGACAAGATCG
>NW_006785876.1:6676537-6683674 GCF_000442215.2 Lipotes vexillifer
GAGGAGGGGGAGGGGAATATCTTCCTGAGGATGGAAAATGGAGAAAGAAAAACCTAAATCCAGGTCAAACAAAAGCTCATGAATCAGGTTTTATTTACACCTGATGAGCCGGTGAAGAAGAGCTGGTGAGGAGGCTCCATGGTGCGCAGGCTACAGGCTCACGAGAACCAATCTATTACTTTTCAGGAAGTTTACAAGCCAGTTGTTAAACACAGCCATTAACGAAAATTAAGCTAGATAAACTTCCCATTGAATATATTAAAAACATAAGTAGGGGCGCTTCCCTGGTGGCGCAGTGGTTGAGAGTCCGCCTGCCGATGCAGGGAACGCGGGTTCGAGCCCCGGTCCGGGAGGATCCCACGTGCCGCGGAGCGGCTGGGCCCGTGAGCCATGGCCGCTGGGCCTGCGCGTCCGGAGCCTGTGCTCCGCAACGGGAGAGGCCACAGCGGTGAGAAGCCCGCGTACCGCAAAAAAAACAACAAACAAAAACATAAGTAATAAAGATACAACACACAACACTCACCACTTCCGAATTATGTGACTCTATTTTGCTCTCATCTCTTAGGACTATGACATCTGAGGGGCAGAAACACTGTAAGATGCTGTGTTCCTCTTTCCAACTCTGAGTCATAACTTGAAATCCATAGGAGTATTTACACCGCAGAAAATGGCAAATGTTACAAGTCAGGGCTCTACCCCCAAACTTGCCAGTTGTTAAGACTTTACCATCACGCCCCTGGGAAGGCTCTAGAAGATGTCAACTCAATGAGATGAAGGATGCTTGGCACATCGTACATGTTCAGTAAGCTACATGTGGAGTAGCTCTATTGATAATGATTGGAAATCTGAATAATTTCCAAGAGGGAGAGGATGTTTGGTTTGAAACAGCCTGTATCATTTCTGTAAGTTTTTTCCACACACGCCTACTGTTGGCTTTTCCAAGTGTCCAAGAGTGAGGTTGACCTAGAAGTTACAGCTGACTCTCAGTGGAGCCTTGGTAATAAAGTTATTCTCTAAGTACCCTCATTCCCATCACGCTAAAGGACTAAGGCAGAGAAAGAAAGCTTGAAAGCCTACCTACTAGATATTCATAGCAATTTTCTCCAAGAGGTGAGAGTTTTTCTTTTGTTTACCTGCATTTTCTAATTTTTCTACAATAACATTCCCAGTTTTAACTAAGTTAATTTTAAAAATAACACATAGGAAGGTTTAAATGTCTTCAAAGTCCTATTTAGGTGCTAAGAGCGGGAAGAGAAGTATTAAACATGAGAGAGTTTCAGCTGAACTGGATGAGTCTCCCTGGCTGGCCAGTATTTGAGATAAATCCATTTAAAGGAGTCCAGGGACTCCCCTGGTGGCTCAGTGGTTGACTCCACGCTCCCAATGCAGGCGGCCCAGGTTCAATCCCTGGTCGGGGAACTGGATCCCATGTGTGTGCCGCAACTAAGAGTTCTCATGCCACAACTAAGGAGCCTGCAAGCTGCAAGTAAGGACCCCGCCTGCCACAACTAAGACCCCACACAACTAACTAACTAACTAACAAACAACAACAACAACAACAACAACAACAATATATATATATATATATATAAAGAAATTCTTAAAAAAAAAAGAAAAGGAGGCAAAACAGGAAGACTGTAGACAGGTGTCTGTGAGCTCCGGAGTGTTTCCGTTGGAGTACCCCATTCATCTGCACAGATGACATATGGGATGTCGATAATGAATATGGATTAGATGTGATTTCATCTCTCTGCCAAACCAACTCACGGAGCTAATTCCACTTTCGACTTTGTTAAATGAGGTTTTAAAAAGTATATCAGAGGATAACTTTTGAAGTCTCTCAGCTAGATCAAGAGGTGCATTTGGGAGAAAACTTTGGGGACAACTCTTTACCCCTATACCCACGGTTGGAGCCATATGCTGATGTCTTTGATTTATAAGGTTGAGAGGCTAGAGGGATCTGTCTTGAGAGGGCTTTGACTTTTAAGGGATTCAACTAGTTGAAACCTTATGTGCAGTTGGAAATAAAGCTCTTTTATATCATAAAAGCTTGAAGGTGGGATGGCACCCCGGAGATCAATACTCTAAACCTAGTTTGGATTCCTGAGTCCCCTCTTTAGGTCTATGTCCAGTTTCCTTCTTTGCCTGACACACCTCCCACGACAGTGCAGTCCATTTTGGGTGTCATCCATAGAAAGCTCGGCTCACGTTGATCCTATAATGTGCACCCATTGTTCCTAGGTCTACAAGATGGGGGCAGGGACACACAAGGATGCAAGCTAGTGAGATCTGTATAAGAAAAACTATTTCTGTAGTAACTTAATGCAACATGACCTGCGCTCACTAAGCCATCCTTTATGTGCAAGGCAGTGATTTAGGCACTCTGGGAGATATAGAAATAAATAAAATAGGGGCTCCACTCACAAGGAGTTCACAAGCCGCAGTCTAATGTGTGCATACAACCAACTCAAATACAAGGCACAAGATGAACTGATCAAGGAAATGGAACCAATATTTGTTGAGTACCTTTGATGTGCTATCCTTGTCATGGGTCTCATGTAATCCTTATGGCTTGTGCATTAAACTCCCTGAACCTTATTTGTGAAATTTGATGTTGGATGAGATGCCCTCCAAAGTCGTTTCCAGCCCTCACATCCCATGATTCATCCCTCCTTTCCTGGTGGCCCCAGGCTTCCCTCTCCTGGGTTGGGCTGGCTAGGGGAATGGAGAGGCAAGAGATATATTGTTGTTCTTTTTTCCCCTCCCTGTGGGATGTACTGTTGACTTCAAACCAGTTTGAACAAAGCACTCAGGAATAAACCACAGAGAACCATCTAGAATTGGCAGAGGATAACCCTATGACCCCAGAGGCCTTTTCCGACTCTAATTTTTATGATTCACTAATTTGCTGCACCACACTCAGTCCGGGAACTCAGAGTTCAAAAAAAAGATGCAATGTAAATTGCTGGAGGTAATGAGAAGGCTGCCGGCACCGTGGGACCAGAAGCGTGGTTTTCAGTGAAATTAAATACAGAGAGGTATTTAAAGAAGCCAGAGACTTTTTTTTTCCCCCCCCCTGAGAGACTCCCATTTTAAGGCGGGTAGGGCACATTTCAGGTTTTCCTTTTTCAGTGGTGTGACTAGGTTTTTGCTATGTTATGACTCCAGTAGAGCTCCTTATCTGTGTTATAACCTCCCAAAAAGCTATCGGATGCAGACATGGTTGTTTAGCAATAAGTTCTGCTGTAATTAAAAGAAATCATGTTTGAAGTGGGAGATGCTGTAGGAAGACCAATGTTCTATAAATACCTCTGTCTTCTTTGAGGGAACTGCTGAGGGCAAGGAGCAGTAACTTGGTGTTTGATGAATTTCATGACTTTTTAGTGCTCTCTACATTTCCCCAACTTTGGGGAATCTTTATGCCTCTTTGCAACTTTGCATTGAGATTATGTGACGGAGATAAGAAACAATCAGGATAATTGTTCCAGAATTACAGTGTGGCCAGAAGACCAGAAAGCTAATAGCCTTTGGTGCCTATGGGAGTTCAGTGAGGGGTGGTTTAGTTGGGGGATGGAAGGAGAAGGCTGGCCAGCCAAGTTGGGTTTGTACTCAGAACACGCACTCAGCAGAGTCACCTGAGGTTGGATGTCCCAGAAGGAAGAGTAGATTCATATCCTTCATCTTATATGCTCTTTGCAGAAAATGACTATAGAGAAAAACACCAGGCTTAACTACTAACACAATTTAAATAGTTATTTTCTGCTATTATGATCTTTCTCTCATTTTCTTTTTCCCCCAAATACGGAGAGTTGAAACGGCAAGATATAATAAATGGGTACATGATGCAGACAAACTGCATAAAGATTGATGTGTATTATCTCCCTTGCTTTTCACAAGAACCCTGCATAGCTAGTGGGGTTATCCCCATTTTGCAGATGTGAGAACTGAGGAAGGTTACATGACTAGCCTAAGCTCAGCTAATGAGTAGTGGTGGAATTTGAGCTAAGGTTCCAAAGCCTGTGTTCCTTTTTCTATGCCCTAGAGACTGGATATATTTTTTAAAAGGAAGATAAGAACATAGAAAGCACACGAAGGAAGGAAGGGATGGAGAAAGACTTGCAAATAAGAAACAAACCTTTATGGAGTGTCTTTTATGTACCATTTCTTGCACCAGGCATTTTCACATCTCTTTGTGTTCCAGACTGCATTAGTTTCCTATGGCTGCTGTAAAGAATTATCACAAACTTAGTGGCTTAAACAACAGAAATGTATTCTGTCACAGTTCTGGAGGCCAGGAGTCTGTAATCAATATTGCCGGGCTGAAATTAAGGTGTGAGCAGGGCCATACTCTCTCTGGAGGCTCGAGGAGAGAACCTGTTTCTTGCCTCTTCAGCTGCTGGCAGCTGCCAACATTCCTTGGCTTTAACCACATCCCTCCAAACTCTGCTCTGTGGTCACACTGCCTTCTCCTCTTCATGTGTCAAATCTCTCTCAACCTCTCTCTTTATAAGGACACTTGTAATTAGATTCAGGACCCACTTGGGTAAGTCAGGATAATTTCTTCATCTCAAGAATCTTTAACATTTGCAAAGGCAATTTTGCCATATAAGGTAACATTCCCAGTTCCTGGGAACCAGGACATAGATATCTCTAGGAGGACCGTTATTCGGCTGACCGCACAGCCTAGCCATAAGTGTTAGGAATGGCCTAGGTGAACAGCTTAGCCATTTATATATTTTGTTGTCGTAGTTTATTTTTCTAACTGCAGAGCCCCTTAATCATTTGTTCTATGCCTTACCTCTGAGGTCCCCTTGGGCTGCGGAGGGAGAGGAGTCATCCACTAGCTGAGTTTGCTTCACACTGATGTTGGCGCAAGAATTTTTAAAACTCTGTCTGTTACATGTTGTTGACCCCTGGTCCATACGTGAGCCTTAATTTTTGCCTTTGGCGTGAGGTTAACTTTCAGTTAACTTAACACATGGTTGCCCTGGGTCATTGCTTTCTGCAGAAGGCTACAGCCCGTCTGGTGCCCACATCTTCTGAGAGCAACCAGTTCACATGGCAGCAAGAGAGACTGGGCGAGCTGTGCAGGATGGCTGATCACAGAGGCAAGGGAGAGGTTTGATGAATGCTTCTCCATGCGATGGGGGATGGAGTTAGAGGAGGTCTGAGACGCCTTCAGAGACTGAAGCTGCAGAACAGGAAGTGACTCTAGCATGTTCTATGACCTCTGAGTGGAGGACTACCGTTTAGAGGGGGTGAGGAGGTGTGCGCACAGGGAACGGCTGATGGCTCCTCAGAATTTGAAGGTGTCAGTAGGATACTGGCACCATGATGAGGCCAGTGCACAGTTCACAAGGGGCAGCCAGCCCTTCTAGGGTATAGGAGGTGCTCCTTTGCACAGAGGGGACAAGTGCTGGCTCTGACCCAGAGATGTGCAAACCCAAAATCCCAGTGATCTCTCCCAAGGGCTTGAAGTTCTCTTTTGACTTGAAACTTAGACACTTGGATGTCCCTCCATCACTTTAAATTCACGCTTATCCCACAATCCTCCCAAACCAATCGTCTCTGCTGACGTGTCCACTTTGGACATTTGTACAAGCATTCTCTTAGCCACTCAGGACTGAAGTCTCAGTGTCAATATTGACTCTAAATTTTCTTAGCTTTCTGCCTCCCTCAGTCCCCTTTGAGAAGAAGCAGGTAGCCTAGTCGTAGGACCGTAGGATCTGGAGTAAACAGAGAAACTAGGAACACAAATTGTGTTCCAATCAGGCTCTTCCACTTATTTGCTGTGTGACTTACTCTCTACTACTCTGTCTCTGAAAAATCAGAATAACCCAATAAACCCTACCCAGCAGGGTAATTGTGAGGATTGTATAAAATAATAATAATAGTTATTATCGTCTTTGTTATTCTTTCTCACGTAGCTTCCAATTCAATTCAGGTCTTAATCACCCCAAATCAGGACTATAATAAATTCTTCTAAATCAGTACTTTTCGACCCTTTTAACGGTGACCCAGAGTGAAAAACTTGTTTTAGATCGTGACATTACAAACACCTCCACAAAATGGAGGTACAAGTTTTATGAAATACTGATATTTTCTATCCTTTTCTCATTTATCGCATAAAAAATTTTGTTTCAATCTATTACATTGATTTCATGACCACTAATGAGTCAGAAAAGGGGCTCGGTCATGTGGAAGATTGAAGCCATTGTGAGGACTATGGATTTTATTTAATGAGTTCTTCAGAAAAGAACTCTATGGAATTTTTTTTTTTAAACCACACTGTTAGATAATTTTCCTTTTACACTCAAACATCTTTAGGCCCTGGTAGCTCACTGTGCTGTCCTAGCTGTGAGTCCACATCATTATCATCGGTGATAAAAATCCCAAGTCATACTTTGAGAAGAGAACACCCCCTGGGTCCCATCCTCACTCCCCTGGAGCAGGGTGGTGGCCCCAGGCCTCAGCTGACCTGATCTCTAGGTAACCTTTTAAGTTGTGAAGAGCTTTAGTCTATCTGTTCATTCTCAGCTAAAAATAACTCACCGGTCAAGAACCATCACATTTCAGAATGCAGCCTGGGGATCTCACCTCAGTGCAGGGGTGAATCTCAAGGTCTGATCAGTCTGACCTGACCTTTAGAGGGGGATGCACTTAGCGCACCGGGTAACATGGCGCCTGTGGCTTACTTGGGGTTTATCAATCGACCTCATGCATGTCCTTCAAGGAGCTCGTCATGTACAGCTCATTTTCCCATTTCACAGGGTTCAACCCAAGAGGCCTTGCAATGCTCACTCACCGCCCTTGTTCTCCTGTTTAAGGGATACGTCTTCCTCTAGACGTCTGTCTGGAGTTCAGGGCATTGTGTTCCTCCCAAATACTAACAAGAACGTACAAATAGCGAGTCTTCAGGGAGGAAGGCTAAACATGCGTTAGTAGGGCAGAGATTAACATGCATATGTTCTCAGTCCTCCAAATGACCCATGGAGTTAGGTACTAATGTTGACCTCCTTTTATAAAAGAGGAAGTCAGGGCATAGAAAAGCTAAATACCTTTGTTTGTTTTTGTTGTCTGTTTGTTTGCCTTTTTTAGTATGCTCCAGTATTTTTTTTTTTTTTTTTTTTGCGGTAC
>NW_006785876.1:6683944-6698944 GCF_000442215.2 Lipotes vexillifer
CCCGTGTCCCCTGCATCGGCAGGCGGACTCTCAACCACTGCGCCACCAGGGAAGCCCTGCTCCAGTATTTTAATAAGTAATATTGTCTGTGTCACATAGAGATAGCTATGTACTTCATATATATATACAATTCATTTTTATGTTACGTTATATTACATACATAATTCACTCGTAGCGTCACAGATGGAGGATAGATTTTTAATAACAAAAAAAGGCTATTGGCAAATTTGAGCCTCATGTATATCAGTAGTGTGTTTTTATTAAATTTATTAACTTTTATAAATGCAGCAATTCAGTCAGTAAAACCTGATCATGTCTAAAATTTCCCAATGTTCACATTTTATAAAATCTTATTTTCTAAAGAGCACAACATAATATTCCCAGAATCTCTTCCTTGAAAGTAATCATGGTTAAATACCTTTTCTAAAAGAAGAGGTAGAGTCTAATTCAAATTCAGAACATTGTCTCGCAGCTTGATTAACTCCAGGGCCACATGCCCTGTGGTATATTTGAACTGGTGATGAGAAAGGGAAGCAGGGTTGAATGAAGTTATGAAGGAACCTCATTTCTTCCGCAGTGCTGCTACCTTTGCTCTCCCTTTCTGCTTTCTTTCTCTTTCCTTGATGGCCTGCTTTATGTTCCAGCTCATTTTTTTCTCTGTCTCTCCCCCTTTCTTTTATTTTCTCCCTCTCCCTCCCTCAACTAAAGAAAACCCAATATTGGGAAAGAATCTGATCAACATACAAGTGTACGTAAGTGGTCATAAGGTCTTAACTCTCCTGCAGGCTAGTCTATGGTCGGTGCACATCTGTTCATCAAATATTTAGAGAGCACCCCCTTACAGGCAGTCCTCTGGGCTGTGTGACTTTATTGAACCACCAGATTGCCATTATTCCTGGGACCTTCCTGGACTTCATGTGCATAAGGGACGAGAGAGATGAAGTGAGTGCCCAGGATCTCATAACTTGCTAATGGCAGAGCCGGGAGACAGAAGTCCCTGATTCCTAGTGGTGTTGTTCTCCCCACTACAGCATACGGCCTCTCCGATTTCCTTCATCATATCCATCATGGTGAACCTCTCCGTGGTCTTGAATCAGAAGTGGAGAGTTCTTGGGATGAAGGAGGCAAACAACTGGTGTGGTTAAATTCCCATCGTAAAGGAAATGTCCTTTTCCAGTTCTTTTTAAGCTTACCCTTAAAAATACATTAACAGGGATTAATGATCATACCCTATTATCAGTGTAGGGACCCAGGTCAGGCAAGTTTTGGTAAACGTTTGGAAAGGGCAACATACTCCCCTATCAGCAAAGTGATTGCGCTGAGAATTCCCGGGCACAGAGAGGGCCCAGAGAACCCGGTGGGAGGGGAAGGTCTTAGAACACAAGGTGGAGTAAGGCCCACTTGACAGCTGCCCACACCACGTCATTACTAACTGGCTCTTTCATTATTTGGGTCATCTTGAGAATCTTCCAGTAACTAGTTCATCCCCAAGATGGCAGGTGAGAATGCTGCAGGGCTGAGCTAACTGACCCCTCAGATGCACATCCCTGCCCGGCCCCCAATTACCCAAGTGCTTTGAACTCTCCAGGCAAAATTCACTTTGCTTCTGGGCTGAAGCACACTGGGCACATTCTTGAACAGAGTTCAATCTAACAGGATTTCCCTAAAACAAGCAACTCCCTGGATGTCCTGGGGAGCACTGTGACTACTGGGGGGATTAACGTAGCCAGAGCAATGTGGCTGTGGTCCAGAAAGAAAATGTATGTGCTTTAAAAAAAACTGGCTCAGAGTCTTGGGAACCCCATAATCAGAAGCATACTCATTCTGACAGTTTCAAAAGACCCAACACCCACCTCAGTGCGACCTGGCGAGGGTTCAGAGAAATCCACCCCCTCTTTTGTCTTTTGGATGGAATGCAAGAGCCATATAAGACTTCCTGCCTAGAAGGCAGAGAGAGGGCAGGCCTTTGCCACCCTGTCTCAGCAAAGTGGGGGACGGTTGGAGGTGGCTTGTTTGGGGGCTGTGGTCTCATCTACGGCACGAGGCATTCCGTGTTAATTCTGCATGGCGCCCAAGCCACTGCAAATCTGCCGCCTAATCTTTATCTAGGTCTTTTGCTGGTTTATGTCTTGTTTTGTTTGTCTCCTGAGGGAGAGGTACTCACAGTTTGAGGTGTGGGTGGCTCCTGTCAGGACCGGACATGCAGAGATGGGTCGCGGATCGAGACTAGGGGTCTTCAGGCCAAGAATGATGAACTTGATGTCTTCAGCGGTCAGGCCTGAGGCCCACCTGGTAGATTTGTCATGGCAGGACAGGGCAGACAAGTCCTGGAGGTCAAGGCAAGCAAGGTCAGGAACCCCGAGGGCTGGGTACCTCAGAACAATAGCGCTGGCTGGTAGAAAAGTCATCCTGGGTCTAAAGTAGGCGCTGAGTCATCTCTGGCTTCCTGATTATTTCTAGTAGGCTGGGCACAAGTCTGGGCCCCACGGGAGTCTACCTTCTGTCTTTAACAAGCTAGAGACCAAAGTTTAAAGTCTGGGAAAAGGGAGAGTCTTACAGCTACTAACAGACACCTCCCTGGGGTCTAACTTATCCTCTGCAGAGAGAGGGCATTGTCTGTGGGTGCTGGGTTTGCAGGACACTTTGGCAAAGGAAAACACAGGAGCCATCTGCCTGTAGTCTGTTGTGATCCATATTTTCTACCACTGGAAGTGCCCCGGGAAGATTTTAAAATATTGGATCCACACCGACCCAGCTTCATGGGGGGACTCTGCAAAATGAATGCTTCAGACCTTTCCTTAGACATCTTGATTTTCTAGAATTGGCTGAATTTTACGACGAAACTAGTTTTGCAGGTCTGGTCACCTCTGCACACCCTGGTCCTGGTCTGTGCCCAGGGATGGAGTTTCAGTGTTACTCCGCATTCCTCCTTGTAAGTCTTATTTCTGCCCCGTTCAGCTCTAATGATGATCAAGGGTGGAAGTGTTACCATATTTAAAGCAGGATTTCTAGACCAGTGTTTTGCCGACAACTCCTAGGGAATCCATCAGTGGTCGCTTCCCACTCCAAACCAATCATCCGTGCAATCATTCATTCATAAAGCAAAGACTCATTAAAGGACTTCAGTGTGTCAGAGCCTACCAGGTGCTGAGGAAAGACAGAGCTGATTGAGAAGGAGGAGTTGGAGGCATGATCCTAAGGGACTTGAAGAGTGGCGGGGTCAGTATCTGGCTTTGGGAAGGAGAAAGAGGGAAGATAAGCTCTTTTGAACACGTAAGACAAGGCAAGCCTTGAAGGTTTAGTTGATTAGACTGATGCACGATCAGAGCACACAGGGCAGTGAAAGGAGGGGCTGGAATGTCCAATCCCGGAAGAGACTGGGCTCTGAACTTTGAGAAGAATATGGTTTCCTCCCTGGGGGTGCATGTCGCTGCCCTTTCTATCTGAATGACCTTAGCGATGGGCATTGCTGTGAGGTTGAACTTGAAGGGTCCAGCTTTCTGTTTATGAGCAGCCCTACCCAAGTGACGTCAAGGTTTTCGTCTACAATGAACTGATCTGATTGGCTTGATTGGACCAGGTCATTTTAAGCCACAACTACAGACTCCTTCCAGTGGAGCCAGTTGATTTCCCTCTGTTTTTATGGTAAGGGCTGATCCTAGAGTGAGCACACACGTGATCACGCTTGACTGCTTGACTGGACGTTTCTTGAGGTCAGTCGCATTGTTGTCCATCACAACTCTCCAGGGCCTAGCAGGTCATATGCTGGTGATTATATGAAAGCTGTGAACTTCAGGTAAGACAGTGTGGAAACCCATTACTTACCATGAGTAGAAACCCATTGCCATCCCTTGAGAAACTCCTCTAGTACATGTCTGCTCTCGTTGGGTTAGATGGGAGACTTGAGTCAACTCTGCACACCCCCACCCAGAAAGGCTGGGTGCAGAGTTATCATTCAGTTTTCCTCTTCTGCAGCACTCTGTGTGTGGTTATCTACAATAATTTTACAAAATGGTACTAGTCCAGGGAGCTTAGACATCTTGGAAGGAAGTCAGCTTTGGCAAATTCTATTCCTCAGGGTTGAAAGCAAATGTATCAGCCTGGGTCTCTCAAGAAAAAACAAAACTCATGCAGAGTAATATCAAAGAAGAAATTTAATATGGGAAATTAGTTACACAGATTTTTAGAAGAATTGCAAGAGCAAGCTTGGAAGGTAAGGCAACCCCAATATTAGCAAGTACAGCTCACTCTTTCTTTCTAGGGCTGGAGGAGTAGAGGCATTACCTGAGCTCAAGAGCCTGGGCTATCTCTTGGAATCTGGTTCCATGGGAAGTTCAACAGCTGTGCTGAATGGGGAACACTCGGCCCGAAGTACAGGATGGGGTGAAAGTGAACACCTGGCTTCTCTTTCCAGTCCACCCTCCAGTCTCTTGCCTGAGCTTCCCTTTGGCCAAACCAAGCAGGTAGCAGTGGGCGAGGTAGCCTTGGTAGTTTCCTGGGGTCTCCCCCTTTGAATACAGAGAACAAGGAAATGGTGGGGACTGGATCTGAGGGCAAATAGGCAAGTGACCAGCATTCATCCATAGACGCCCCAGTGCTCCTTATGGTGTGGATTTGAGGCAATACGGCTGCACTCATCTTAGATAAATGGTGACCCCTTGGGAGGATCGTACTGAACCTTTTCTCTCTTTCTTCCCAATTTGGCCTTTCTTGGAAAAGATGTAAATTGCTTAGTGAGTCCACTGCACCCCAAATTAGCTTCACCCTTGACACTGGAAATGTACATGGGTGGAGTATCTTTTAGGCAGCGCCTCATTAAATAAACACTTGACCTGTAAGAGTACAGGCTGGGGTCACCGTGATGGGAGAGAGTATGAGGGAGCAGAGAGGAGTGGGAATGTGCTTTTGGGTTAGAATTCCGATTCACAGGTCTTCGATCCTGGTTCCCAGGGGAGGAGGCCAAGCAGACTACCTACAAGAGACAAACGGAGCCATCCAGCCTGTGTACCACATCGTACATGCCTTGTAGGCTTCCTGGGGATGAGATCCCTGGTGGGGGCCCCACTTTGTTTGGAGGTTCTATGATCGCATAATTAGTCAAATGCTCCGTGTCCGTTAGGGTTTGATCAAGGACGCCAAACCACTATGAGCGATATGGTCAATAAGAGATTTTCTGTAAGGATTATAGCTTACCCATCTGCAGCTGGTGAAGAAGTCTATGGAAGGCTGTTGCCTCTATCTGAGGGTGGCCTGAAGTCGCTGCAGGTCGGTGTCGACAGTTGGGAAGAAAAGCTTGGATTTGAAGTCGGGGAGGGCCAAGGGCAAACTCGAACGCACCTTCAAGAAGCCCGTGAAGACGTCCTGGAACCTGTGTGCATCACTCGTCACCTCTAACCTCAACCATATGGATGCCCTGCAGAAGCATGTGCCCGTCTCTCCGTGGAACTGCATGCATGCCCGGCCCAGGACTCAGAGAAGCTGAAGGAGGTGATCCTGTAGGATCTCTTCCCACAAAGTGGGCTAGTGGACCAGTGGCAACAGGTGCAGGCCACCAAGGTGCTTGGTGCTCTGCACCACCTTCCCCGTGTGATGGAGGCTGCTTGCCTTCCACCCCCCAAATCCCACTCCAAGTTCTTTGGTGGCCAACCCTAATCTGGAGCCTTAGAGGGAAGGGAATTCTGGGAATCCCAGTTACAGTTTAGCTGAGTTGACACTAGACAAAGCCAGCGTGTGTTGCAAGAAGACTGAAAACTAATGGTTGGAGGAGAGGTCCCCCTTTGGGTGCAGAAATGAGCTTTCCTCACCCCGAGAGAGAGGAACTGTGTCTGTCCTTGGGGACCAGCAGCTGTAAGCTGGTGGCCTCCTCTCTGGGTGGCTCCTGCAACAGAGGTGTCACCTCTCTCTCAGGCCTGGGGAAGGTGGAGCCCTCTCTGGGCCACCTTACCTCTCTCTCCAAGACAGAAATAATCACACCTCCCCTCCCAGGGTGTTGGGAGGATTCATTAGTTAATGCTGGCTAAAGGGCTTTAAAGGTGAAGGGTGTGTTGGAAATGCTGTCATAATTGCACCCAGATGCCTGAATCCAGATTTACAGGCACTCTGCTAACAGTAGAATTTGTCAGAGTTGGTGGTGACCTTTTCTCCCCACAACATTTCTAAATATTTTGGTTGTCAATTGTAGATAAGTCCATCCCAAAACAAAAATCAGACTTTCTGTTGGTGCTTTTTAAATGGTCCTTATTCCATTGAGCACTTATGGCTCCCTTCTTTCTCCCTCGTTTTTCTTCTGTTAGGGGTGGCCAGGTGAGGCTGGCTTCATTTCTGCCTCCACCTGGAGAGAGCCAGCCTGGTGATAAGACTTGAACACACCCTTTTCAAGCAGGCTACCTTCATACCAGGTGGCTAGGATGTCAAAACTTTCAGTCTAGTTTGTCAGGATGGCAAACACATTAGTCAAACATTTGGATTCGTTTTTTTTTTTGATGGTGAGAAATAATTGGTCTTTTCTACTGAACGTTTTACATCGTGTAAGCAGTGCTGCTGCACTGTTTGCACTTCTGTCCTTTCGACCTTCATCCCTTTCTTTCTTGTCCTAGTTGCTCCTATGTTATCATCTTAAAGTCTGTAACAAGGACAGCAGATTGTGATAATATTCATAGCCTCTCTCCCCATCCATCTCTCGGAGGAAGGCTTTTAATTTTCTGGAATCTCTGATATTGGACAGGATAAGATGGGTTAAGCCTAAGATGGCCAGGGTGACCTAGTTGATAATAGAGAGCTGAGCGCCAGAGGGGAGCAGGAAGGGAGAAGTGAAAGCAGGTGTGAAATGGGCATTTGGGAGAGTTTGAGGGCCATAGAGAGAGAGGGAGTAAGTGGGGTTTTTTTGTGGGGAAGCAATGACAGGTATGAGAAAGAATAAGCATGAAAGACATCTAAAGAGCCTTGTATTTGTTTGCCACGGTTGCCATAACAAAATGCCACGGACTGGGTGGCTTAAGCAACCAAAATTTACTTTCTCATAATTCTGGAGGCTGGACATCCAAGATCAAGGTGTTGGCAGGGTTGGTTTCTCTTGAGGCCCCTCTCCTTGGCTTGCACGTGGCTGTCTCCTTGCTGTGTCCTTACATGGCCTTTTCTTTGTATGCATGCATCCCTGGTGTCTCTTCCTCTTCTTATGAGGACACCAGTCATATCGGATTAGAGCCCACCCTTATTACCTCATTTAACCTTAATTACCTCTTTAAAGGCCCCACCCCCAAATACAGTCACATGGGGGGTTAGGGCTTCAACATATGATTTTTAGGGGGAACACAATTTAGTCCATACAAGGGTTTTAAAGTTGTTTTATTATATTAAACATGTGTCTCCCCCCACCATCCCCAATTTAGTTTTTCTAAAAAGAAGCAAAGTGATTTAAATTGCTTTCAAGTATATTTGTTTTCTATTGAATTGATTTTAATATAGCCCTGTACCAAGCCGGGGTCACAGGTGCCCTGAGTTTATAGGGGTTGTATGTAGCTTTAGGCCACTCTCTGTTACCCAATTTTCAAAGGATCAGAATATAATAAAACGAACTTGATAAGAAAATCAGAAGGAACATAACTGAATCTCTCATTTGTAATTTGAAAGGCCTCGTAGGAGTGAATTCACCCCCAAATATGAAAATTACATCTGAAAAATATCTGGATATAGTTACGTTGTTGAAAAAAACTAAGCCATAGAACACTTTTGGTTTTTGCAGGTATAAATAAGTATGGATAAGCACATGAGGTCTATATAGTTATAACACAGGTTTTCTTTTGCTATTAAGAAAAGGAATTATAGCCTCAAACTTTACGAGTTTCATTTTTGATAATCATCTAAATGAAACCTGTCATTTAGTGACTGCCATTTGGAAGTATCTATAACTGTTTGAAAATAAGCAAACCACAATCTGGCTGGAAAAGAAAAAAAAAGCCTGTCCTCCAGTACCGTGTTGGGCTTCTCTGATTACTGCTGAGAGCTGCTGCAGAGTCACAGAAGGGCCCCTTTTTCAGTGCTTGGTATGGTGACTGTGAAATCTGGAGCGAATTTTACCCAGGCTGCAGACACAGGTTGCACGTCAAACACACGCTCCTTGTCAAGGTGCTGGTCTCAAGGATCGGTGGCCTCATGTCTTCAATGAGATGTGTGTCGAGAGCACAGAGAAATGCACGAGTCATTTTCCATGGGGAGTGAGAGCCTGTCTGTAGTCACCGGACACATCTGAGCTACTGCATCGCCTTGAGGCGGTTAATTACAGGGTCTAACCTTAGATCAGATCGCTGAGGAATGTCTCAGAGCAAATGTTAGTGGTGGGGCTGGGACCGGGGTGGAGAGGTAGGGTGTGGTCAGGATGAGAGATGGGGAGAGAGGGAGGGAGACAAAGAGAGAGAAACGGGAGTCCTGTGCCGGGTGTGCATGGGAGAAGATATGGATCTCTTATTTATTCAGGGGCAGTTTCTAGGCCAATCAAATCAACACTGTCCTAAGGCTAATCTGGTGCCTACTTATGCAGTCGGTTTGTAGTGAGACATGGGTCCAATTTTATGAAGACCGTAAAAGTTTGTCTACGTTTCCCTGGTATAGGCCTAGTTTTTTTGTTTTTTTTTTTTCAGTCATTATTATTTATATTCCCTTTATATATGGAACACGACTGTTCTTTATGGTTCAAATGATTTAAATCTGGGCCTTTAGAGCCATGCGTGATTTATTTGCTCAAGGAAATCATGTTTTCTTTGGAGCTTTTCAATGGAGGCATAATTACAGTGTTGCAAATACAGTGCTCTATTTAAGGGTCTGTCAGCATTTCCATAATAAACCTCTATTTTCAGGAGTCCAGAATATTGCCAGAGAGAGACACACACACACACATGGAGGGATAGAGAGAGAAAGAAATCCTTCTAAAATATAAGCTTGGTGGGGTCCTTCTGGGGACTTTATTTCATCCAAATCTGTACAGGTATCTGCAAGCACACGTTCTTCTTTGTTTGTGTGGTGGTGCCATTATGGGCCAGGCATCTCTGGACCCTGCCCAGTGAGGCTTCAGCTTTAAAGCAGTATCTTCCCAGGAAGCAGCAGCGTGCTGGGTGGCTGGCCGGCTCCCTTTCCAGACCCCAGCCGACTGCCAAGTTGCATCTTGGCTTTAAGAAAAGAAAAACATTTTCTGCCCTTTCTTCTGGTTTGTTTGTGTGTCTGTTTGTTTGTCTCGGTTAACTCAGGCGTATGCTAACTTGAATCCTGAATAACAATATTAATAATGTTAATGATATGAAGAATAATAATGAACATATAATATTATTGAATATTAATACTCATTGAATATCAATATTGTTATGAATGATATCAATATGATATCAATGATATCAATATTATTATTGAATAAATTATTAGCTTGAATAATAATATTGATCATGATGATATTCTTATTAATACTAGCAATATTAAGTACAATTTAAGTGCCCAGTATGTGCCTGGCACTTTGCAAATATTATTTAATTTTTCTACCTTATACCAATCCTGCAAGGGAGCAGTTAATACCCCTGATGTTCAGAGGATGCAAGCAAGCTGAGGGGAGATAACTTGCCTGGCAGGGAACTGGAGAGCAAAGTTCAGGGTGACTAAGGTATTCACCAAGATGGCCATTTCCAGGCTCCACAAAGGCTGTGAAAGGCATCTCTCAAGCTGGAGTAGCCCGTTTAGAGAGTGAGGCTAGGAGAGGCGGGTGCACTCAGAGGCAACATAGGCAGGACCAGAGAGGGCTGGGGGAACTGGCCAGTCAGGAAGAAAAATCTTGAAAGCCATTTAACGACTCCCGAAGCATGGTTTAATAGGTAAGTGTGGGTCTGGTTGAGCCTGGATAAAAATATCTGACGTTTTTTCGAGGCTTACTCTGTGGCAAGCTTGCACTTTTACATGGGTTATCTCATTTATTTCCCAATTTGAGCAATGCAGAGAGGGAGTTTTATGGAGATTGGATAAAACACCAGGATTATATAACCAGGAAGTGGCAGAATTCCCAGGTCTGGAATCCTGGTTCTTGACTGTTATGCTTTATGGCCCCTCAGGACCCAGTCTCTCTCTCCATTTGGAAGGTACATTATGAATGGAGACAGGAAGCTGGAACTCAGGATCCTCCTGCCTTATGTGGGGGATCCTGTCTTGGAATTGCTGATGGACCATTTCCAGGAGCTTGTGTGTTGGCATTTAACAGAGGGAAAGGTAATATATACCCCTGGCGCACAGGGAGGACGCGGGGACCAGCGATGGAGGGAGAGACCACCCTCCAGACGGTGTTCGCAGCCAACCACGGGGAAACTGTATTGTAAACTCCTGATCCCTTGTGGGTGGTGTGATTTAATTCTTTTTCCTTCTCTTTTCTGGGGCTGCTTTTGGGTTGCTAGTTCCAGCTGAGGCTAGAAGTGGTGACACAGCCCAGGGAGCTGCAAGAAAAGGAAGATTTTTCACTGAGAAAATGTTCTTCCTTCTTCTTGAAGCAAAATCCAGAAACCGTATGGGTGGGTGTTACTTATTTGCCTGTGTTTTCCTGCTCTCAAAGCTGGGGTTGAGGCTCAGACTTCTGAAGAAAGGATTCAAACAGACTTTAGAAGGCAGAATGCATTTGTTTATTGAAAACCACTCTGGGAGGCTGCAAATTCTGTTCAACAAGTATTTACTGAGGGTCCTCTAAGGGCTCGGTGTTGGGTGTTATCTTCCCCAAGGGGGGTGGCTTGGTTGGCATAAAAATCTGAGTCAAGTTAGCGTTGGAAGTAAAATGGTGGAGTGGCCTCTCCATGTCCCCAGAACCTAAACACTACTGGGAGTAAGAAGCAAAGTGACCAGTGTCCATTTAGAACCAGAGCTATTCATTTAACCAACCAATATTTACTGAGCAACTACTATATGTTGGACAGTGAGTGAGGATCTGAGGATTCAGCAGTGAACCAGACAAAACTTCACAAAACTTAAAGTGTAGATGGGAATAGAGACATTGAGCAGATAATTATACTAAGGATTGAATAATATATTAAGTGATTATAACTGTGATAAGTTCCACAGAGGAAAATACAAGGTCATATGAAAGTGGCTAACAGAGGGACTGATGTGTTCAGCTGCAAGGAACAGAAAACTGACAGTGACTTATACAAGTAGAGTTTATTTCTTTTCACATAACAAGAAGTCCAAAAGCAGGCATTTGTTGGCATTGGTTTGGTGATGTCTTCAAGGATCCAAGCGCTTTCTATGCCTCCTCCCTCCCCTCTTCAACATACGGACTTTTTACTCTTGGGCTTGTGGTCTCATGATGACAGAATGGCTGCTGCAGCTCCACTAGTCTCATGATGACAGAATGGCTGCTGCAGCTCTGCTTTCAAAGTCAGGAAGCACAGGGAAGAGGGTATACCAGAGAGCTCTCTTCTCTAACCTCAGTATTTCATCAGCAGCAAATATTCTTTCCCAGAAATCTTTCAGCAGACTTTCTGTTAATTCATTAGCCAGAACTGGGTTTTTTAGGGAAGACTATAGAAAAGACAAAATGGTCAGCAATTATGCAGGTATAACTGTAAGTAACCCTTGTGGAATGTCTTACAGACCACATTCATGTGTATTAAGTTGTTTGAGTCTCCCATCAAGCCTGTGAGAAACACAGAGCAATTTCTCAGATGAGGACATTGAGGCTTAAGTGGGGGACTTGCCGAAGAACACACAGTCAGTCCTCCTACAGCCAGGTGTCCTCGGCTCATTCCTGGGTGCATGCACTGCCTGATCCCTGGGTTTTGGGACAATCCTGAGAGCTAAATACATCCCGAAGGGACATGCAAGAGTGTGAGGGTTTGCAAAAGGGTGACGTCTTGCTTTCTGAGATGTTTGCTTGGGGACTCAAAATTTAGATGGTCTCTCTGACATTTTCTTATGGCCATCCCTAGGGTTGAAAGTCACACAGTGGGAAGACAGTCCAGCAGGGAAGCAAGAAGCCTTCTTCTGATAGCAAAGTCAGAATCTCACAGTGGAGCCTTTGGGGTTCTCACTTGCCAGAATATAAAAACATGTATAGCAAATAGCATCTGCTGATGGGACTGTGACCTCATTTCCAGACAACTTTGGAAATATTGATTTTAAATGTTTTTGAGTAACCCGCAATCCCTGGCATCCAACTCAGGCCAAAGGTGGTATGTTTAACAACTGGGATAAATGACTAAATATTAAAACCGCAGATTCTCATGGTATTTTAAAGCCACCCAGAGAAGTCATGCTGCCCCTCACATGCAGCACCCTAGTCTGCGCCCCCTCCCCCGTCTCCCAGTGTGCCGTGTGCGCCTGTCACAGCCGGAGTGATGTCCTTGGCTGACTCCTCTCCCCCACCATGTCCCTTGCCTCTTGGATCTGGGTTCTGAGGTTTTCTGTTGTCTGTTGCTGGGCTGGTGGAAGGAGAGATGACCCTGTTGGCTTGGGACCATCCCATGAAAATCAGGATGGGCAGGATGCCCGGAGACGCACCAGTATCCTTGAGTTACGCCAGTGGAAACAGGAGTCATGTACCCTGTGTTGGAGAATGTGTAAAACTGACACCGTTTACCAGATGTTCCAGGGTTTTATGAGCTTTACAAGGCCTTCTGTTAAGTAACACTTACTTGAAAAAAGTAAAGCTTGCCTGCTCTGAGTGGAAAGCTTTTGTTTGGGGGTTTTTTTTTGGGGGGGGGGGTTTGTTCAACTCTTCTGGATGAACTCTGCTGCACCTGTTTGCACAGCAGAGTTCCAGCCTGCAAGGGGCCGCTTCTGGTGAGTGACAGGCAGAAGAGAGGTATGTGGCAGGCAACCTGGTCCTGATTTAAAAGGCCAGAGACCAGAGGCCCAAGCTTATGGATGCAGAAACACACACATACAGACAGGGACCCAGATGCGCTCCCGCCCCCGCCCCCATCTCTCTTTAATGCAACAAATATGCTCCTGAAATGTTGGGTGCAAATCATGTATTATTGTAGCCCCAATTAGGATATCCCTGTCTTATGCAATAAATTGATTCTTAAAGAAATAACCACCATCAAATTCATCTTTAGTATACATCTGCATTTTCAAAAAATAGAGTTGATTAAAATGACATCCATCTTTACCACATGCTGTGGAAAGCAGCGCATTAGGAAGTGGCCATTGAGCATGGCTGATGTCTTGAGGATGTTACACAAGATGGTGAACGATCTTAAATAATTAGAAATGAGAGAAAGCAAGAAGCTGCTCTGTGGGAGCAGAGGGGACTTCTGTTTGGTAGGGTTGAGGAGTTCTTTTCAATTGTGGGGAGACGTGTGTGGGCAGTGGAGCCACCAAGGAGGCTAGTGACACCCTGGTTTGGTACCATCCTGACCAGATCCCTGCCACACACACAGAACGGACTGGAAGTACCATCTAAAAGGGCTACAGGGTGTGCTGAAATCCACATAGGATGCCCTCTCCCACCCCACCCTACCCAACTTTGTTTTGGGAGGAAGAGGAGGACATCTGGGGCTGCTCTGTTTGTCCTTCCAGTCCGTGTATTTTGAGCAGAACTCAGTTATGGCCTAGTAACAGTCTTTAAAATCATAGCACCACATTCAGCATCTACAGGTTAGAGGTCTTCTGACTTCTTATCAGAGATTCCTTAATTGCAGGTGTGGATCTCTGTCTTTGTCTCTTTGTCCAGGGTCCATTGTCAAAATCTAGACCTTTCCCGGGAGCAGGGCTTTTATCATGCTCCACTGCTGTGTGGAGAAAGCAGCGTGAAGATCAGGGTGGGAGAAGGGCATATTAGGCAGCATTGGTGCCCTGCAGGGTAAGCGTTGAAGACGGGGAGGTGGGAGATAAGAAAAAAGACCATAAAAGAGAAAAGGGGGTGCGCCACATAAGAACACCAGTACGTATGACCTCCCACTTATATAGAAAGCGTACGTATGTTCACGGACAGAGATATAAAGAGATGGATTACCAAAATGTTAGTGGTGATTAACAGACTAGTGGATTTCAGGTTAGTTTTAGTTCCTTATGTTTTTCTAGAGTTTGAATTTTTTGCACTGTTTATTACTTTTGAATCAGAAAAAAAGAGACTATTTTCAAGGTAAAAATTAAAAATAGCAACAATAAGATAAATAACAAGGTCCTACTGTACAGCACAGGGAACTATATTCAATATCCTGTGATAAACCATAATGGAAAAGAATATGAAAAAGAATGTATATATATATATGTATAACTGAATCACTTTGCTGCACAGCAGAAATTAACACAACACTGTAAATCAACTTCACTTCAATTAAAAAACATAGCAACAATAAGACAAAGTCAACATGTACATCTCAGAGCTCAGCGGGTATATGCCTCTGCTCTTTACCCCTCTCAGAACCCTGGACCCAAACTGGCCTGCAGGAGAAAGATAGGAAGAAGATACAGAGCCATTGACCCCACGGCTGGGGCCTGTGACCTCCCTCTGGAAGACTAGGTGTTGATAACGAGGTGGTATCTCAGCAGACTATCAGTATCATCCCTGTGGAAGCTGGGTTCGCAGAGGCTGTGGTCAGACCCAAGGCTTAGCCTCAGTTACTTCCCCCAGCATTGCTCTTCCCAACAGATAAGAACCACCAAGAATGCAAGTCACCACCTAAAGCCAGGTTCACTAACTTGCTGCAGCGAGGGGAACACGCCCCAAAGAGTCACGGGCTTCTCAGGAGGAAGGCCTGGGGAGGGGCTTATTATAGGCTCTGGGTTCAGACTGAATGATGGCAGGGAGAGACCAGGGAATCGAGGTCTGCTCGGGACTGCAGGCACACAAACACAAAGTGCTGCCCGTTTAGTAACTTAGTTATCTCACCAATCTCCCAGGCAGGAGGAAAGAAGCAAGGCAATCAGTAAAAGAAGGGGGTTGGTAGTCACTTTGTAGCGTGGTGTGGCCTGGGGAGAAACACTGAATTTTGTTGGCTTTGCCATGGGGCTTGTCTGAGACTTTTTGGCGGGGGTGGG
>NW_006785876.1:6698979-6700682 GCF_000442215.2 Lipotes vexillifer
GTGGGGGTGGGGGTGTGGGGATGTGTCTCTGTGTGATGAGGAACAGGGCTGAATTTCATGTTTCCACTCTCTGGGATCCAGGGGTACTTAGGGCTGGGGTCTGATAGAAACTGCTCTGTTCATAGGCCTGGCTCAGCGGGGTAAGGATGGAATGCATGGTCCTTTAACTGCTGTCCAGGACCTCATCCTCCACACATTGGTGAGGCATTGAAGTTTACGGGCGCATGGAGGAAGTAATACATCAAGTTCATGGGTTAGGTTCACGGGGAACCCTTGACACTGAGGTTTTTGGAGACAGGTGCTTAGCAAGCAAGTACAGATTTCTCCAGGCTTCCTGAAAGATCTTCAGGGCCCCTCCTTATAGGCCAGGAAGCCTGCCTGGATTCCTCCTGAGTCTGTACCTCTCTGTACCTGTTTTCTCACCTGTGAAGAAAGAAAATCATACCACCTTCTCTAAGTAAGGCCAAAATGGCATTGAGTGAAACCCACATTGTATGCTCCAAGAACTTCTAATTTCAAAGAGAAAGATGAGGCAGACGTGTCAGTGTCTTAACACAGGTGAAATCTTATTCTATGGAAGAAGCAAACAGCAGCCTCATGGATGATGCCACCTACCTGCCTGGTGTTCCCTGGGCACCCTGAGGCATCACAGTGGCAGCAGCTCCTGCTTCGTTTCCCTCCCCTGCTCATCCTACACGGCCCCTCTTCAGGTGGACCCTTCTGAGCCTTCACTTCGGCCCTGTCTCAGAAACGCCTGCTCTCCCCTACGGCTTCCCAGCCTGAACTTGGCCTTGGCCTCCTTCTGCAGGCAGGAGGGTGGAGGGCCTGCAGCTGAAGGGCTAGAGGGGAAGGTCTGAGTCTTGGTCTTCTGGCTCAGCCCACTAGGCTGCCCTGTGTGTGGAAAACAAGAGCGGCCGAGTCAACAGCAAAAGCAACAACCGCACACACCAAGTGGAGACCTTCCCTTCCCCTGCAGAGGGTGGTGAGCAGACATGGGAAGGAGGACACAGTTTCCTGCAATATTAGTATAAGATGAGCCGTGGTTATTTGGGGCTGGGCTCCAGCAAACTCTCGGAGAGCACCTCAGAACTGCAGATGAAGCCCCAGGTTGATTTGATTGGGGCGATTTCAGCACTGCCAAATATTTGTATTGTCAAGAAATCATAAAATGTACCGGTGGTCTGGGTGCTGGATGGGGTACACCCTGCACGTATTCGAGACAGCTTTGTGATCTGCTGACAGGTCTGTTTGATCCCCCTCACCCAGAAATCAGTTTAGATCTGCCAGAGAATGAAATTAAATGTAGATGGCCCTGAATCCATTTCTTCTGCTGCTCCCTTTTCCCCTTATCTGGAGAGAGCAAGGACTTTTGTTTGTTTGTGTGCCCCCAGGCGCGATTTGTATTTAATTATCACAGTTCAGATTTTTCTCTACCCGCACTGGAAGCCTGAACCAGCTTCCTGTGCATCCCCGATCCTGGAATAACATTGCTCCCTGTTAGCGATTATCGCTGCCATTTGGGAAGTCTGCAGCATGCCCAGTGTAAGGCTGATCAGTTTGCTTTAATTAAGCTTCAAAGGGGAGCGGGAGCCTCCATCTTATCTGCAGTTTGCTTCTTTAATTCCTTTTCCACGGTCCCTGCTGTAGGTGGGAAGCGCAGCCTGGTCTCCGATGGGCGGAATGGGGACCCTCGGGGGCGGGGG
>NW_006785876.1:6701089-6704481 GCF_000442215.2 Lipotes vexillifer
GCCCCGGGGGGGGGGGGGGGGGGGGGGGGGGGGGGACGCTCTTGGTCTGGCCCAGCCTTGCCTGGTGAATGAATTTCTCTGAACCTCCTCCAAGGGCCTCCTTTCGATTTTCCCCGATTTCCACAGGGAACTAATTGCTAATTATCTTAAAAAAAAATCCCCTTGGGCGTTTCTCACTGCTACCAGCTCAGAAGGAAGAAAAGGGGTGCGGGGCAGCCGCTAACCCCACCACCCAAGAGCTTCCGGCAACAGGAGGCCTGTTTCCAGCCCCATGGAGAGCACATTGCCCTCAGCAACGGACGCCTGCTGCCGGCCCCCCCATCCTTTTGTAGAATTTTCCTTCGGAAACTAACACGGTGGCCCCGCCCCCCTAGCGGCAGCTTTTTGTCCACCGTTTGGCATTTTTAGTTTTTTTACATCCAGCCACCAGCTTCTGTGCTCCTGAGAAGGAACATTTGTAACCCTGCATTCTTGATGTGGTCTTTGATTAATAAACAGGAACCCACCTTGCGAGGCCGACTGGGAAACCATTTGTTTTTCCTGTTTGCCGCTCCTGCGCGTAGGGTCCATGAATGGGGGCTTTGAGAACTAGCCCTTCCTCCGCCAGATATCACAGTGCTGTTCACACCTACACCCCGGCTTTTCTGAGGTGCGGCTGAGCCTCCGCCCCTGCGGCCGCCCTGCGGTTCCACTCCGGCCACCCGGTCGGGCCGCAAGGCCAGGGCTGGCATGGCCCAGGTTTCCTCCCTGGGATGAGCGCCGACCCACCGGGACGAAGCTGGAGACCACCAGCATCCATTCCCCACCAAGCCCTGAAATAACTGTATTTATATTTACTTGTCTGTGCTCCCTTTCGTGGCCTTCCTCCCCGTTACATCCCTCTCTTGGGGAAGAGAGTTCATTTTTAAAGGTTTTGTGGTGAAGTGTTCCTCCCTTTCTCTTTCTCTTTTTCTTTTTGTTTTCCCTTCCCTTCCCTTCCCTTCTCTCCTACCCCTTCCTGTCTTTTCTCCTTTCCTTCCCTTTCCTGTGTCCCCCGCCTCTGCTTCTCTCATGTCTCGGTTATTGGGTCCTCACCCTCCCACATTACAGCTTGGGGTTCTCCTGGTGTCTTCCCTGTGTCACCCCAAGGCTCTGAGCTCGGGTGGTTTTGCTGGGACTTCAGGGAAGGGAAGGTACGAGGCCGAGAACAATGACCACAGTCAGGTCCCTGCAGGCGGAGAGGGTGTGTGAAGGGCTGCGACTCCTATAGATGCTGCAGTCTGAGACGGGGCTGATGAAGGCTTTGTGAGTTACCATCAGGAGGATAAAGGAGATGCAGCACAGAAACGGGAAGGGCTTATCCTGAGCTCTTTGTGGGTGCCCTGGAGGGCTCCTCTGTCTGGGGAGAGGCACCTTCTCTACTTGGGCGTCTTCCATTTGACTTATATTCTGAGAACCAGCTTCAGAGCATCTGTAACTGGAACTGGAGGCTGGCTTCAGGGAGTGGGGAAGGAGCAGAAATGAACCCATTCTGTTCTCTCTTCCCTGTGGTCCTGCCGTCTCACTCCATACGGACCAGTTAGGAAGATGGAGGTACGGTCGCCTTGGGTTCAGTCTCGTCAGGGTCAAAGTCACATGTGCTCAGCCACAGTCCTGATAGCTTCCCAGGAAAGAGCTTGGCAGAGAAGACGAGACAGGCATAGTTAGAGCGGGTAAGTGGTAAGGGGGCGGGGGCTGTCTTTTCTATGATATGATTTGTAGTCCCAGGTAAGGCAGCTCAGGGGACTCTCACCGTGTAATTCTGTGATTGGAATCTAACGAGGTGGGACCTTTGGTCTCCTGCGGCCTCATGTGTTGGCTGAGAGGGAGTCTCTATTTGATCTTCATGGGGGACAGAGGCTGAGGTGCAGGAATGGAAAGCTTCGGGGAAATGGAGGGGAGGCTGGTCTTTAGTTCTCTCAGCCCCCTCTCCCCGTCGTGCATCTCGGAGGCCCCTGTGAGACAAGCCAGGAGGGAACCACTGTGCATGTCCCATATGGACACACCGAGGCTCCAAGCTGCAAAGCGGCCACACTGTCTCACAGAGCACGGGCAGCTCCTGAGCTCTAATTCTTCGCTGCCTCACTGAGTACTCATGCCCATCGAGGGGAAGAGGAAGAAACATGAGTTGGCCGGCAGCGGCTTGGTGTGATTCTTAGAAACCCTGATGGCTGTCCAGAGGATATCGTCTGCCTGATTCTCACCCAATTCCCATCCTTCTTTGTAGGGACAGTGTCAGGGGGAAATGAGGAGGAAGTGATGGGAGTAAACACTCTGCCAGCAGCGATGCTGCCGTGGATGGCAGTGGCCACACAGATCCTTTGCCAAGTGAGCTCTGTTTACAAAGCTTCCAAGTCGGTGCCCTGTGGGAACTGGCCTGGCTTCTCCAAATGCCCTGATCCCGTCCCTTGGGTTGGCCCCGACAGTTCTCCCGTCCCTACCCCAACTCTCCGACATCACCAACATTCCCAGAAAGCTAGCAGACCAGTCCTCTCTTCCCCCGGATTTGAAGAAAACAAAATTGGCTCATGGATCTGTGTCCAGGCTGTAGGGCAGTTCGAAGCATCCAGAAGAATGACACAAGTCCCAGAACCAGGAGGTGAGAGTTGATTAACGAGGGGCCTCAAAAGAAGTTAGACCAAGTCCAAGAAGGCAGCCAGCAGGAAGGTAAGAGTTGTATTTAAAAGAGTCCTCACGGCTCACTGCCAGATCTGGACTTTTCTAGGCTTTGCAATGCTTCTGTTGCCCCGATGCTGGTACGGCTGGTGATGAACAACTGAGGGCTCTGGCTTTTTATGAGGGCCTCTGGTGGAAAGAAGAGCTTTGGATATTCCCTCATTATCCCAGGCTGAAACACAAAGGCCGGAGCAAATCCCTCATTTGCCAAAGGGCTTCTTCCTCCTGTAATTGTCAAAAGTTCTGGAAGATGCGGCATTTCTATTCTTCTGGCTTAAAGGAAGGCAGAGGCGCTGGTCTTTAATGAGCATTGGCCTGTGCACGATCCTTGCTGGCTGCTGTACATCATTCACGAGAGGAGCTGATGTCTACTGAAGCATTGACCAAAGGGATGCCAGTTCCTTGAAATATTCCTCCAAAGATGGGGTTTTGAGCTTAAGCAGATTTGGAAAACCCTGAATTCTACATTTCTTGTGGATGATCGCCCTGCCCTTTACTGTGTTAAGATGCCGAAAAGTCCTGTTTAACTTTGTTCAGCTCTCCGAATGTTCCAGCATTTATACGTCATGGAACTGAATTTTCATGGCACTCCATTTAACAGGCCTTGGGAAATGTAAAGTAAAACACAGTAAAAGAGAGCAGGGCTTCCCTGGTGGCGCAGTGGTTGGGAGTCCGCCTGCCGATGCAGGGGACACGGG
>NW_006785876.1:6704579-6707646 GCF_000442215.2 Lipotes vexillifer
AAAAAAAAAAAAAAAAAAAAAGAGAGTAAAATCTAAATAAGGAAGACACAAGTAAATACTGTTTTTCCCAAAGCACACGGGATTGGGAGAGGAGATTTTATATACAGATACACACGGGATTTAACATGTGATGTTTTTCTGATTTGGTTTTTATTTCCATAGGGATGAGTGAAACACTGTTGGTGTAATGGCCTATATGGCGAAAGAATCTAAAAAAGAGTAGATACGTGTATATGTATAACTGATTCACTTTGCTGTACACCTGAAACTAACATAACATTGTAAATCAACCATACTCCAACAACAACAAAAAATAATTAAAAACCCCCAAAGAAGCCACTGTTGGGGGGCTGCTGTATGGCTGTAGATGGCACAGTCCCTACTCTTGTCTTGTTGAGGAGGCAACACACAGACACGTGCACAGACACGCACACACACACACGCACCGACACGCACACACACGCGCGCGCGCGCACAGACACGCACACACCACACACACGCGCGCGCGTGCGCGTGCGCCCCACCAGGGTAACTAACTCTCCCTGAGAGGAGGGTGGGCTCTGGGAGGTGAGAAGCTGGGGCAGGTGAAGGAGAGAAAGGCAGGAGGGGTGACAGAGGGGCCCCAGGGGCAGGAGGAAGGTGCCTGATTCTGTCCTGTCCCCAAGCTTAGGAAGCGTGGTGTGGCAGCCTCTCTGGAGCCGTGATCAGAGCCAGCCAGTGAAGGGTCAGCCTTGCCCTTCTCTGGAAACACCTCCTTCCCTGCAGTGAGGCCGGGAAGGTGCCTCTCATGGGAGGAGTTGCTCTCATTTGTCCAGTGAGCCTCACGCTGAGGGCGAGGGTGGAGGGCAAAGGAAACGTGCCTCTGGCTGCTTTTTGTCACCTGGGACTGTCTTGTGCCCGAATCTCTGTGGCCTCAGGACTGGCGGGGTGAATGGAGAGAGGTCATGTCGGTGGCCCTGATCCGGGATGTTTCTGTGTGTCCAGAAGAGGGGGTGACACATGCAGGCATGCCCGGCGGCCAGCCAGCAAGCACCTGTTGAGGACACAGCTGCGGCCAGTGCCGGGGGCATGTTCTTGGCCGCTGTCTCACAGCCGCCCTAGCAGCTGCCTGGGTAATTTCCCACATTCCACGTGGGATGCTGAGGTCGGGAAGCCCTGAGTAGGGAAGAGCCTCCTCGGGGACAGCAGGGCCCTGCTCCATCACCGCCCAGTGGCCCACACTCCCCAGGAGGCACCAGGCTCCATTTCAGAGAGTGCCAGTCCAGGAGGACGAAGCAAATTTTACAGCCAAGAATTCAGAGTCAAATTTGTTTCAATTTATCGAAACGTCTGGCATGTTAAAAACAGGGGGTGCGAAGGGAAGCACAGGCAAAGGAGAGGCAGGGATGAGAGACAAAGGGGAAAGAGGAAGATGGGAGGGGGCCCGTCTCCAATCAGCTGGCTCCTCGTCTGATAACCCACATTAGGAGAGAGAAGGTTTTGGCTGCGTGAAGAGGAAAAGCAGGAGTAGAACTAGAATTTATTAAAAGGTAAAGAAGAGCAGAGGCCAAGAGGTGACTTAAAGGCGTTCTGAACCCCCCATAGCTCACGGTCCTTGTTCCGAGTCACGTCAGACACGGGGGTGGGGGGAGATCGGGTGGCGGGAGGGACAGAACACATGACCACCGAGTGGAATTCCACTCTGGAATCGTATTTTCTTCTCTCAAGTAAATTCTTTAATCCAAGGACCTTAAAACACTTGACAAATTTGCAAGGATTCCACCTCATCTCCTGCCTGTGGGAGGGAAGAGTGTTGTTTAGCTCATTTTGTATAAAGGGGAACCACAGCATGATGGGGCAGAGTTGGAAGAAAAAGTTGTCCAGGGCCTGCCAGTAAGAGAGGCTGGCCCCGGGCTCAGAGAAATCCCGGCTCCCCCAGTGCCCACCCCAGAGCCGCATCTCAGCCAGCAAACTACAAAAAAAGATGATAGATTGTCGGCTAGGAAAAGGAAAGGTTCTGTTAGTTTAAAAAATAAATTATAAATATACATATAGTTATAATAAAAATAATTTAAAATAAATCTATAAAAAATCTACAATATATAATACAATTGTTTTTAAATTTAGAAATCATAGTTCACTAAGATTTGATTCCTTCTTACCCAATGGCCTCATTTAATTCTCTTGTTTTGCCTTCACTAGTCAGTGAAAAGACAGCAATTCAGAAAAACAGTTTTTTCCAGAACGAGAAGAAAACCGAAGAATTGTCTCTTTGGATGGTGGTGAGAAGACAGGAAGAGAAGGGAGGGGGTTGGGGGGAAGGAGAAGAAACGGGGGGCGGGGAGAGGAAAGTTACCTTCTTGACCTTGGTTGAAAGAGCCCCAGAAAAGATTTATCTTCCATTTACCTCAGAAGAGCAGGAGGTGTAGGAGCTCTGAGAGCTTCTGCTTCAAACTGGGATTTTCCTTCCCAAGTTCGACTTTCTACAACCAAGGATGCTCTTCCTGGGGGTCTAAGGAGGGAAAGGGGCTACGTAGGCAGAGGGGGTACGAGGTGCCTCATTCTCCTCAATATCTGGGTACCTCCCCTAGGGTCTGCCCTTCGTTTTCTGCATTTGAAAGAGAGGCACTTGGCCCTACTAGGACGGTTAGAAATTCTCTGCTCTATTTATAAAAGGCTTAATCTTCGGTCCCAAGGTGGGGTCTTAATACACCCTAAGGATGGTGATTCCTTGCTGTTTGCGTAGCATATGACAGTTTGCAAAATGCTTCCACACGCATTCCCAAGAACCCCGAGTGAGGCCAGGCTCCACAAACATTTAGCAGTCTCGTTTTAACACTCCATTCGTATTAATTAATTGAAGTGTAGTTGATTTACAATATTACATTAGTTTCAGGTGTACAGCATAGTCATTCAATATTTTCATAGATTATACTCCATTAAAAGTTATTACAGGGGCTTCCCTGGTGGCGCAGTGGTTGGGAGTCCGCCTGCCGATGCAGGGGATGCGGGTTCGTGCCCCGGTCTGGGAAGATCCCACATGCCGCGGAGCGGCTGGGCCCGTGAGCCATGGCCGCTGAGCCTGCGC
>NW_006785876.1:6707774-6720522 GCF_000442215.2 Lipotes vexillifer
GTGAGCCATGGCCGCTGAGCCTGCGCGTCCGGAGCCTGTGCTCCGCAGCGGGAGAGGCCACGATAGTGAGAGGCCCGTGTACCGCAAAAAAAAAAAAAAAGTTATTACAAGATAACAGCTGTAATTTCCTGTGATATACAATATATCCTTGTCGTTTATCTGCCTTATCCATAGTAGTTTGTTACCCTTATTCCCCTACTTCTAATTCGTCCTTCCCCCCTTTTCTTTCCCTTTTGATAACCACTAGTTTGTTCACTATATCTGTGAGTCTGTTTCTATTTTGCATATACACTCATTTGTATTATTGTTTAGATTCCACACAGAAGCGATATCACAGAGATTTTGTCTTTCTCTGTCAGACTTATTTCACTCAGCATAATACGCTCCAACTCCATCCATGTTGCTGCAGGTGGCAAAATTTTACTCTTTTTAATGGCTGTGTAGTATTCCCTTCATTTTAATTCCAGCATCTTTTGAAAGATGTCATTGATCTGAGCACTTCCCCCCCAAACTCTGGGGGGGAATTATAAACCATCACTAGCAGATACTGGTTGTAGCTGGTCTCCACTGGCAAGTGATATCCAGTCCTGGCAAGTCAGATAATTCACATGCAAAATTATAATTAATCTGCTTTGTTTGGATATTTCAGATTGGTTGTCAACATCAATAAAGTTGAGCCGGTAAATCTACCTGCCTACCTAGTCCGGTTCACCTGGACCTTTCAGGGGATGTTCTAGGATCTTGCCAGGACTTTGTAAATCTGAGCAATCTCCTCCTGTCTGCTCCACGGCTGTTCTCAGCCGCCCCCTGCCCCATTCTCTAAATACCCGAAACGTAAAGACCAACAAACATCATACGAGAGAGCTTAATTCTGCAAAGGAAGTCAACTGCATCAATACAGATCTTTCCGTACTTCTAGAGAATATTAATGTCCTGATAAAATATAGTTCCATACCTCCTCTCATTTGGAGACAATATGGAAGGAAAGTTGGGGGGAAGGTGGGGAGGCCTTATGGATTTTCGTCCTCAGTTACTCAGCTGGGAGATGCTTTTCACGGTGTTCCAGAAGGGAGGGGAGCCACTGCAAGGCACACCGCGTGTCACAGTGCCTCACATTGACTCATGGCCAGATCTTGAGAAAAATTCACAGAAGTCAGGAAATTCCGAGAGAATGCTCTCATTTCACCCTCTGCTGACCCTGTAGTGAAAGCGTAGGTAGGGTCAGGCTGGAGGACGTTTTTTAGAAAGGGAAAAAAATCAAAGCACTTCTGTTGTTCTTGCATGCCTGGGGCAGGGCAGGGTCCTAACAGGCCTGGCTGAAGATGCAGCATCAGCCTTTAGCCCCAGTGCCCTGGCGGAGCCAGAGCTGGGCTGTTTCTTCTTCTTTTTTTAAAAAAATAAAATTTATTTATTTATTTATTTGTTTGTTTTTATTTATTTATGGCCGCATTGGGTTTTCGTTGCTGCGCACGGGCTTTCTCTAGTTGCGGTGAGCGGGGGCTACTCTTCATTGCGGTGTGCAGGTTTCTCATTGTGGTGGCTTCTCTTGTTGCGGAGCATGGGCTCTAGGCACGTGGGCTCCAGTAGTTGCGGCACGCGGGCTCAGTAGTTGCGGCTCATGGGCTCTAGAACGCAGGCTCCATAGTTGTGGCGCACAGGCTTAGTTGCTTCGCATCATGTGGGATCTTCCCGGACCGGGGCTCGAACCCATGTCCCCCGCATTGGCCGGCGGATTCTTAACCACTGCGCCACCAGGGAATTCCCTGTTTCTTCATTCTTGACTTTTATTTTTGCAGGAGATTCCATCCCCCATCCTTTGCTTTGTCTCCCCTTGGGGAACAGCATCTTTCTTTCTGGGTAGAGTAAGATTCCCAAGACCTCCCCTTCCAATGGACAGGGCCAAGTTTAGAGTTGGGGCTGCTCATTTGAGCTTTGTGTGTAATTGAGCCTGGCACAAGGGGTTATCATTAGGAGGGATGGCATGGAATGAAGGAAAGGGAAAGCTCGGACCTGAATTAGAAAAGCTTTCCTAAGGAGAGACACAGTGACACGGCTGGGTGATCTAATCTCCAGGGAATTCTCAAGAGAAAGGATCAAGTACTAAACGTGTCGGATGGGGCAGTGAGAGAACTCACAGGGCCATTTCTTGGGGTCATTTGCTTCTATGTGCAGGGGGTGGCGTGGGGGAACTGTGGAAATAGGTGACAGACACCAGAGGCGTCAGATGTTAAGAGCAAGGCTCTGCTCCCAGGGCTCCATGGAATGCTGAGAAAAACAGGGTAATCCACTTAACAGATGTTTACCAAGCGTGTCCAGAGCTGGACATTGCCACTTAGGTCCAGAGGACAGCGAAGGGTCCCTTTCCTCTGCTCTGCCATTGACTCAGGGAACACCCTTGTTGAGAACCTTGCTGCTTATGGCTTTGGGAGATGGGACCATCGCCCCTCCCTCCCCTGCAGATGGGACGCTCCGCTGCTTCCTTACTTCCTGTGGGTCAACAGCGTGGCAAGGAGGCATCGGAACAAGCCAAGGAGGCTTCCTCCTTGAGGTGCTGTACCTGCTGAGCTGGTGAGTGGACACGCGTGTGTGTCCACCTGCCTTACCCCAGGGGTCCTGGAGCCTGGTCTTGTGAAGAGGGCCCAGGCGAGCCCCGTGCTGTGGGCACAGCGCTGCTCCCGCACAGCTGTCCTGGCCTCTCCGTCCGCCTGTTGACTTGCGTCAAGGAGCTGGCAGCGCGGGGCCCCAGTGGTCCCCAGCGCCGCCCGCCAGGCCGTCTCTCCTGCCTGCATTCTTGGTGGCGTCCCAGCTCCGGGTGACCCCAGGTTCTAATATTCTTGGGTTGGTTCAGACTACCCAGCTGGCGGCGCTCGCTCCGGGCTCCTGGGCTTGTTAAAGCCAAAATGCCGTCTTTTACAGCCTGGCTCTTTCCATCAAGTTCATCAAGCAGCCCGCGGGGTTTTTTTGTTTGTTTGTTTGTTTTGCAAGGAAGATGGCCCCTTTGGTTTGCCCTCTTACTGGGGTGTGGGATAGGGGCGGGGAGCCTGGGCTGCAGTAGGGCCCGGTCTGGGCTGTGCGATTGTTATTTTTTTTTAATGATAGTTTTAAAAAATAAAGTTCAAAGGTGAGTGCCCTTCCAGGAGGAAGGATTAAATGGGTGGATTTGGAAATCTTTCAACCCTGGAGGCATTGCTAGGGAACATAATCTATTTTGCATTTTTCTTCCTGAGCCAAAGTCGGTTATGGTGTGGGAATCGCTTTTGCATTCTGTCTCTCCCTTTCTCCATGCTACAAACATATTCATGCCAAGGAATATACAGGTTGTATAAACATCTCTTCAAAAAATCACATAAAGATATTATATTAGTCACATATGTCTCCTTCCAAATGGATGTGCTCATAAAGACACATAGAGATATCCCTCACACCCTACATGCAAAAAAACGGCCAATTTAGACGTTGGCAGAGCAGTTCCGTCTGAGTAGAAAAGCTTGGCTCTGCGCTTAACAAACAATCCCATAAAACCCACGCTCGCTTTTATTGAATATTGATGCATGAAAGGCCCAGGGTGGACAACTTGAACCAGGGCAGAAGGCAACCTTCACTGTATTGTCCATAAAGGGTGGCAGCAAAGTCTCTTTTTGCTGAAATTCAATCCATTCCTAGAAAAAAAATTTGCTTCTAATACTGGTTGGCTGGACTTCACGCTTGTGTCTCTTTCTGCTGTAGTATCATTTTAGCTCCTTGAACAGCCAAGGTTCCTTTTACATTTGGTCTTCCTGCCTCCAGCCTCACCCCCTGAGTTCAGCCTCCACAAGGCCAGCTGCCAGAGTAATCGCTTAAAAATGCAAATCAAATCTATCACTCTCCTGCCTAAAATCCTTCAGTGGCTCCCCTCTGCCTGCTCAAGCTCAAATTCCTTACCTTAGCAGACCAGCCGCTCAGCTCTCTGTCCTTGTTACCTAGTAAGTCATTTCATGCAAGTTTCCCAGCCCT
The DNA here is from genome assembly GCF_000442215.2 of Lipotes vexillifer. Taxonomy (NCBI): domain Eukaryota; kingdom Metazoa; phylum Chordata; class Mammalia; order Artiodactyla; family Lipotidae; genus Lipotes; species Lipotes vexillifer. The sequence continues at coordinate 6,711,768 of NW_006785876.1, forward strand.
GGGCACCCTACACTTCAGCTCTTTCAAATTGTCTTTCAGGCCACAATCCCCAAGCCTCATATAACTCCCTGCACCTGGAATGAGCCCCAGGGTATGAGTGGGACAGTGACAACATCTTTGGGGCAGGGCGAGGGGGACAGAAAACTGATGTGGGGGAATGAGGGTAGTCCTTTCAACTAGGGTGTCCAGAAAAGACCTCTGGAGAAGGTGACCTTGAGCAAAGGCTGAAGGCGGTGACAGACTGAGCCGTGGGGATGTTCGAGGGGGGAAGCATGCCAGGCAGAGCAGCAAGTGCAAAGGCCCTGAGGTTGAAATGAGTCTGATACCTTCAAGAAATAGTTGGGGCAGAGTGAACGAGGAAGGGGTGGGGCAGCTAGGGGCTGGACTGAGGACCTGAGGCTCTTGAACTGAAACAATCCCCACTTTTTCTCGGTGGCCAGTGGTGCTAGTGAGAAAGGGGGACCCTGCGGAGCCAGCAGCTTGGCTGCGAAATGCTTGGAGGGTTGACATCACTTTGCTTCCAAAAGTAGAATGAGTCTAAAAGTGGATCTAAAAGTGTCAGGCTCCAGACTTTCCTTTCTTCTAACCTATGTCCACAGTCTCAGCAAAACTATTTTAGAACTTTTCACCCTGCTGATTGAAAATGGAACAGTCTTTAATGATGCAGTAATGTTTAGGTCCAGATCTGGGTAAAGGGTCCTCATTCTTAGGGGAGTCTTCGGGGTGTTTACATCTGATCTATAATATTCTCAACAGTAATTTATTTTACCAGTTTTTCTTATTCCTGTTTTACAAACCGTCCCAGAAAGTTCGTACATAAACCTTCCTTCAAATGTATGGATAAAATTGTGAATTACTGTCACAACCCCCCCACCTGTTTTTTTTTTATTGTGGTAAAATGTATACAGTGTACATTCACTATTTTACCCATTTTTAACTGTACAGTTCTGTGGCACTAAGTACCTTCCCATTATTGGGTAACCCTCACCATCATCCATCTCCTGGAATATCCTCATCTTCCCCACTGGAAGTCTGCACATTAAACACTAACTTTCCACTCGCCCTCCTCTCAACCCTGGCAACCCCCATGCTCCTCTCTGCCTCTATGAATCTGACTGCCCCAGGAACCTCACCCAAGAGAAATCATATAATATTTTGTGTATCTGCTTTTGTGACTGGCTTGTTTCACTTAGCATAATGTGAAGCATTATCCATGTAGCAAGTATCAAAATTTCCTTCCTTTTTAAGGTTGAGTAATGTTCCATTATATCAATATCACATTTTGTTTATCCAACCATCCATGGCCACATGTGCTGCATCCACCTTTTGGCCAATGTGAATAATCCTGCCATGAGCATGGGCGGATAGACCCCTGCTATCACTTCTTTTTCTCGCCTCTTTAAAAAGTACTCTTTGGGCTTCCCTGGTGGCACAGTAGTTGAGAGTCTGCCTGCTGATGCAGGGGACGCGGGTTCGTGCCCCGGTCTGGAAGGATCCCACGTACCGCGGAGCGGCTGGGCCCGTGAGCCGTGGCCGCTGGGCCTGTGCGCCCGGAGCCTGTGCTCCGCCGCGGGAGAGGCCACAACAGTGAGAGGCCCGCGGACGGCAAGAAAAAAAAAAAAAAAAAAAAAAAAAAAAAAAAAAAAAAAAAAAAAAAAAAAAAAAAAAAAAAAAAAAAAAAAAAAAAAAAAAAAAAAAAAAAAAAAAAGAAGTCTTTGTGCCGGAGAATCTTTTGGCTGCTCAAATCAGTCTCTGGCTGCCCTTCTGCCTTCCCAGCTGCTTTTTTACTAAGTTGATTGATGATGAACACCCCTTCTCATTAGTGCAGCCCTCAGCCACTAGGAAATTAGAGGCTCAGCTAATTCACACGGAAGTAAAAGGGTGATGACTTTTCCCATGGCATCCTTGGGAAGTCACTAATGCTTCTGGAAACAGAGACTAAGGATTTCCCCAAGGCTGGGCCTTCTGATCTTCAGAGGGTGGCTCCTCAGAGGCAGGGACTCCAGTGAATGGGCGATGTTCTGGGAGAGTCCGCAGGCACATCCTGGCCAGGGCTACTGGGCATCTCTTTACATGTCCTGGTCCATTGGCTGTAGCAGAGCCTGGATGAAGCCATAGCCATGGTTTCAGAGGCCCCTGGGCCAGCCCATTCTACTCAGTAGCTATAGACTGCACTGCTACTCTCCAACAGCAGCTGTCCTGAACAGTACTTGCACTTGAATAAAAAAGATGCAAATTACAAAAGAAATTTACATTAAGAAAGGTCACACGCTTTCAAAATGGAGGAGGCCCAGATATGAGAGAGAATGGAATCAACATGAATGGCATGGGGGTCAGCCAGATACAGATCAGGTCTCCGTGGCTGTGGGCTTTGTCTAAGCTATCCAAATTCTGTGAGCCTCAGTTTCTCCGTTTGAAAATGGGAAGAAGGCCACTGTTGGGATTAAATAAGAAAACGTATGAAAGTTGCTTTTGTCGAATAACCCTAGCTGTGTTTTAGTGTTATCTTATAAAATGGGTGCTTTTGAAATACAAGATGCCTGGGCACCATCCCCAGAGACCGTGATTTAATTGGCTGGGGCAACAGTAGTGTTTATAAAGTTCCCCAAGTGATTTTAATATGCAGTCAAGGTGACAAATCATCAGCCTAGAGTGTAGCAGACCCTCCACAAATGTTAGCTCTCCTTCTCAACCCTTGTCTCATCCCTGCAAACTCCATAAAGCATGTGCCCTCCTTCACACACAATAGCCTTTGGCATTAGCTGCCTGGATTCATATCCTGGCTCTGTGACAGTGAGCAGGGTACTTAACATAACAGAGCCTCAGTTTCCTACACAAGAAAATGGGATTAAAAACAGAATCCACATCACGGTCTTCCATGAAGATTAGAAGAGAGAATTTAGCATGTGGCTTGGAGATAGCGCTCGGTCAACGTTGGCTGTTATTGGGAGCAGTCAGTGTCAAGCCAGGAATCCCATGGTCTGTACTGCAGCCGGCCCTTTTCACCCCCTCCAGAGACACCAGCCCTTCTGTCCCCTGCCAGGCTGTCCTGCTCCGGCTCTCCTGCTGAGCCACGTTCCTGGGAGATGCCTGATGAGGACTTGGGATCACATTGAGTCAGAGGTATTTGTAGGCGTGACTCACCAGGTCTTAAAACCAGAAGATTGCCCTGTGGGTCTCATGACGTTTCTGGAAAATAAAAGGAGTGAATATTATTGGGTTTAGTTCATCCGACACTCACCCTCCCTTTTGTGTGCCGGGGGTTCTGAAAGAAGCAGGCAGTGGCCCAGCCAAGTCTGAACCATCAGAGGCCAGGGCCTGGCTGCACTGCTGAGAGATGTTGCTTCTCCCCCAGACAGGTTTCATCCTTTTCCCACAGACTTCTGCTTCTCTGGTTCCCTGCCCAAAGCTACCCTGTTTCTCCTCGCTCCAGGCTCCTGGGAGAATGTTCCCACGGGTTGCCTCTGCTGAGGTGTGTCAGAGCTGAGCTATGCTGCATGGCTGGGTGTGGGCTGGGAAGGGGCCACCCAGACTCCAGAGCACAAGAAAGGGAAAGTTCCCCTTCTGCAGCCAGAATTTCTGGAACCTTGCACTGAAGCAGTAGCCAGGAGTGCACCCATTTCTCTGATACCTTTTCTCCCACCTCCTGCATCCCTGCTGATAGTAAATCCTAATGTTTCTGGATCCCAGCTGTCTCTAGAAGCTGTCTACTTCTCTGCATCTCTAGCTACCACCCTAGCAAAAGCCACTGTCATTTTGTAATCTCTCACCTGCAACGGCAACCTCCTAACTTGTGTCCCTGGCTTCTATTCTGTCCACTTCTTGCCCAATGCAGCCAGGTGAACTTTTCAAAATACAAAACTGATCATATCACACACACACACACACACACACACACACACACACACACACACACAGACACACACACTTATGTTTAAAACTTTTTCAAAGCTTTCCATCGCTCATAGAATAATGACAAAACCCCTTAATAAATTCAGCAAAGCCATGTTTATCAGGATTTGGTTTGGCTGTGAGTGACAGAAAACCCAATTTAACAGGAGTTTGAATAGATAAGATTTTATTTTCTCATACAAAAAGGCTACAGTTGAGCCAGCTAGAATTTGTATAGCAGTTCCTCAAAATTCTCAGGGACTCAGCCCTCTGCGCTATAATCCTTAGCATGTGGTTTCTACCTCATGGTCCAAAGGGGCTGCTTGAGCACCAGCCATTGCAACCAAAACCCAGGCACAGGAACAAAGAATTGTACATAGCACTTCTACTGACATTTTTCTGCCCAGAATTTAGTGACATGGCTAGAGCTAGTTGGAAGAGAGGCTAGAAAATGTAATCTTTATTCTAAGTGGTCTTGGACCAGCTGAAAAAGAGGAAGAAAATGGATATTGAGCAATACTGGCAGTGTCTATCATACATTCCATCTCCTGACCCCTGCTCTCCTTTTTGAGCTTCATCTCACCTCACACTTCCTTCCCCTGGCTCTCTCCACTCCCAGCAAACTGGCTTTCTCTGGAAGTCCCACATATTTGCAGCACTGCCTTCTGCCTCAGCCCCTTGCTCATGCATCAACATTCTCCCCTCTTCCTACTTAACTACTCATCCTTACTCTACTCCAACAGCATTTCCTCAGGGCATCTTCCTTGATTAGGTCAAACCCTCCCTTTTCTTTCAGATGCTTATAGTATGTAGATTGTATCACTGTTGCAATTACACATTTGTTTATGCAATTATTTGATTAATTTCTGCCTCCACAGTGAGGTCAGGATTTAGGTCTGGCTCTGTACACTGTGGAGCATTCTGCTGGGCATATTGTAGGTGCTCAATAAATATTTGTTGAATGACTTAATGAATAAATGTAGCTATTATCTTATATAAAAAAGAGGCTATGACTCAGCAAACAATTTTCCTGGGCAAATGGTGGAGGGTGGCCAGGAGGGCTGGGGAGACACAATAGAGCCAGGGGAGAGTTCTAAATGATTCATTCAAATCCAGTAAGCTTTTGGGTGTGGCAGAGGAAGCACTGACCTGGAACTCAGGAGCCCCGTTTTCTGGTCTCACCTCAGCCACCAGTAGCTGGACCACTGCCTGAGCCAGTGAGAATTGATCAGATGCTGGATATACTTCGAAGGCAGAGGCTATAACCACTGCTGGCAGATTGGATGTGGGGAGTAAGGGAAAGAGATGGGTGGGTCAAGGGTTTGTCCTGGGTGTTTGGCTAAACAAAGGGAAGGTCACTTACTGAGAAGGGGAAGGTAGCAAGAGGGGCAGGTTTTAGGGGATGATCTGAAGGGTTTATTTGCAAACGAATTGCAGGTTCCTGTAGCCAGCTGCACACTTCACCTCTTCCACAGGCGCCCCCAGGGAAAGCCTAGGCCCAGGCAGGTGGGTTTAAGTGGTGGTGACAGGGAATGCCAAGTGGGTGTAAAAAAGATAGAAAAGGTCAGCCGTTCAAGGTACATAGTTACCAGCCGAGCAATGATTCAGCCTGACTCAGCAATAGGATTGAACAGAAAGTACTCAGAAGACCTTGACTTACAGGCTTGGGAGGAAGCAGTCACTTTCTGCTAAAGGTCAGTGACAAGGCAAGGCATGTTCATGCATGGTCACTGCAGAAATCTTTGAAGTTTTAGCTTAAACAGCAGTGAAGGGCTTTCCTCTTTAAGAACCCTTCGCTCCTCCCTAAGCCAGTGCTCACTCGTTCAAGGCTTTGCTGGGAAACCATCAAACTAACAGCAGGATAGGCCACCTCTCTTATTCCTCTGATAGCTAGGCGAGGTCATCACATCATTACTATTACTATCTTCATGATCATATGAGGCTTCTAGGTTGCTCCCCTACCCCTGGTTACTCTAGTTTCTATGATTGTGAACCCTAAGCTTTATTGCCAACCTTGTATATTTGGTCTACACCTTTGCTCTGCAAGGTATGGTCCCCCAGACCAGCAGCACCCACGTGACCTGGGAGCTGGCTAGAAATGCAGAGCCTCTGGCCCCAGTCCTGACCTGCCAAATCACAACCTGCCCTTTAACAATGTCCCAGGGGAATGGCCTGCACATGAAAATTCAGGAAACACTGCACTAGAACATTTTGTGTACTCTTGTCTGCTATGTGTGAAGCTTATTAACATCGTTCTCAAGCAAAAGCAGAGCCAACAGTTTGTAGGGTTTCTCTTTTCAACTCATGAGGGTTACGTGCCCAGAAGTGTCAGAGACGCGTGGTTAACAAAAGAAGAGCCTCACAGAAACCGGAGGAACTTAAGTTCTGTGAAAGCCAATAGCAGAAAGTGCCCATGCAATCTCCATCAGAGGAGTTTTCGGGCACACGGGTGGCTCTCCTCAACTGCGGTCCCCGAGGAGCCATTGCTTCTCTGCTCCCATCAGACCAAATTCACAACCATACCGACTGGACATTGGAAGATCTGGGACCTGTGAGTGCTGTGAGAATGTGGTTGGGTTGAAGTGAGGATGAGGGAACAAACTCTTGCCGGATGATTGCTCTGAGTCTCCGCAAGACTCAACTCCCAAATGACGGAACAGCTCACCCATGTGGGGCAGCGAGAGCACACCTGTTCACAAGCAATGGGGAACGTGTTTGCTCACTGGCTCTGTCATCATGTCATTCTCCCACCCACACCTCCCCAAGATAACAGGCCGAGGTAATAGAGCAAGTTCTGCCTTTGAAAGGCTTGGAACCCCGCAAGGGCAGGGCATAAAGGTGGGCACCCAAACTGCCAATGAGGAGAGCCAAGAGTAGACACTCCAGCTGGAACTGGGAGCAAGCCTTCGGAGACTGGGCCCCAGTAAAACTCAGAACCGCTTCCAGGGTGAGCACGAGCCATCTACCCAAAGGCGGGAACAGGGCGGCCGAAACAGCTGAGGTCATTGGCATTGAGGTGGATCCTTTGACCTGAGGTTGGTAAACCTTGCTGCCATACCCAGTTGCAAAGAGCTGCTGCCCACTTTCTACGTGGGGACTCAGGGGATTAGGGGGGAACTCACAGCAAGAGGCTTATAGAGTCTTTGAGTGCGGCCCCCTGTGAACTTAGACCCGTGCTTCAGGCTGCAAACTTTTGAAGGCAGGTTGATCAGTCCTGGTTGGGACCCAGGGGTCACTGGGATAGGAAGCCAAGTCCTCAAGGGGGGAAGGGTCTGGCTCAAGGTTCCATGGCATTTTCTGGCAGAGTGGGAAACAGCGCTGAGATCTGGCTCCTGGCCCCAAACTCTTTCAACTTCCTCCTGAGAGCTTGGCTTTGCTGGGACAGTGGAGGGAGCCCTCTGCTTAACACACTTCTGCTTCTGAGGCGGGTGGAGGGGTCCTCCTTTCACAACCTTGACCTACTGCCCTTGGCAAGACTGCCTGTGAACAGGCTGCAACTCCCACCCCCACCTGGAACTCCCTCGCTGTCTTCCCAGCAGTGCCCCTCTCTAGACCTCAGGAGAGAGCCTTACCCACCAGGATACCTTGCTGGGCTCCATGGTCTCCCCTGCCTATGGATTCCCGTGCTCCTGAGCCCCACTCTTCCTTATCGGATCTAGGGGTAGGAAATAAGTTTCCACCTTCTAACTCAGTTCCTTTATACCTAGCATGGAGCCGGACATACAGCTGGCGCTCAATAAATGCCCGAGTGACCCTTTCTCGTTTCCTCCTTGACAGATTCAGAGCCCAGCACCTTGGACTCCCAGTCTTCGACCACCTTGTTCCTCTCCTCTGAGGAGCCAGGCCCCTCCACCACCGCGCTTCCTTCTCCCTCGTCGTCCTGCGAGCCCCGGGCGTTCTCCCCGGGGCCCTCGGTGCTGCCCCCGCTGCTGCCGCCGCTCCCCGCCGCCCCTGCGCCTCCCGCCTCGGGCCCGGGCGCCCCCCGGCGCGCCGGCCTCTACTCGGTGGTCGCCTCCTCCCCGGAGGGAGCCCCGCGCCTCGTCGACTGGCTGCCCGGCTGCCCCTCGACCACCCCTCCCGGCGTCCGCGGGGATGAGCGCGATCGGCCGGCTACCTGCGCCCCGCGCCCGGGCGCAGCAGGCAGGGAGGAGGGCGCGGAGGACCCGGGCGCTTCCCCGTCGCCCTGTGCCCGGCCCGCCGCCGCCGCCGCCGCGACCTTGGAAGCCAGCGTCGGGGACATCCTGGTGGAGTTGCGGACGATGAATGGCCACCTGGACGTCATAGCGAGGGCCCTCACCAAACTGGCCTCGTCCCTGGGGCCGCAGCCGCAGCCGCAGCCGGATGCCCGGGATGGCAACTGATGGAGCTGCCCCCGGACTGTGTATCCGAGCCGCGCAGTAAAGGGATCCCGAATGCACCAGCCATCCCTGCCTGTGTCACCCCTGAGCCCGGCGAACCCAGCAGAGGACGGAATTACTCTGCTCAACCTACTTATGGGAAGGAATGGACACCCCCCACCCCCACCCCGCCGCATTTCAATGTGAAATGATGGTGCTTTTCACACTCTCTGTCGTGCCAGGCTCGTTCTCAGCTCTCTCCCGCCTGCCCCACTCCTGGGAGCTCTCCCGGCCCTTCAGATGTCCTCTTGTTTTGGAGAAGGCCTTGAGCTCCTGGCAGGACAAGTGCCCGAAGATTGCTGTGGGACCCTGGGCAAGATGCTCAGAGAACCATCCTTTCCCGACCCACATTGGTGACTTCTGAGCCCTGTGGAGGGAAGGCAAGTGCGAAGCATGTCACAAAAGCAGTAGTTCAAGGGCAGCTCCAGTGCTCCTTTCTTTTTTTTTTTTTTTTTTTTTTTTTTAAT
>NW_006785876.1:6720574-6722972 GCF_000442215.2 Lipotes vexillifer
CGCGGCATGTGGGAGCCTCCCGGACCGGGGCACGAACCCGTGTCCCCTGCATCGGCAGGCGGACTCTCAACCACTGCGCCACCAGGGAGGCCTCAGTGCTCCTTTCTTGAGTTGTTGATGTGGTATCTGATCTCCGGTGACTTTTACACATTTCTTAAAAAAATATTTTTGGGAAAAGAAGTTTATTTTTTCCCATTATAACCACATTTCAAGAGGTTTGGAAAATAGAGAAGTGAGAAAAACCTGATGTATTTGGAGAAGGGGGGTATTTAAGTCTTTCTTATGAATAAGAAAGTATTTTGTGTAATAAACAAGATTTTTATATGTACTTTCTGGGTGTTGGCCTTTCGGTGCCACATTTCTTCCTTCCCCTGCTCTTTCTGTTCTCAGTTACCTATCCCAGCCTAACTTTACTCCTTGAGTCTTATTTCAACTTTTGTCGTGCTTGTGAAGAATAAGGTTTTACAGGTTGTCATGGTTCTTTTCTAAAGCTCCCAGACCTCCCTAAATTTGGTAAATCCACCCTTTTTCTCTGGATTGGAGCAGAAACCGATTCACTGGCCAACAAGGAGGAAGCCAGCACCCCTGGCCTTTCCTCCTAGATGCCGGTAACACCATCCTTCCCAGTTGTGACGAACAAACATGTCTCCAGACTTTGCCAGTGTCCCCTGGTGGAGACCTAGATGGAATTTCAGAAATCTGGAGGAACCTATGCCCTCCAGGATCTGACTTCCCATAAGGAAGAGGGCCCTTCTCGCCTTCCTGATTGAATTAGAATTTTAATTAAGTGTGCTCATTTGCCAGAAGCAAATCTACTGCTCTTTTTCCAGAAACAAACCAAGCGTTGGAAACCACATTGCACAGAGTAAAACCCCACCCCGAGCATTTGCAGGGCGCACAGCTGGTGAGCTGCCTGGTTTCTGCAGTTTCTGGCAACCCCCAGAGCTTCTCAGACTTTGGCATGGAGAGCTTATGATGCAGGTTCTGCTTCGGCGGCTCCGGGGTGGGCCTGGGACTCCGCATTTCGAATCAGCGCCAGGGGATGCTGATGCCACTTGCCCAAGACACATTTTGTGTAGTAGTGAGTAGGGGTCGTCTGCTCTGGGATTCCCGCTGGTTGCATTGCCACTGTTCCCCAGAAACTGCTGTTTGTCTTTGCCCCTGCAGAGGCCTGGATTCCTCAACCTTTAAACTTTCAAAGCAGCTGTTTGGGGGACTTTTCTTTTTAAAGCCAGGGTGTATTAAGTCTAACCACCCACTTCTAAAAAAGCTTCAGTGGAGTTCAAAGCAATTCCAGCAAGCATTTATTGGATATCTACAATGCTGATGCCCTGGGGGACACAAAGATGAATAGAATAAAGGCCCTGCCCTCCAGGGGTTCGCAGCCCAGTGTCCCACAAGGAGAGGGATTATTAATCCCAGCATGTAAACAATTTGAAGCAGCAGGGAGTGGTGAGAATGGCAGTCACAGGAGGCCAGGCTTCTTGAGGTTTGACTTTGGCAGAGTTATTTAATCCCTCTGAGCCTCAGTCTTCTGATCTGTGTCAAATGGGGATGATGGCATCTGCCTATCAGAATCAGACATGGACGCGATGGCGGCTTTGCACTCCTGAAAGTGCAGTCCAAATGCCTTTTTATGGTCAGCGGGCATTTTTACTTCCTCTCTCCTGGGTCCTAAGTCAGGAGGCCCCAGGTGGAGTGAGAATCACACACTCAGGTCTGAGTTGCCTTCCGGCTCTGAGGGACTAACCCCTTCACTTTTTCAGGAAGAGAATCTATGGCCCAAAGGGACCAGGCTTTGTTCTGCTCTTCAGTGGAAGACACAGCTAAACTGGAATGCCAGTGCCACACCTGAGGGCATCAGCTTCTGTTTTTTACTCATTTGAACAGTCTTTTGTTTTAATTTTAACTGACTTCTTTTGTGTGAGATTAAAAGCAGCAACAAAAAACTAAATCTTTCAAGAACAAAGAGGGGCTGGCATATAAATCCTAAATTTAGATATAGGGACTGAATCATTTGATCAGAATCCCCATATATATTTATATATTTATATTTCTATGTATGAGATTGAGATTGAGGATATCAGAGGAAGGAACCTACATAACACTGATTCCATCTGGGCAGACCAGAGAAAAGTCTGAGCTCCCGTCCTGGGTGAGGGGGGCCTCAGAGACTGGGCCTGCTTTAGGGTTTTTGAAGATGGGGCTGAAGGAGGTTAGAAGGTCAGGATGGCCTTCATCTTGCAGAAGGTACAGGCAGGGGAAATTTGACAGTTTCTGGGGTGGGGGATGGGGGGTGGGATGGAACTGAGTTCAAACAAAATATCAGTTTGAAGGTGCTGGACAGAAAAAAGGAAATCTAGTTTTGTAGATTCTTTTTTTTTTTTTTTTTTTGCCC
>NW_006785876.1:6723450-6726040 GCF_000442215.2 Lipotes vexillifer
TTTGCCGCGCGGCTTGCAAGATCTTAGTTCCCCAACCAGGGATTGAAACCAGGCCCTTGGCAGTGAAAGTGTGGAGTCCTAACCACTGGACCACCAGGGAATTCCCTAGTCTTGTAGATTGTAGATTGAAACTTCCCTCCGATACCTGTCCTGATACCTGTTTTTCCCAAGGCTTAGGGTGTCGTTCAGGTGGGCATATCATGAGACAAGCACACGATGGTTCAAGGTGGCAAACTGAAGGCAAGCATAAGGCCTATGGCGGGGGAGAGCAGGCTTCAGCCAAGGAAGAATTTGCCAGCAGTTACCGGACTCAACTGTGTGCGGTAGTGAGGCCCCTGTTTTAGGAGGGCACCGAGCAGACACTGGATGGGAGCAGCTGGTGCTTCAGCAGAAGGGATTCTCCACTCGGTGGGGCAGTGATTTAAGGACTCTTTCACTCTAACTTTGAAGTAATTCTTAGCTCTTCCCTGTCTCTCATGCCTATATCCAATCCAAAAGCACATCACATTCGTTCTACCTTCTAGAGAGTTCCATGATCCAGCCACTTCTCACCACCTCCATTGTTACTGCCTGGTCCAAACCACTCTATCCTTTCTCACCTGAGTTATTGCAATTGGCTCCTAAATGGGCTCCCTGCTCCCTCTCCATTCTCACAGAGGAGCCAGGGTGGTCTTTTAAAAATATTTCTGACTAGGTTATTCTTCTGCACAAGACTCTCAGTGGCTTTCATCTCACTCAGAGTAACAGCCAAAGTTTTACATAATCTGGTCTCCTGTTACCTGCCCGACCTCATCTCTTATGACTCTCCTGCAATCTGGTTACCCACGTCTCCTTGCTGCTTCTCCCGTGTACCAGGCACATTCCTACCTCAGGGCCTTTGCACTGCCTATTTCTTCAGCCTGGACCACCAATTCCCAGATATATCACATGGCTTGCTCCATCACCTCCTTCAGGTCTTGGCTCAAGCATCACTATCCTTTTAAAAGTTGTAATCCGCTCCCTAAGCATCAGCCTCCTCTCCCTAGATACATTTCTTTTTCTCCTTTCTTGCTTTTTTGCCTCACACCAATATCCACCTTACCCAGTATATGTCTTACTTTATTTTTTGTTCTTAGAATGTCAGCTTCCCGTGAGGGAAGAAATTTTTGTCTGTTTTGTTCACTGCTGTCTTCCCAGCACACTGCCTTTTGAAAAACAAAGTGTTTGGTAAAAGGGACCTGTCAATTGTTGTAACAATTCAGACAACACAGCGGAGAACAAAGAAGAATATAAAACTCACCCCAAATTCCACCCCCAAGAGATAACCGCTGTCAGTATTCTGGCAACTACTATATGAAACATCTGTGTTTCAATAGAAACACATACATGTGTGTCCAATTCTACAGATGGACAGTATGTCTGCTGCTCTGTAGCCGGCTTTGTTTGTTAACTTGATAATAGATGATGAAAATCTTTCTGTTTAAAAAAGTAGACGTTATATACAAAGCAAGATTTACTTAGCCCATTTTCTATTTGTGCTTCCAGATTTTTCACAATCGTAAGCAGTCCTGTAATGACCATGTCTGGGGATACATGTTTTGTCTCTTCTGTGACTATGTCGTTCATGTAAATTCCTGGAGGTGTAATTGTGGAGTCAAAGGCATACGTTCCTACTTCTTTTTCTTTTTTTAGATGTTATTATTATTTTTTTTTTACATCTTTATTGGAGTATAATTGCTTTACAATGGTGTGTTAGTTTCTGCTTTATAACAAAGTGAATCAGGTATACATATACATATGTTCCCATATCTCTTCCCTCTTGCGTCTCCCTCCCTCCCTCCCACCCTCCCTATCTCACCCCTCCAGGCGGTCACAAAGCACGGAGCTGATCTCCCTGTGCTATGCGGCTGCTTCCCACTAGCTATCTACCTTACGTTTGGTAGTGTATATATGTCCATGCCTCTCTCGCGCTTTGTCACAGCTTACCCTTCCCCCTCCCCATATCCTCAAGTCCATTCTCTAGTAGGTCTGTGTCTTTATTCCCGTCTTACCTCTAGGTTCTTCACGACATTTTTTTTTTCTTAAATTCCATATATATGTGTTAGCATACGGTATTTGTCTTTCTCTTTCTGACTTACTTCTTGCTTTAGGCTGTTGCTGTGGCTTCATCAAGTTTCCAAAAGGGGAAATGAGTGGATGGCAGGAGGAACATGGAGACCTTGGGGTGGTTCCATCCAGGAAACTGGAAAAAGGGGGAAATAGAAACAAGTCTGCCTTCTGAAGGGTGAACTTTAAAGTCGGCGCGGGGTGGGGCCAGACAGAAGTGTGCCACCACCCTGAAGATGTGAATCTTGGATGGTCACTCAAACAGTGAGCTAGTCTGGGTCTGGTCAGGAAACAGAGGCCATCTGGGTTCTGCACACAGAGGGGACTCATTCAGGAATCGGGAGCAAGGGTGTTGGAAGGCTGGAGGAGTGTGGAGGGGAAGGTGGGTACCCAAAATGGAGTGACTGCAGGAAAACGCTACCAGCCCTGGGCTGGAGATGCCAAGGGGCCTCAGGACCAGTGTGATGCCAAGGCCCCAGCCGTGGAGCTGAGTTGCTTCAGCAGG
>NW_006785876.1:6726050-6726308 GCF_000442215.2 Lipotes vexillifer
CGACCCTGCCAGGCTGCAGCCCCTGCCACCGTCATCCTCGGCTGTCACTAGTGCTGTCGCTACTGCCTGACACCTGACACCCGCCACCGGGGGCCACGGGGGAGGAAGGGAGAGAGTTGCTTCTCCCCGCCTCCCGCCTTCCCTGTCAGCGCCTCCTCTTCCCAGAACCTAGCTGGGGGCCCATTGGAGGGAGTCTGGGAGGTGCAATTTGTGGGGCTTCAGCCCTTATGACACAGGACAGAGCAAAGAAGAGCAGGA
>NW_006785876.1:6726318-6730366 GCF_000442215.2 Lipotes vexillifer
AACAAATAAGCAAGTGACAGTCCCAGCAGGAACTCACGTCAAAGTAGTGGTGTATCTGAAGAAAGCAGCTCTCTATCCGAGAACGGAATGGATCGGCCACGGGAGCACCCGAGAGCAGGCACCGGGGAGACCACATGGGCAGTGCCTGTGCCAGCAGATGAGCGCTTGCTTGACCCTCTGGACCCAGCCAAGGCCTCACAGAAGGCACCCTGGCTCTCTTATCTGATGCCACTCAACTGTCCAGAGTGTGGCAATGAGATACGGTCCCCAGGAGATGGCCTTGCTGCCAGGTGCAGACGGGCTGGGTTCCTGAGCCTTCTTGGTGGGCTGTTAGGCTCTGGACAATTGTAGGTTAACTGGTGTGTGCTGCCACTCTGGGAGCAGGAAGCCAACCCTGGACTTGCCCTTGGCCATCTTCCTTTATCTAAAGGACGTCCGCACTAACACTGATCGGGCTCCTATCAGGTGTTGGGCCCTGTGCTGTGTGCTATGTACAGGACTGGGTTTACTTCTCACAGCATCCCTGTAAGCAAAGTTGGGAGCTAGCGCCTATAAGGCCCATTTCATTGATCAGGAAACTGAGGCGAAAGGGGGTCATGTGACTTGCTCATGGTCGCATAGCTGGTAACCGACAGAGCCTGGATCTGTCTGTCTCCAAGGCCTTGGCTGTGCCACCACCTGGGGCTGCCTCTTAAACTGGACTTTCTCTTTTCAGAAGTAGGTCAAGGACCCAGGACTGTTGAACTGTCTTTGGCTGATGATTCTTCCCCAGGGTGACAGCAGAATTGCTCTCTGGAAGTCACAGGTCCCTGAAGAATCAGAAAATGTCAGCAAACTGGAACAATAAACAGGGGACCGCCCACCCCCCAGGGCACAGTACCAATGATGTCATGTGTACTGGGCATGGAGAGGCAGAGGAGATACCAGAGGATGAGACAAGGCACGGGAAAGAGGGGATGAGGACAGGCCAGGAGGGTTGTGCCGCCTCGGTGGGTCTGAAATACTGATAACCTTCGGGTCCTTTAAGGTCGATGACATTAGCCACATTACGCATGCAAGGGGACTTGGCCGTAACTGTATTTTGTTTCCTTCATTCCTTACCCCCTCGGGCCACCTGGCTTCCAACAACCAACGCTGTGTAGAGAGCCAGAAAAATGCAAGGATTTCTGCAGGTCACTGTGGCACCTGCACCAGAATCCCAAGTCCCAGGGGGCATTTGCTAAGCCTCCTATAAAGCAAGGGCCCCAGCAGGCAGCAAGCAGGCTGGCTCTAACCTTGGCTTTCATGGATGAGGCTGGCTGGGGGGTACCGGCAGCTCAAACCATTTCCATAAAACGAACGTGCAAAGCCTCTGATGAGGGGCCACCAGGGTCATCACCCAAGGCTCTCTGCTCCAGCTGCTTCTTTCAAAATGCGTCAAGGGTTGTGTCTCTTGCCCTCGTGCTCTCCGGAGGGCACTGACTCTGGCCCAGCCATCTCTTCTGGAGCAGGCATTTCCCCCCATTTTCTCCATCCCCACGGGGCCTGGCAGCATTGAGGCACGGAGCTGGTGCTCAGAAATGTTGACGGAGGGAGCAGTCCCCGGGCATCCAGTCTGGCAGCGGTGGGTGCCACCTCCTGCATCCTGAGGGCTGCCTGGGCCGCCTGGATGGAGATGAAGACCTGTTGGCCAGCCAGTCTGGTGCTGGCCCAGGCGGGAAGGTCATGACGACCTGCCTCCGCTGCAGCTTCCAGGCCTCGCCTTTGCTTGTTTTCTGGGAGCCTCGGTGTCTGCCCACAATGGCATGGCTCATTCAGCTGCCTGGATTCTTGGCGTGGTGCGCAGGCCGCATGGCTCTTTTCCGTGGTGAGCATGGCAGGGAAGGCTGGCACTCCCGGGCAGAGCATTCCTTCAGGGTCTCCCCAGGCAGCGCTCGTGCCAGGGGGCTCCGCTCCCAAAGCGGGGTGTTCCGATGGGGGATGGTCTCCTTAAGTCACCTCAAAGTTAGCTGGGCTTTGTGCTGGAGTGAACGGATCTAACAGATTTTATCCATTCCTTTCTCTTGCATCCCACTTGGTTCCCAGAAGCGTTTGAGATGGCCAAATGGAATGTCGCACTTGGGAGGGAGCTCAGACGGCATCTGACCTGTCACTGTGCAGATGGTACAGGAAGCGTCACAAAGGTCGAGTGACTTGCTCAGGGGTGGCAGGCAGAATAGATGTCTCCTGAGTCTTGTATTCTTTCAACTGCCACTCTTCCAGGCTCCCCAGAGTGAATCTTTCCATTTGCTGGATGAGCTGTCAGTCTACCTCCTCCAGCACAGAGTGGGCGCACCTACACTCAGCACACACGTGTACACACACGGAGGATGCATTAGCATTTTTTTTTTTTTTTTTTTTTTTTTTTGCGGTACGCGGGCCTCTCACTGTTGTGGCCTCTCCCGTTGTGGAGCACAGGCTCCGGACGCGCAGGCTCAGCGGCCATGGCTCACGGGCCCAGCCGCTCCGCGGCATGTGGGATCCTCCCGGACCGGGGCACGAACCCGTGTCCCCTGCATCGGCAGGCGGACTCTCACCACTGCGCCACCAGGGAAGCCCTGCATTAGCATTTTTAAATGAAAACAACATTTTTTAGTTTTCTAAAGCAGGGGTCAGGCAACCCTGGCCCCTAACCTGTTCTTGTTTAGCTTGGGAACTGAGAATGATTTTTACATTTTCAAATACTGCAAAAAGAAGAATATGTGACAGAGACCGTATGTGACCAGCAAAGCCAAGAATATTTACTATCTGTTTGCAGAAAAAAACGTTTGCTGATTCCTGGTCTGGACAATCCATTTAACTGCTCATCCAGGGATGGTAAACCATCTTCCCAGGATGCTAAAATCTCCCTTTATAGGTCGGTCTGGTCATCTTTATAGGGCTTGGACTCTGAAATTTAGAATTTGCAGCTTCTCTCTTCATCCCTCAGAGGCTGGTGCCTTCTCTGAGTGGTGTCTTGCTGTTGCTAGATTTTTCTCTTCTAAGGGCAAACCATGCAGTGACCCCCTTGTCTGGAGACTTCCAGTGGTGAATTAGGGGGTCAAGGCTGGCAATGGGCTTTGACTGCGGGTATCCACTGTGGGGTTGCTGCCGGACGCATCCTCAGAATGACCAGGCTGGGAATGACCCACGGGTGGTGGCTGAGAACAGAAAACCGCCCAGAGGGTGACAAGGAAAATGTCTTTCCCATCCAAGAGAAACACAGAAATGCATGCTCTCTGAATAGCTGTATTTCCTCTTCACCACGGCAGGCAGCCTCCTCCACGAGTTCCTGTCTCTCCAGGCCACTCATTTCTTTATAGTTACTGAAGCAGAATAACCACAAGTCGAACCGGAAGCACACGATAACCCGTTGAACTCCGCATGGCCTTGGCCGGGCGCACATTCAAATCCTGCCCTGGCCTGTGCAGCTGCGAGGTCTCCAGCCAGCACCCAGCGGTGTCTGCAGCTCCAGGCTCGGGCTAGTAACTTCCACAATCAGAGAGAGACCTGGGGGGCGGGGTTGGCGCAGGGGCGGAGAGCGACAGGCGAACGGAACCAGGAACGTTCCCAGCTGTCGGAGCCGTTCACGGTCATTGCAGATTTATGGGCAGGCAGTTTGGAGCTCACATATGAGATGACACCAGAAGCCTTTAATGTACAGGGGAGCTTTAAGCATATGATCTGGGAGCAGAAGATGGTCTGTGAACACCCCTCTCTGAGATCTTAGACGTTCTGTTCTATTGACTCCAGGCTGGGCTGCAGCCCCGGTGCACTTCATGGGCTCATAAATAGAACATTATTGGACCGAAAAAGCAATCCTTCTTCAACAGATTAGGCCCAGATTGGTCAACCCATAAATCAATGCTGAATAAGAACTATAAAGTTGTGAATCAATGTGTCCCAGATCTCCAAACTGGAATGAAAAAGTTGGAATAAAGTAGCTGGAGTTCTTCCAAGAGCCTTCTTTTCATACCCTCCTCCCACTAGCTCCATATCCTAGTACGTTACTTTTAAAAGGGTTTTTTTTTTTTTTTTTTTTTTTTTTCCC
>NW_006785876.1:6731239-6787161 GCF_000442215.2 Lipotes vexillifer
TTTTTTTTTTTTTTGGCTCCTTGGCCTGGCTGTCGGCAGCATTTCAGGGCAGGAAATTCGGTCTAGAAGGGAGGCTGGGGAAACAGAGGCCGTCCTGTTGTGTTTCCGGTCAAGACTGATCTGCAGCTCCATGGTGTCACCCTGGCCGGGGTCTCCACCTGTGGCTGAGAGGTGACGGCGTTTATCATCCGTGGCATGGAGGCAAAAAGGGAACAAGATACTCCATGTGTCACTGGCACATAGTGGGTGATCAGGTCATGTTTGGTCAATGACTGGATGTTTAGATCTAATTCATTCAAGGGCTCCGAGCCCCGACATTGAATTACTAAATATAATAATTTGCTCTCCTCTTAGAACTGTACATCTGGTTCAAAAACGCCATCTGGCTATCCCTGTAGGATGTGGTCACCCTTTTGGATCTGGGAGCTGAGGCTGTCTGCTGTGAATGCTGCCCACACATATGCAGAGAGAATTCCGTCTGGGTTCCTCTGGATTTCTAAAGCAAAGTTTGTTTTCCGAACCTCCCCCTCTCTTTGATGTCCCCACCTGGGGGACACACCACACAGCCCCTTCTGCCCTCCTAAGGTCTTACTGTAAGGGGTCTGCTCTCCTGGGCTGGGGCCTCCTACCCTTCTCCAATCATGCCGATGTCCAGCTTGCCTGCCGTCTTCTCCCCTCTGGGGAGGACATGTGCGTGGTACCGCACGCATCCCTTGAAGTGATGGCCTCCAGGTTTTCCCAAACACAGACTCCAAGGGCTGGAAGGGACCTCAGTCCCACCTTGCTTCATCTGCTTGTTTGGGGAAACTGAGACCCAGAGAGGGGTACTCACTTATCTAAAGTAGAACTCAGGCCTCTTGCAACCCAGTCCGCTTCATCCTAGTGCAAACCTTATGCTGACCAAGTTCTTGTCCTCCTCCCTGGGGGTAAAGAAGGTCCTTGTCATGTTCTCCTGAAAGCACCGTGTCTGTACAAGTGGCTGTTTCCTTTGGCCAGTTTCATTTCTCCTATGTTTTCCTCTCTCCTTGCTGAGACTTACAAGATCAGGAGCAGACAAAGCCCAAAGCTTCAGAGGAGAAGTCCTCCCCTCCAGCGTGTGCCCCTAGGAGCAATGGAGGCAAACGACAGCGCTCTTTGACGAATGAGCTCCATTTTGGTGTTTTACCACCAGGGGCCACAGAAACCTTGCAGGATGTGTCCAGGGAAATGGATTTCGTAGGGTTAGCTAAATCTGTACCACCCACTGCACAATAGCAGCTCTGTGCAGAAAGGCATCTCTGAAACAGGTTTAGTTTTCCACCAGTTCCAAGTTTAGGTGAAGAGCCAAGTTCAGGTGAAGGGCCATTTCTGCAGCTAAAGGATTTGTATCTCCCCTTCTCACCCTGATGCCGCTTTTGTCGTCCTGGCTCTTCCACCCCTCATAAGTTCTGACATTCTCTCTCTACTTCCTGGGAAAACATTTAACTCCCCAAATGAGCTATAGGAAATAAAGTGATTGTGCCGCTTGGATGTACTCTTCTATCAGCAGACTTGTGGATGAGTGTGAATGTGACGAAAACTACTGCCTAGAGAATACTTTTTAGCCACTTAGTTCCACTTTTAACCCCTAGGTCTGAGGACCCATGGCCCGTGGAGGGGGATGGGGAAGACTGTCAAAATGATCCTAATTCTTCATCCTTCCTGTATCCATGCCTTTGCCATATAACTTTGCATTGACCTCCAAGGCTACATCTGGGCTTAGTCATGAACTTGTTTTGGCCAAAAGGATAAAGTGGAAGTGATGTGCATTGGCTCCAAACCTAGATCCCAGGAGGCCTTGCATGTTTCCTCTTGCTCTCTTGTGCCTCTCATTGCCATGGAAACATGCTCAAGCTAACCTGTTGGAGGAGGAGACACTGAGGAGTAGAGCCAGATCATCCCAGTTGTCCCAGCTGAGGCCAGTCTAGATCAGCCAACAGTCAGCCAACTCCCAGACACATGAGTTAGCCCAGCCTAGATTAGCAGAGTCTCTTAGCTGACCCCCAGCTGACCCTAGATGTTTATTCTTGCATGTCACTGAGGCTTAGTGATGGCAAGGCAGTGAGACAGGCTGGGACCTGGGACTCTTTACTGCAGTGCTTGAACCTAGATAAACATCTCCTCAAGCAACAGAATACAAATAAAGGACTAAAAATTAATGCAGGCATGTGCAGGTGGGGCAAATTTTGAACAATAAGATACAAAAAGTCCAAAACCCAGCTGCCACTTCTGAGGTGCCTGGAGCAAAAGTAGGGTACTGAGCATCATCCCTGCACACAGCACCACCAAAGGGGTGGGCAGACCACCTAAGCTACCTCTCTGGCCCGACCCACTGATCCACCCCTACCCTCACCCCATTTAAGGGACCAGCTCGCCACCCCCCCACCACAGGTAGCGAGCAAGGGTACTTGTTACTTGTTTTTATTCCCTTGTGCTGCAGCACAAGCCCCAATAAAACCTTGCCTGGGGCTTCCCTGGTGGCACAGTGGTTAAGAATCTGCCTGCCAATGCAGGGGACACGGGTTCCAGCCCTGGTCCTGGAAGATCCCACATGGCGCCACGACTACTGAGCCTGCACTCTAGAGCCCGCAGGCCACAACTACTGAGCCCATGTGCCACAGTTACTGAAGCCTGTGTGCTTAGGGCCCATGTTCTGCAACAAGAGAAGCCACCGCAATGAGAAGCCCGCACACCGCAACGAAGAGTAGCCCCCGCTCGCCGCAACTAGAGAAAGCCCGTGCGTGGCAATGGAGACCCAACGCAGACAAAAGCAAACAAACAAACAAACAAATAAATTTACAAATTTATAAACAAAACAAAACAAAATAAAAACCTTCCCTGAATTCCTCATCTGGCCTCTTATCAATTTCTATTGATTAAGGAGTCCAAGGACCCTGGTCAGTAGCACCAGCATTACTGTGGATGTAGATGATTGATATGAGGATTTACCCCTTAGACTTTTTGTCACTCCTTTATCCCTTGTGTCAATCATCTGGTCTACACTGCTAGGTATCTACCCAATATCCATTCCTCCTTTCTTCCTTACTATCAGAACCACGTGCCTAGCTAAAAACCTACATTTCTCAGCTTCCCTGCAGAAAGCGGTTGTCATGTGACACTCCTTTGGCCAATGAGAAACAAATGAAACATTGAGTGGCACTCCTTGAAGGGGTGGTGGGGACCCCCTTTGTCCTACTCCTTCTTCCTGCCTGGAGTGAGAATGTGATGCTGAGGTGACAGCACAATATAAGAATGGCTGAGGGAGAAGACAGAAAGGGCCTGGGTCTCTGAGAGTATGGCCACAGGACTAATGCTGAGAAAGCCTTCTTTGTGGACTTCTAGTTACATGAGGAAAAATGAGACTTCTAAGTTATTTATGTTCCTGTTTCTCAGGCTTCTCTTACTTGTAGCTTACTGTAATTTTTTAAAAAATTGAAGTGTATTTGATTTACAGTATTGGGTTACTTTCAGGTGTACAGCAAAATGATTCAGTTTTGTATATAGGTATATATATATGTGTATATATACATGTATATCAGATTATTTTCCATTGTAGGTTATTACAAGATATTGAATCTGTAATTCTCAGTAGCACACTCTGGTACCCACTTTGTCCTCATTTGAAGAAAGTGCTTAGAACAAATGCGTGAAAGTACATTCTAAAGACATATCACAACAAGGACATACTGTATAGCACAGGGAACTATATTCAATATCTTGTAATGACATATAATGTAAAAGAACCTGAAAAAGAATATACATCTGAATCACTTTGCTGGTAAGGAAACTGAGGTTCTGAAAACTTGAGCAAACTAGCTCATACAGCTAGTGAGCAACAAAGCTTAGATTTGGATCCAGCCTTGCCTGATTCTAAGATCTTTGGATTTTGTCCTGCATTTTTCTTAACATGTGAATTCATTGTCATTAGTGCAGAAGTAGCAGAGATAGTGGTACTCACCAATTAGTTCATGGGCTCCCCTAAATTTCTCACTCTCGCTTCCAGTTACATTGGGGCCAGATGATTGGTTTCTGACAATAGGATGTGGACAGAAGTGATGTACAGCCACCCCAAGCATGACCTTTGATAACATCCTGGATGGGTCACCATCCATCTCTTACTCTTCCACAATACAGGAGGCCAGATGTTGAGGTGTTAGCATCTCAAGATGGAGGCAGCCTGGATCCCTGAATCACTGCATGGAGGAAAGTTGCCCTCCAGAGCCACCCAATCCACATTTAAATTTAACTAAACAAGAGATGACTCTTTGTTGTATTCTTGGAGCATAGTGTCACCTAACCTAACTAATATAGCAGAAATGAACAGAAAAATTTCATATATTTATTTTATATAATTGTTTATACTGCACAAAATATTTTCTTGATCCTCCTAACCTTGCGAGATAAACAGGTATTCGAAGCCCCATATTATAGGCCAGGAAACTGAGGCTTAGAGAAGTGAAATGATCTGCTCAGGACCACAGAGTTGGTAGGTGGTCAAAACAATGTTAGGGGCTTGGTATTTTACCCGCACTCTGCAATTTTATAACTTCCAAGCCTGATGTTACAAAAGCAAGCAGTAACCTCAGAGGCAATGAGGGTCCCCTGTATAGAGTTCTGCAGATTAAATTAAACACCTTGAAGGACTAAAAGGCTAGGTAGCCAGTCCAGACAGGTGTAGTACATTCCAATGGTTCATATTCTTAAGTCAACAAGCTGCAGGCGTCCCGTGGCTGCTCAGACTCCTGGGTGGTCCTGGAGGGAGATTCCAAGCCCAGCCCTCAAGGAACCCAGTGTGCAGATCCCTGATCTGAATCACAGGTCTTGAGTGAAAGACAAAACTTTGCACTCTCTGAGTGAAAATCCTCACTGTCTCCAGGAGGATTGGGGGCCTGAATTTCCTTCCTCATTCCCACTCAACAGTCACCATTTTATTCTTTAGAAAATTCTTCCCAGGGTACAAAGCGCTCCATTATCTCATTGAATTCTCACAAAACATGGTCATGCCTTTTTGTGGGGAAACTCAGAAAGGTTGATCTGTTCTAAGTTAATGATGGGATTCTGCCTCTGAGAATAAACTCTGACATTTAGTGAGCACATACTATGTGTAGGATCTTACTTGACCCTATAGAAGTCCTCCAAGGTTGGTATTACTGTGACTGTTCTACCAGGAGGGATCTGAAGAATGAGAGATGGAAAGCTTGCTCAAGGACACTTGGTTAAGACAGCTCCCAGTGGGAATCCATAAAGCCCATGGAGGAGTCCTCAACCAAGACAAAAAGAGAAGGGATGGAGGGTAAAAACACTCAACTCTCCCATCCTGTACAAATACCCAATAACTTCTGGCATCATCAACTGAACACTTTAAAAAATCTATTGTAGTCTTTGATCTTTCCTCCTCTCAGCAATTTTATGTGGTCCCTTTTACAGGAATTAGAGTTTCCATTTAGGTGACCTCCAATAACCTCTTTATACTAAGAAGATGGGGGACCACCTCTTGACTTTGTAAACATGGATCTTGTCCACGTTCAGTCCCTTTCGCTGACTAAATTCTCCAAATCCTTTCCTCTCTCTCTAGGTCAAGCTCCTGGGATTCTGCTCACATAGACCTGATAAGCTGTCAATAGCTTGAAAGTGACAAGGATCTAAGTCACCTTCACTTATGGTTATTTGGCTTCTTCCATTCCTTGCTGTAGCGAGTCCTCATTTAGCATGTTCCCCTGTGAAGCTCAGGCTATTGCGACAGGGGACCATCCTCAAGCCAAGGGTCTCTGGGCAGGGCCTCCAGCTGTCCAATTCCAGGGCACTATTCACTTTGCACTCTGTGTAGATGTCCCCTTGGAGTTGGACACTGAGGTAAAACCGTGGCCCTATTCCTGACTGATGCATTCGTTCATTCGGAAATAACTTTAAGCACTGGCTATGTCTCAGACATTCTAATGGCCTCTGAGGTTGGAGAGGTGAATAAAGTACAGATCTGTCCTGGCTGAAGGTGACAGACCATCCACACTCGAGCCACTTTAGAAACCTGAGAGTCTCCCTCTCCTTTGCCTCCACACTGCAATCAAACACAGAGTCTTATCCATTTTTACCTTCGAAACGTTCATCATACTCATCTCTACTCCTGCATCCCATCCAAGACTCCCCTAGGTTAGGTCCTTCATACCTCTTTTGTTGATTATTGCAATTTCCTCATAGCCAGTCTGTCTGATTTGGTCTCACCCTCCTTCATTGCTTTCCCACCCTGATGTATGAGTGATTTGCCTAAAATATACCTTCTAAGTCACTTAGCCGAGCTTTCAGACGGCTCCCTTTGGCCCACTTACCATGGAGTACAAAGCCCCTGGTGCCCTGGCTGGTACCTCTCCAGCTTTGTCCCTTAGTAGATGCTCCTGACCACCAGACTGACCGTTCAGCCCTTTGCATTGGCCTCTGGCCCTCCTGGTGGGTAAGTGTTTTTTTTGTTTGTTTGTTTGTTTTTTGGTTTTTTTGCGGTACGCGGGGCTCTCACTGTTGTGGCCTTTCCCATTGCGGAGCACAGGCTCCGGACGCGCAGGCTCAGCGGCCATGGCTCACGGGTCCAGCCGCTCCGCGGCATGTGGGATCTTCCCGGACCGGGGCACGAACCCATGTCCCTTGCATCGGCAGGCAGACTCTCAACCACTGCACCACCAGGGAAGCCCTGGGTAAGTGTTTTGACCTTTCCTTCTGCACCCATCCTCCACCCCACCACCTCTCTGCCTTTGCTCCCTGCCCCCTGCCTCCTTTGTCACGCAGGATAACTGCTATTATGAGCTACTGAAGAGAATAACTCCTAGTCATTCTTTAAGGCTTATTTTAGGGCCCAGCTCCTCCAGAAAGCCTTTGTTATTTCCCTGCCCACCCCATGACAGGCGTCTTTCCTCAGTGGGCCCGTGGTACCCCTGGTACATTTCCATCATTTCTCCTAACATATGGTCAGATAAGTTGTCTTCAGTGTCTTTGGCTTCCCTAGACTCTGGACTCCATGTGGGGAAGGGCCAGGGTGCTTGGCACATGGGAGACTCCCAATAAACTCTTCGAATGAATAAACAAATAATTTCAATAAAATGGAAAACAAGGGGGACAGAGGTAGTGACTGACTCCAGCTGGAGAGGTCAAAAGTGGCTTTAAAGAGAATACATGGGGCTGTATGTTGAAGGAAGCAGAGAAGCTTGTGGGAGGGGAGTGGGGAAAAGGCTACACCCCTAGTGACCCACCATCAAAGTTTTTGCTCTCCGTTCCTGTGACGTTATGCTCTGCTGGCTCAGAGGTCTTAGTTTCAGAAGGAGGAAGGCTTTCAGTGGGAGACACACAATAATGATTCCACTGAACTGGAAGTTAAGACAGCCACCCAGCCACTCTGGCTTCCTCCTTCCTCTGAATCAACAGGTACAGAGTTATAGTGAGTTATAGTGTTGTTTGGGGTGATTGAACCTGACTCCCAAGGGGAAATAGGACTGCTCCTCCATAGTGAAGGTAAGGAAGAGTGTGTCTGAAATATAGGAGATCCCTTAGGGCTTAGTATTCCGTGCCCTGGATTATTCCATGCCCATGAATTTAGTCTCTTAGTACTTCCATGTCCTGTGATTAAGGTCAATGGAAAACTACAACAACCCAATCCAGGCAGGACTACTAATGACTCAGACCCTTTAGGAATGAAGGTTTGGGTCATCCCACCAGGTAAAGAATCACAACCAGCTGAGGTGCTTGCGGGTGGCAAAGGGAGTACAGAGCGGTAGTGGGAGAAGGTAATTATAAACAGTAGCTATGACTAGTGATCAGTTACAGAAATGAAAACTGAAACTGTCATGAGCATTCCTCTTGCTTTTATTATGAACACGTTGATGTGTGACCCATGAAATTAACCATCACAGCTACTCAAGGACACAGCCTTCCCGAATATAGCAGCCCCCAGCTGGTCTGCCCTGCGGTCATCTGATTTCTGTCTCTGTGGTGCCGGGCAGCAC
This sequence comes from Lipotes vexillifer, assembly GCF_000442215.2. NCBI lineage: Eukaryota > Metazoa > Chordata > Mammalia > Artiodactyla > Lipotidae > Lipotes > Lipotes vexillifer. The sequence goes on from NW_006785876.1 coordinate 6,739,243, forward strand.
CTGAGCTATTTCAAAGAACATGTAGGCCACAGCGTTTGAGAAAGTGTATTGAGAATTTACCAGAGTGAGAGGCTTTGGAGAAAGATGAGTCAGCCATAGATTCTACCCTCCAGCGGTTTTACAGTCTAGTAGCAAAGCAAATACTGTTTGTTTGTTTGCTGTTTGTTTTTTTGCTATTTTATAGTTAGATTTGTCTGTATCAATAGAATGTTCATGCATGGTTACAGGGAGAGCAGATGCAGCCCCCAACACTTGTTGGTGTGGTCTGTATTGGCCCAGAGCCCTGTTCATGAATGCCCATTACTGCCAGCAATCAGAGGCTGATTTAGTGCAGGTTCCTGCCAGCAGTGCAGTATCCAGGAGACCAGTCCCTTCTGGGCTTGGAGGGCTGAGGTGTGAACCATCAGGACCCCAAGAACCCACGGCTGCCCTCCCCAGCTCTTCTGCTCCTGCATGTTTCCTTGGCTTTTTAAATTTGTTTCTGGTAATTCGTGTTGGAGGCCAGGCAGTTCAGGTGGCAGAATGGTGTTCTTGGGACAAGTGGCATTTCAGTGCTAGCTTTTCAGGGGTGATCAACTCCAAATCACTGTACTGTTAAGATGGAGGGCCTCAAGAAGATCCCCACAGACCATTTCATTTGATGGTATGTATCAAGAATGTTAAAAGCGTGTGTGGAATACTACTCAGCAATAAAAAGGAAGGAGCTATGGATATGTGCAACAATGTGAATGAATTAAAGAAGGGAGAGGGAAAAAATGTCCATACTGTCTGATGCATTTGCATAAATAGCTAGAAAATGCTAACTACTCTGCAGTGACAGAAAACAGAACAGTGGTGCTGGGGAGGGGGAGAGTGGAGAGAGGAAGAGATGACAAAGGGGCACAGAGAAACTTACGAGGGTGACGGACATGTTCATTACCTTGATTATGGCAATGGTTTCATGGGTGTGGACCTATGTCAAAAATTACAGAACTTTAAATACGTGCAACTTACTGTATGTCAGTTATACCTCAATATGTCTGTTTTTTTGTTTTGTTTTTTGTTTTTGTTTTTGTTTTTTGCAGTACGTGGGCCTCTCACTGTTGTGGCCTCTCCCGTGGCGGAGCACAGGCTCCAGACGCGCAGCCCCAGCGGCCATGGCTCACGGGCCCAGCCGCTCCGCGGCATGTGGGATCTTCCCGGACCGGGGCACGAACCTGCGTCCCCTGCATCGGCAGGCGGACTCTCAACCACCGCAGTCCCAGGGAAGCCCAATATGTCTGTTTTAAAAACATAAAGATGTGTACACCTTTTGACCCAATAATTCCATTTCTAGTCACCCTTCTAAGGAAATAATTGAAGTGCCCAATTTAGGTTTAAGATCTTCAGCACATTGTTTAGAAAAGTGAAAATGTTCAATGAGAGGGCAGAGTTAAAAAAAAATTTATGTCTCAATAAATTCCAGATGATGATGGACTACTCTATGCTTTTAAGATAGCAAAATCTTATTTACTGTGATGAAGAAAATGTTTACCATGCAGTGCTTGGTGGAAAACCCGTTTACAAAACAGTCTGAACGTTATGAGATCAATATGTTACAAAATAAAGATACGTGTAGAAGAAACTGGAGGATTTGTAAAAAATGTTCACAAGCTAGGTCGTGGGTGGGGTTACAGGTGATTTTAGTTTTCTTCTTAGTGCTTTTATGTATTAGTCAAATTTTCTACTTTAAAAATGTATCACTTTTAAAAAAACTTAATTAATTAATGAATTTATTTTTGGCTGTGTCGGGTCTTCACTGCTGTGCGCGGGCTTTCTCTAGTTGCGGGGAGTGGGGCTACTCTTCGTTGTGGTGCGCGGGCTTCTCATTGTGGTGGCTTCTCTTGTTGCAGAGCACGGGCTCTAGGCGCGTGGGCTTCAGTAGTTGTGGCACGCAGGCTCAGTAGTTGTGGCTCGTGGGCTCTAGAGCACAGGCTCAGTAGTTGTGGTGCATGGGCTTAGTTGCCCCACGGCATGTGGGATCTTCCCGGACCAGGGATTGAACCCGTGTCCCCTGCATTGACAGGTGGATTCTTAACCACTGCACCACCAGGGAAGCCCAAGTGTATCACTTTTCAAGTGATAAAGCAAGAAATTTTTTTTGATGAAGGCACCACAGCCATTCTGTTGTCTAGGGAAGTTGCTGGGAAGGGCCCGGTCCTCTTGTGTCTCCTCCCCCATCGCTAAGTAGTTACTGTCCCTTGAACTTGGCGACACACAGGCCCGGGCCTTCCAATCCCTCCTGGGGCCCTGGCGCTCCTTCACTGACGCACGGCCAGCTCTGACAATGGCACACGTGCTCCCTGTGCTGTAAGTGGCAATAACTGAGCAGAGGATGGTTATGGCCAGCTCCCCAGGGCACCTGGGCACGGGGGAGGGAGGCCCACCTTGGACTTCCTAGCTCCTTCCCAGCTCTGTTTCGTCTGGTCAAGTGCAGCTCTTAGAAGCCCTCAGAGAGCAAGCCACCCTAGGCTTGGCCAGGTCACGTGTCTATTACGTTCCAGCAAAAAGCGGTAGCCACGGGTGCGTTTTGAGTGTGTAGGTCACAGCCTGCCTTTCGCCGACTGCCTTCTTCACGTTTCTTCCCCCAGCAGCGGAAGCTGAGGAGTTGCTGCAAGAAGGGCTCTCAGCTTCATTCTCATCCAAAGCAGGATGGCTTCCTGTGGTCAGCTTGCTGCTCTCTGCATTGCAAGCTGGTCCTGGTGGTATTAGTCCCTGGTCTGGACCAAGCTGAGATCAAGAGATTTCATGCAAGAGGTTTAATGCACCTCGAAAACACACCTGCTTGTTCGGCCAAGGATGGCAGGGTTGGGAGGCCTGAGGTGCCTTGTCTCAGGTGGCTGCCAGTGAGAGATTGTTCCTGAATGAACATTGGGATGAGCTAGGACCAGGAGGGTCTGTGACCTGAAAACTGGGTTTGTCCAACTGGGTAGAGAGGCTTGTGGGGGCAAAGCCAGGTGTATACCATTGGCAGCCCTGAATATTTGGAGAGAGGATCACATGATGGATGGGATGCCTACCCTTGAGGAGGCTCAGTTTGCTCATCTGTAAAATGGGGTGGGACTCATTCATTAATCCATTTATTCTCTAAATACTGGTTGAGCACATACTGTGTACCAGGCACTGTGCCGGGGGCTGGCGATACAACAAATTAATTAGACACGGCCCTTAGCTCCTTTTGGTTCTTCCTAGTTAGGTTGTTGGAAGCTCTGGGGGGATTATATATATCTATGAGTGATACATACTAGATGCTCAAGAAATGCTACTGTTATCACCAAGGCAAGGACTCCTGCAAGGGAACAATGCCTGGACCTGTGGCCAGAAGGCAGAAGCCTGGATACTAGCGCTGGTGCATGGGCCAGTGAGGGTCAGCCAGAGAACCTTCAGGAGAGAGTCAAGGGTTGAGCTATAGGTACAGAAATGTGGGGGATCCAGGCAGTACTGGAGAAAGGTTTTGATTGGCTGCTGGATCTTCTGCGTGTTTGTACACATGTGCTGATTCATGTGAAAGGATGCTCCTGTGGTATATCATTCACTCATTTAAAAAGCATCTCTTCACTTCAACAGCATTTCTTCAGTGCTAGGCTCTGGGTTTCAAGCTGAGGAAGACATAGGGGATCATGACACGATACTCTGGGATCTTGCAGGCTGGTGGCACGATAAGTGGATGCACACAGACAAGGCAAGGGGTGGCCTTGGGGTCAGGATGAGTGAGACAGGTCGGTGGAGTGGGAGTTCAGAATGGTTCAGTGGGGCGAGAATGGTTTTGTTCGGAGAGGGCAGGAAGTTGGAAAATATCTTACAGCAGATGGGTGGGTATGGAGCCTTAGCTAGGCCTTGTGGACCGTGCCACAGCCATGTTCATAGGAGTGGAGGGATGGCTGGGGAGCATTCATTCATTCATTCATTCAACAGATCTTTACCGACTGCCTACTAATACCAGGCACTTTTCTAACCTCTGGGGATAGTGAACAAGACAGAAAACAGCCCCTGCCTTAGTGCAGTTTCCATTATAAAAGAGGAAGACAAAAAATAACTAAGAAGTTATATGTAGCAGCAGTTCTCAAACTTTCTGGTCTCAAAACCCCCATCTATCCTTAAAAATTATTGAGGATCTCAAAGAACTTTTTTTCTATGTAGGTTATCGCTATTGAAATTTACAATACTAGAAATCAAAACTGAGCAACCAAAAATATTCACATATGAAAATTTAAAGGTAACAATATGCTCATGACATTTTAGGATAAATAACATATATCTAGTGAAAAATTGCTATTTTTTAGAAAACGGAAATTTAGAGGAAGAGTGGCATGTTTGACATTTTGGCAGATCTCTTTCTTTTTTTTTTTTTTAAGATTTTTTTGATGCGGACCATTCTTTTTCTTTAAGTCTTTATTGAATTTGTTACAATATTTCTTCTGTTTTATGCTTCGGTTTTTTGGCCCCAAGGCATGCGGGATCTTAGCTCCCCGACCAGGGATTGAACCCGTACCCCCTGCACTGGAAGGCGAAGTCTTAACCACTAGACCAACAGGGAAGTCCCAGATCTCTTTATTTTCTGATTGAAGTGGGAGACGGCTGGATTCTCATATCTGCTTCTGCATTCAATCTGTGCTGATGTGTTGCTTTGGCTGAAGTAGACGGAGAAAAATCTGACCTCACACAGATAGGTAGTTAGAAAAAGGAGGAGTATTTGAATAGCCTTTGAACTGTGGATATCCTTCTCTGAGACTCATCAGAACTCAACAAGTAGTAGTCTCTTAAATGTTGGTTGCAGTGTCGAATCTGAAACCATATCAATACTCTATTTCATTAAAATCTGTTGGTCTACCTTGGACTTTGAATGGGTCTTTTACCCACGCCTTACGAATTGATCATTTGCAAAGAATGGGTTCACCAACCCATTATGCAGATTCTTCCTAACGTTCATACCTTTCATGATCCAATACCAAAATCACATTTATGCATGTCATCTTCAAACTCATCAGAAAAGTCTTCAAGTTTTGGGAAGTGACAGATACAAGTCTTCCAAAAATTTTAATTTTTGCTTGAAAGCCAGTATTTTATCTTTGGCAGCAAATACCAATTGTTTTCCAGAAAATATCTGTCAAATGCCCAAGTCGGAATGATCATAATTTTTCTGTCAGTCCTTCTTTCGAGTGAAATGTAGTCCATGAAAGAAGCAGCTGATTCAGCCTGTAACTCAAACAATCACATGAATACTTTTCCTTGAGACAAAAAATCATACCTTGATAGGTAACAGAAGGGCTTTGCGCATATTCCTCAGAATATTAGAAAGACATGTGCTCAGGGGTCAAGATTTAATAGAATTAATAATCTACACCCTTTCCTCAGGGACATTCTTAGGTGAAACTAGTGCCTTTTCTATTGTGAGTGTGGCAGTGAAGGACACAGTGACCAAAGGTACAGTTTGGTGTGCCTAACCCAATTCACGCCAAGGTGCCAGCGTTTTACCCCCACTGCCTTTGTACCATCGGTGCAAATGTCAACACAGGGAAAAGGGCAAATAGCATCTTCGTATTATCATGAAACTAGTTTGAACGTGTCTTGGAGACCTTCAGGATCGTTGCACCATGCTCTGAGAACTACTTAGACGGTGATATATGCGAAGGAGCGAGTTATGGCAGGGAAGGGGTACCAGAGAGCAAAGGAGGAAGGTTCAATTCAAATGGGTGGTCAAAGCAGGCTTCGGTGAAGAGGTGACACTTGTGCAAAGACTTAAAGGAGGGGAGGGAGTGAGCCCTGTGGTATCTTGGGGAACAAGAGTCAAGGGAGAAAGAACAGCAAGTGCAAAGGCCCTGAGGCAGGGACACATTTGGCATGTTTCAGGAACAGCAAGGAAGCCAGGGTGGCAGCAGAAGTGGTTGATGGAGGGGTGGTAGAAAATGAGGTCACAGAGGAGACGAGAGCCAGACCCTGTGGGGCCCTGCAGGCCATCATAAAGGACTTGGGCTTTAATTTTAAATTGACCGGAGAACCATTGAAGGACTCTGAGTAGGAATGACATAATTTGTTTCTGTAGCAGAAGGGGCTAACGCTGAATGGCAGGGAGTGGTCAGATGCTATATTTGTAAGGTTTGTACATTTATCCTTGAATGATGCCTTGCACAGAGTAGGTGTCTAAAAGAAGTATGTTGGGTGAAAGAAAATCCTACATTCCTGTGTCTAACAAGGAGCAGAGCTGTGTGTGTCAAGCAGCTTTTGCTGCAGTAAAAAAAACACCCCCAACAGCTCAATGGTTTAAAACAATAAACACTTCTTTCTTTTTATGTCATATTACTTGGTTGCAGCTCTGATGGAATGAGGAGGGGAGGGTAAGTATTTGGGAATGATAATATGATTGATAAGGTTCACCCTGAGGGGGAGGTGTGGCCCCAGTCAGCTAGCTGAATTAGTGCATTTGACTACATCTTTTGCTCATGGGGCCCCCAAAGGCCATCTTACAAGAATGCTGCTGCCAGAATTGAGTCACTGGCTTGTACTTGCAAAGAATAAATGCAGAGTCCTCCTTCTGTGATTCATTCCAAAAGAAGGGCCGAGAAACCATGGCCTTTTCACCCTAGGAGCACAGAGCTTAACTGAGGGTTGCTTGCCTCTGAAAGTGTTATGTTGGGGCCACGAGTGGAGCCACGCTTGGTGCTCTGGGGAGTCCTGGTCACAACGGGTCCTCAACCACGGATATCAGAATCATGTGATGGGGAAGGGGGCTGGTTAACATCACAGACTCCTGAACCACCCTTGGGATCATTGGCGATTGGACCTGGGATTTCCAGCCTTTCTTACCCACTCTAAAGAGAAGGGGCATCTTAATAATAGAGAGTTAGAAAATAAGCTTTATCACAAGCACTTGCTTCCTGCTGTTCTGCCTCGACCTCTGTTCTCTTCATCTGTGAATACTAGAGAATGGACCCTGGGGTGGGTTCATCGTACCAGGCCATGCACCGGCCTGAGTATCATTGAAGACTTGCGTGAAGCAACTTCAAACTCTAGGGAACTGTTTTACTTTAAGGTGACACCCATGACCCGGCCAGGTCCCCATCTCAATGGCCAGCCTCTCAACTTCTCTCTCTGGATTTGGCTGATTGCTTGTCTAATATAAAAAGGAAGCCTGTCCCAGACAACTGAATATGGCCCTTCCCTGACCCGGGCCTTTTAACCTTGAACCACAGCCGCTGAGTCTCAACACATCTTAACTTTTGAGAAACACTTCCTTAAAAATCTCTCAACTACCAAAACACTACACATGCCAGGTTCACTTTTGTGGGGTGATTTTGTGGGACCAGAGCCATTGCCTTTTAACCACATCAGGTGATTAACACTGGCCTGTAGTCTGTCGCCCGACCCCTCCTGCGATGGACGGAAGTTTCTTCTTTTCAGGCCTCACCAAGCTCAAGCCGCTCAGGGATACCTCCGTGGAGGCCCTGTTTGTGATTTGCAGTGATTTACAGCTGCACTAAAACCTCTCACAACAGACAAATTAATACCCGGACACCTTTTCAGCGCCTCCTCTGAGAAAGCCCTTTTGACGCGGGGCCAGGATGCGGCAGGCAAGATGCTTCCCTCGAACTCCACTGGGTGGCAGCCTCTGGGATCACACCCAGCTCACCCTGAAGTCCTGCGTGCTCCAAAATTGGTTTCTGCTTTTGACTTGGTTTCTGCCTCTGTCTTTATTTCTCAGTTTTGTTTTATGTGAATTCATTGTTCCTAGTAAAAGAACACCGAAGGAGCAGGCTTGGGTTCAGGGAGATGGAAGAGTTTTAAGTGTTCTTTGCACATCTTGGGTTTGAGCCAGGTTCACTTTTCCTCCTTGGAGGATCCCATCAGCAAATCCCAAACACTTTTCCTTTGGTGGATGTGTAATGTTCTATGACTAAAATTCCAGTTACCTCCTTGAGGTTCATGATTAAAACTGATGAGACCCTCTCCGTGTCTTCCAGTAAAAAGACTCCAGAGTGCTAGCAGTGGGACTTGTAGATGGGCTCAGCAAGGGAAATACTGAATAAAAGGAATAAAAGTCCGCATGGGGAAGGGCTAACTTTCAAAGGTCATGTAAGGTAAAGGCAGGACTTTTAATCAGTGGGATCTCAATTTCCATATCTTTATGTGGGACGATTTAAAAAAAATTTTAAGTGAATACTTCAAAAAAGGAACTAGGAAATGAACTGATTGCTGTTATGTGTTTTTCCCCCTGCCAAGAGGCAAGGGTTAAGAATAGGCCTATTGTCTGCAGTTTCCTTTCTTTCTTTCTTTTTTTTTTTTTTGGCCTTGCCATGCGGCATGTGGGATCTTAGTTCTCCGACCAGGGACCGAACCCGTGCCCCGTGCAGTGGAAGTGAGGAGTCTTAACCACTGGACCACCAGGGAAGTCCCTGTTGTCTGCAGTTTTAATAGCAACAGATAAACAGAAAGCTCAGGAAGACCTTCTCCAAAATGTGTTCCTGCCTGGAGTTCCAGTCGATCAGAAGCAGTGATTATCAAGCAATCACCTAGCAACTGTCAGGAGCCTGGGTTTTAAATAAATACGCAGATAATCCTGTAGCAGTAGGTCTTGTGTTTGGGAGCTGGAATGCCAAGAAGGTCAAGATTATTGTCTCATAAACTTGGCTCTGGTCCACCCTGGACCTTGGCTTCCCGTCTTCCAGACCCTGGACTCAGAAATTCCTCTTCTATGATTCCATCCTAAGGAGAGTTTCCCAAAACTGGTGTGGGTCGGGGGCAAACCTTTGCACACAGAGTCATTTGCTATCATAATTTAGAAATGGGCAATGCTAGAAAAAAATGTCTTTCAAGAGGGGAATGAGTAAGCGGATATGGTAGCTCTTCTTAACGGGATGCCCTGCAGACATTACAAGTGATGTTTGCTAAATCTGTATGATTACAAGAAAAGCTCACGATGGAACAAAAACCAAGATACTGATTATAAAATGCTTACAACTAGGTCAAGAGGGGAAACACTCTGTGCAAAGAGAAATGGCAGGCAAACGAACGGTAACTGAGGTTGCCTTTGGATGGGGGTCTTTGGAATGTTTTTGCTTGTATTTTTTTTACATTTTCTTCAATGATCAGTTATTGCTTTTATATTCTATTAAATAGACACATGACTCGATATCTATGCATATCTTTATTTCAAAAAGAAAAGAACTGTACAGATTTGATGCTGAAATAGGACCTGGTGCCTAAGTACGGGAGGTTGAGGCCAAAGCTGTCCCTTTCATGAGGGAGTAGGTGGGCGAGCTAGTCAGTGGCACGTACCTGCAGGTCGCAGACAAGCACTGTTATCCTTGGCCGGGAAAGACGTATGTGTGTGTCAGTGTTCAGAACTGAGGCCCTCTCTTCCTGCCCAGAGATGGACAGATGCCATTTCTGAACACAATAGACCTTGAATTTGGTGTGGGATCCTTGAGGTCTAACTTGCTGAGGTTGTTGTAGCTCCAGGGAATACCTGGGACAAAGCTGCAAAGGATGGATGGACTCCCTTCGGAAAGCGGGGCTGCTCCATCCTACTCAGAAAGCCACCAAGTATCCCCTACAGGACACAGACGCCCTGGAAGACCCGGTATGTAGTCAGGTCATAGACCCTGAACCTTCCCAACGACATTAGAATGGCCCTTGACTCTTAGGGTAGGGACAGAGAAGAGTGTTGATGACAATTCTGGTCGCTTGAAGCCTCGTGTTGGAAAAAAATTGTGAGCAAGTCTGGGGATTAAACAAAAGCCCAAACCCCACATTCACATGCTGTCATTATCCAGGCTGGTGCCACGTGTGTGCTGCGCTTAAGGGGACTCTCTGAGCTGGTGCTGGGTGTCTCGCGAGGTTCTGTCTGCCCTGTTTCCTGCCCTGAGTGACCAGGATGGAAGGGCTCCTTGAAAAGAGCAGCTTTTCTCTCCAGGCTCCCCTGGCCTCAGGCGCACCCCTGACTGAGCTTCCCTGCTTCTCACCTTCTGCACCCTTGTCCTCCTTCCATGATCACAAAGGCTGAACTGTCCTTCTTGAGCCAAATCATTGCCCAGCTCCCCTCCCATGCCTGGGTTTGCTGGAGGGTCCTTCCACTGGCTTCATTATTCACTCATATCAGGGCAGAAGTAAATTAAAAAAAATAATGCTGCTGAGTTTTCAAAATATGTGTCCCTTGAGCTTCAGACGAGTCTTTATTGACTCTTATTTAGCACCTTGTTCAAGACCTGTGTTGTCCAGGACAGTAGCTCCTAGGCACACATGGCTATTTAAATTTAATTGAAATTAATTACGGTTGATAGTGGACAGAGAAATTTCCATTATTGTAGAAAGTTCAAAAGTTCTATTGAGTTATATCACAATTTCTTTTATCTATCCATGTATGTATGTATGTATGTATCTATCTATGTATCTATCTTTTAGTTTCCCAACCCACAGAAGATTAGGAATAGCAAATTAAGGGCCAAGGAAATGATGACAACACACGACTTGATATAAAACGAGGAGATGAAATAATTAGAAAGCAAAACACTCATCCACTGAAAAAAATCTGGATTGCCTACTCCTTTTTGTTTCTTTCTAAGTTGTGTAACTGTAATTTTATATGTAAAGGGTGATAGAAAGAAAGAAGGAAAGGAAAGAAGGAAAGAAAGAACAGAAGGAAGGAAGGAAGGAAGAAAGAAAAGAAAGAAAGAAACTCCTGTCATTTTAAAAGCTCCTTTTTGCAGATGAGTTTATACTGACCTTTCTTTCTATTCCTTTTCATGCTGATATAATTTGCTTTTCAGTTCTGTCCCTTGATACTATATGATTCTGGATAAGTCATCTGAACTTTTTATTTATTTATTTATTTTTTTAACATCTTTATTGGGGTATAATTGCTTTACAATGGTGTGTTAGTTTCTGCTTTATAACAGAGTGAGTCAGTTATACATATATATATGTTCCCATATCTCTTCCCTCTTTGTCTCCCTCCCTCCCCAGAGGTTGTTGGGAAGGTTGTTAAAACCCAAATTTGCAACTGGAATGCTTGCTGAAAGCACCTGGTTACCTCAGCAGTCAATATAAATTACAGAGGCTTTCGTCCTTATCCCCTCCTGGGGCACGTGGAGCACAGCCCTAAGGGAACTCCTATTACTCTTTTTTCCAGTGCTCCAGGAGACGTGCACATCTGTTGTTGACACATGTGGAACCTCAGCTCTCCCACCACCTCTCACACTGTTGATGTGATCATGATATTTTCAAACCTAAGGAAGGACCTCCAGGCAGAAGGAAGACACACCTGACACAATTAAAACCAAAACAGTTGGCACACTGGGATACAGATGAGGAATTTACTGCCTTTCTCTGTACACTCCGAGCTGCTGGATGTTAGTGAAGGGTTAAGCTAAGGACAAAATTAAAGAATTGTATCTGTTTTCTTATTACATGAAGAGGTTGCATCACTTGGTTTTTCCTTAAAATCTCTGACCATAAAATTGTGACCCTTTCCTAATTTACCTGGGCTACTTCAAGTTTACTTTGGGGAACTCCTTTCCACAGACAGATTGACATTGCCTTTTAGGATCTTGCAATGCATGCTGGTTAAGAATCTTAGCCTGGGAACCACCCGGACCTGGGTCTGATACTTGACTCACCGCCTACTTACTAGCTGGGTGACCTCAGGCAAGTAGCTTCCCCTCGGCAAGCCCATCTCCTTATCTGTAAAGCAGGTAGGACACCCCACTGCCAGCCTGGGAGTATTCTTGTGAGGATTCAGAGAGACCTTGGTATCAAGTCTTCCTCTCGGTGACCGACGCATAGTTAAGTACTCAATAGTTTCTTTGTTTTTACCATTGTAATTGTTTTACAAAAGAGAGTCGAACAGATAAAATGCACAAGCTGACCTGTAACATAATTGAAAAACTTAAGGCAATGCACATGTATTTTGGCAGTTTAGAATGTGATAACTGGACAAACGTTTCTTCCTTGTTGAGTGCTCAGCAAAGTCTGCATACTGTGCTATTAGAAATGCCTGTTATAAGGGGAACAGACCTCCACCAGGTTCATAGTATCATTTGAATTTGAAGGCATTCCTTTCTCACAAAAGGAATTGCCATTTGAAAGGACAAGTCCCTATGAGGAGTAGAACAGACAGCAGAAGGTCTTGGCTTTTAGCTGCCTGAGCCATCTCAAATAATTCATCCAGTCTTCTTGACCTCTGCTTCAACCTCTCTGTCCAGGAAAGCAACAGGTATATTGCATGCAAGGAGGTTACTGATTCCTTCAAGTTTGATTTTGGGGTCAGATAGAACTAGCTTCAAATTCTAGCTGCACAGCATGCAAGCTGTGTGGCTAATGATTTTGAGCCCTAGTTTATGCCTCTGGGAGGAGATTAATGGGGTACCTTCCTGATAGGTTTGCTGGGAGGATTAAAAGAGAGCAAATTGCCCAAGCTTTGCAAATGGCAGCTAATAAAATAATGAAAACTTTTTGCTTTCAGAACTCTATCTTAAATTGAGGACTCCAAAGAGCTTCTGTGACTATTATTAATTTTTAATTAAAAGTAAGTTAAAATTTATTTTATTACTATGAGAAACAAAATGAGAAACTTTAAAAATATTTGTGTATTAATTTAAAAATCACAGCAAACTCTTAATATGCTAACATAAAAATACATTTTTAATAAAAAGTAACTTTTTTTAAAAAAAGGAACAAAAGAGAAGACTTCATTAGTTTTTTTTTTTCAAGTCCCTTTAATGTCTTAGTAGGAAGGAGTGGAATTCTCATATCTGCTTCCACTAAAATCTGTTGCAGTATCACACATTACTTAGCTTCTGGAAAACTCCACTTTACACCCTAGATGGAATGAAAGCAGAGAAAAGCAAATAATACCTTGGCATTATAAAAATAGTTTTGACCTCATGGACTCCCTGAAAGGGACTCAGGGACCCCCCACTCTTTGAAAACAACCGACTTGGGACAACTGTCTTTCAAACTCTCAAACTGTAGATGATCCAAAGGCTTATGTAGAAAAAGAATGTTACAATGCATAAGAGAAAGAGAAACATCAAGGCCAAGAATATAGAATATCTGAGTCCCACTGAAGAATTTACTTTTAGAAATAAGCTTGTACTCAAGTACGGGGCAGGAGAACAGCAGGAGCCCGAACATATTTACAGAATCAGGCAAGTATCAGGCAAATATATTCTCCAAACAGACTGGACAAACTTGTGATGCCAGTAATCCAGACATCACAGATCACTGCTTCTATGTCTCTTTCTCCGTTCTCCACCACTCCACACCAGCACTGCAGGAAAATACCCATTTGCTCTCTGGATTATCGAATGTTGTAGTTATACCCCACCAGGGCATGGTGACTCAAACCCAGAAAAACTCATGGGTTTTTCAAACACACAGACCTGGGTTCAAAGGCTCGAATTGCCACTTAAGAGCTATGTAGTCTTGGAAAAGTTACTTAAATTTACTGAATCTCATGTATATGATGGGGATTGTGATGGACTAAAAATGACCATATTCTCTGCAACTCCTCCCATCAAAAGTGTGGAATGCAATGGAATACTACTCAGCCATAAAAAAGAAACCTTACCATTTGCAATAACATGGATGAATCTAGAGGGCATTATACTAAATAAGTCAGACAAAGACAAATACCACATGTGATCTCACTTATATGCAGAATCTAAAAAACTAAACAAAATGAAAACAGACTCATAGATACAGAGAATAAATGGATGGCTGCCAGAGGGGAGGGTGGGTGAAATAGCTGAAGAGGATTAAGAGGTATAAACCTCCAGTTATAAAATAAATAAGCCTGAGGATGGAATGTATAGCACAATAATGGTCAATAATACTGTCATAACTTTGTATGTGGACAGATGGTTACTAGATTTCTCGTGTGATCATTTCATAATGTATGCAAGTCAAATCTCTATGTAGTACACATGAAACTAACATAATATTGTATGTCCACTATCTTTCAATAAGATTTTTTTTAATTAATTAAATTTATTTAACACACATAGAGCTAATTCAAGTAATCTCCTTCTTGAGTGAGCTTTGGAGTTTTTGTCTTCAAGGAATTTGCCCATTTCAAGAAAGTAATCAAATTTTTTAGCAAAGTTGTTTATTATATTCTCTTAATCCTTCTAATGATGTAGATCTCTAGTGATATTTTTTCACTCCTTACACATAATGTATATATTCAGTTCCTTTAGCATTTGTTGTAAAGCTGGTTTGGTGGTGCTGAACTCTCTCAGCTTTTGCTTGTCTGTAAAGGTTTTAATTTCTCCATCAAATCTGAATGAGATCCTTGCTGGGTAGAGTAATCTTGGTTGCAGGTTTTTCTCCTTCATCACTTTCAGTATGTCCTGCCACTCCCTTCTGGCTTGTAGAGTTTCTGCTGAGAGATCAGCTGTTAACCTTATGGGGATTCCCTTGTGTGTTATTTGTTGTTTTTCCCTTGCTGCTTTTAATATGCTTTCTTTGTATTTAGTTTTTGACAGTTTGATTAATATGTGTCTTGGCGTATTTCTCCTTGAATTTATCCTGTATGGGACTCTCTGTGCTTCCTGGACTTGATTAACGATTTCCTTTCCCATATTAGGGAAGTTTTCAACTATAATCTCTTCAAATATTTTCTCAGTCCCTTTCTTTTTCTCTTCTTCTTCTGGAACCCCTATAATTCGAATGTTGGTGCGTTTAATGTTGTCCCAGAGGTCTCTGACACTGTCCTCAGTTCTTTTCATTCTTTTTTCTTTATTCTGCTCTGCAGTAGTTATTTCCACTATTTTATCTTCCAGGTCACTTATCCGTTCTTCTGCCTCATTTATTCTGCTATTGATCCCATCTAGAGTATTTTTCATTTCATTTATTGTGTTGTTCATCATTGTCTGTTTCATCTTTATTTCTTCTAGGTCCTTGTTAACTGCTTCTTGCATTTTGTCCATTCTATTTCCAAGATTTTGGATCATCTTTACTATCATTATTCTGAACTCTTTTTCAGGTAGACTGCCTATTTCCTCTTCATTTGTTAGGTCTGGTGGGTTTTTATCCTGCTCCTTCATCTGCTGTGTGTTTTTCTGTCTTCTCATTTTGCTTATCTTACTGTGATTGGGTTCACCTTTTTGCAGGCTGCAAGTTCGTAGCTCCCGTTGTTTTTGATGTCTGTCTCCAGTGGCTAAGGTTGGTTCAGTGCGTTGTGTAGGCCATCTGAACTTTTTAAATGCCTCAGTCAGAAGGTGAAAAAGATACAGAACTAATACAGACAAAACCCGTGGGTGGCATAAATTGTATCAACAAAGTGCCTGAGAACCAGTACAAGGGTTTTGAGAGCTTACTGAAGCAAGCAAGGACCAGGTGGGATTTGATGAATCCATACAATTTCTCTTTTTTCCCCATTCTCTTTCCTGTCTCCCACTCAAAACCCATAATGAATTCTCTTCTTACCTTCATACCTGGTGAAAAACACAGAAGCCAAGCAGTATTAAGTTTAAATATTTCCTTAGAGAAATAACTCAATTCTGGTAGTAAAAAAAAAAAATTGTGTCAGAACAGGTGAGGAAGAAATTAAGTTCTTTGTAAAACACTCCAAGGCTTGGCATTCATAATTCTTCCAGGTGATGGAAGGAGTTCTGTGAAGGAAAGGAGAGACATATATCTAAACTTCTTTTTTAAGAGTGTAGGTCAGAAACCCCTAATATCTATCTATCTATCTATCTATCTATATATATCTATATATATATATATATACATATATATTTATTTATTTATTTATTTTTGGCTGCGCTGGGTCTTCGTTGCTGCGTGCGGGCTTTCTCTAGTTGCGTCAAGTGGGGGCTACTCTTCTTTGTGGTGCGCGGGCTTCTCATTGCGGTGGCTTCTCTTGTTACAGAGCATGGGCTCTAGGCACACGGGCTTCAGTAGTTGTGGCTCGCAGGCTCTAGAGCGCAGGCTCAGTAGTTGTGGCGCATGGGCTTAGTTGCTCTGCGGCCTGTGGGATCTTCCCGGACCAGGGGTCAAACCCCTGTCCCCTGCGTTGGCAGGCAGATTCTTAACCACTGCGCCACCAGGGAAGCCCAGAAACCCCTAATTTAAAAATAATGTCAAAGACAGAGTCCAAGGTCATTGATGGATGGGAGACAGGAAAGGTAGTGGGGAAAAACACGGCATTTGGAAACAGGCAAATCTTGGTCAAGTTCCAGCTCTAGCACTTATTAGCTCTGATACCCTAAGTAACTTAGCCCCTCTGTGTCTTAGTTCACTGATTTGAAAAATACAAAGAGGGTTGGTGAGAGTACCTACCATGCAGGGCCATTACAAGGGTTTAGTGAAATAATTAAGGTAGTGCTAGCTGTTGTAACAGTTAAGTGCCAAATTCCAGTGGTTTCATATAATTAAAGTTTATTTCTTGCCCATGTAATAGACTCAACAGGGAAGCAGGAGGCCTTCCTCCACGTGGTGACTCAGGGATCCAGGCTTCCATCCTGTGACTCTCCCACCTCCTAGACACTCTAAGTCCTCTGACTTCAGGTGGCAAAGGAGAAAGAGAGAGTAGAGAAGCCCTACTGTTCCTTAAAATCCTTACGGGTGAGATGCATCCACTTTCATCATGTTACATTGATGAGAACCGGTCCCGTGGCCTTACCTGGGTACAAGGAGAGCTGAGAAATGTAGTCCCAGCTTAGCAGCCCCTCTGAGAAATAACTCTGCACTCTCTAAGGGGTGCCAAATGAATTAATGGGTGCATGATGCCCTGCTAATTCCTCTAATCGGAGGGTGTAGGCAAGTCCATATCCTGTCCATTCCAAAGCAGGTACTGACTCTGACACTCTAGGCTGTGGTGTTGGGGACATAAAGTCCTCAGCTTTCGCTCTTTTGGATCCTTATCTGCCCCAGGAGCCAAGATCTGAAACACCTGGTGAAAGTGTGCCTGGCTCAGGTTAGCTGAAACTGACGTATTATTTCAGTTCTACTATTACTCCATCCTCTCCAGATTGTCGGGGATGGGTGGCAGGAGGGAGGGGCCCTCCTTGTGAGACCACAGTAGAAGGTTTCACTCAAGCGTGAAGAGAGGTTTTGGGCTTCCCTGATGGCGCAGTGGTTGGGAGTCCGCCTGCCGATGCAGGGGACGCAGGTTCGTGCCCCGGTCCGGGAAGATCCCACATGCCGCGGAGCGGCTGGGCCCGTGAGCCGTGGCCGCTGAGCCTGCGCGTCCGGAGCCTGTGCTCCGCAACGGGAGAGGCCACAGCAGGGAGAGGCCCGCGTACGGCAAAAAAAGAAAAAAGAAAAACAAGAAAAAACGAGTGGAGAGGGATTTAAAGAGAGGGAGGGGTTTGAAAGCAGGGTGGCTTGATAGAGCAGGAGAAACGGGTCATCCTAACTACAGGGGATAACTTTGCAAAGGACAGAGCTGTGAAACCAGTGGAAGGAATGGAGGCAGGAAGTGGGGAGCCTCTTTGGGGTATTATTGTGTGATAACTACAAGGCCTTGAACTCGATCAAAATATTTGGAGCTGCTAATAGCAATGCTGAGCAGTCATGGGTCGGGGAAAGAATTCAGAGATGTGGTGTCTGAGATGAGAAATGATCAAGTTCTCTGCTGTCCCGGGGCTCAGACCCTGTCCTATGTGCGGAAACACAACCCTCCCCTGGTTAAAAAAAATGTTGTGCTTTCCTATTTGGGACCAAGCTGCAGCCCTTTCACCCCTGGAGGTTGGGGCCAGGAGGTATGAAAGAAGCGCAGTCAGTTCTGGCCATGAGCACTTTTTGAAAAGACTGCTTTTCTTAAATGCCCCGTATTTTGAAAGGTAACAAAAATCTATATCTGAGATTAGAAAAATAAATGAGAAGGAAAACACGTTCAACAGAATGTAGCTCACATGGTTGTTGGGAGGCGGCGTCTTAACTTTGAGTCCCCCAAGGGTGGGGCCTCCTCCATCTGAGTAAGTGATGGCTTCGGTTAAAACAATGGACAAATGCACTACTGATGGGGAAGGAAACTCATCTTCTGGATTCACTGAAGAAATGGGAAGTTGAAACAGGGCGCCTGTCTCAGATCAGACTTTGGGGGCCATGGTGCACCCCAAATCTCTGGAGGCTGAGTTTCCTGGTCTCTTCCTCTAGAGGGTGCTGGGGCAGCATTAGCCTCGGCAGAGGCAGGTGGCCAGGAAGGTGTTGGGGTGGCATGTGCATCCCTCAGGATGAGCATTGGGAGGAAAGGAGATGCTTCACAAGTGGAGTCACCGTTTGCTGAGCTCCTGGTCTGTGCCAGGCAGGAGGGCACAACTGCGAACCAAGCAGGCACTGCCCTCCCCACATGGTGCTTCCCTTCCAAGGGGGGAAGAGACACAATACATAAACAGATACATAATAACTAATATAACATCTAACATAACAGTATGTTAGATGGTGGTATCTGATGGAGGAAATGTAGCAATGAAGGGGCCAAGGGACTGCAGGATGGTGGTCAGGGGAGGCTGGGAGAGAAGGAGACATTTAAAGCAGATGCCAGAGCCGTGGCTATCTGCGGGGGTGGGTGGGTGGGAAGAGGACTCCCTACGGGTAGGGGGGGAAAAGCAGGTGCACGGGCCCTGGGGGTTTCCCTGCCAGGAGTGTCCCAGAAGCTGCAAGGAGGCCTGTGTGGCTGGGGCTGAGTGAGGGGGTGGAGAGTCACAGGGATGAGGTCAGAGAGGAACCCAGCCTCTGGGCCTCGCAGGCCATGCCTCGAATGGGGGCTTTTCCTGTGAGACGGAGCCTCTGGAAGGTGAACGGAGCCAGGCCAGGATCCGATGTAAGTGAAATGGGATCATGCCTTGTGGACTTCCGGCTGAATGAAAATCTCGTACGTAACACACTGCTGAGAATGTAGCACTTAACGAATGCTGGCTGCTGTTGCTATTACGCTTATTAAAACGTGGCAGAGAGAGAGGATCACCAAGTGGTAAACGGTTTCCTGTGATATGGGTGCTACACGCTGGTTTCCCTGACTCCTCACACACTGGTTCCAATAAAACTCAAGGAAATCGGAGAGTAAGTATGACTGGGGGTTCCTGAGCCTGAAGCTAGATGGGCAAGTGCCCGATTTTGTGATGAACTGCCTCCTGGGTGGAAAAAGCATGTTTTGAGCATCTCCTATATGTCAGGTGCTGAAGCAGAGGCTGGGGATAGAGTGATGAACAAGACTGATGGGTTCCTGCCTCGCAGGTGTCACTTAAGCCAAATCTCCCTCTGGGTGGGGTGTGAGATGACATTCAACACACTATCATGCAGGTAATTGTCTCACTCTAACAGTGATAAATTAGAGATCAGGGCGAGGTGCCCTGGGATGCACTGCAGGGGGCCTAAGCTGATCATCCTCAAGAGTGGCTTCTCTGAGGAAGGGACATTTACGCTGAGACAGGAAAAGGGGGAGGAAGGTGGCCTGGTGGAGAGCAAGGTGGGATGGGGCTCTCAGGGAGGGGGAGGCACGAGCAAAGGCCCTGCGGCAGGAAGGAGGACGTGAATGCCCGGTGCCTGGAGAGCAGAGAACATGGGCAGAAGGGGGGGATGAGGCCAAAGAGGTGGGTGGGGCCGCTCAGGTGGGACCTCTGACATGTGGGGATTGGGGTCTTTATTCTGAGTGCAATGGGTGGTGCTAAAGGGCTTTCAACAGGGCAGTGACCTCCTCTGATTGACATTCAATCACTCTGGATGAGTGTGGAAGGTGGCCTAGAGGGGGGACCAGAGTGGGCTCCTGGCTGGTCAGGAGGCTCCTGCAGCATCCAACTGGCCAAGTT
Organism: Lipotes vexillifer; assembly: GCF_000442215.2. Lineage (NCBI taxonomy): Eukaryota > Metazoa > Chordata > Mammalia > Artiodactyla > Lipotidae > Lipotes > Lipotes vexillifer. The sequence continues at coordinate 6,759,012 of NW_006785876.1, forward strand.
GCTACACAGTGAGAATTGAGGTGCAACAGGAGGGTCTCCCCAAATCCCAGCCCTACCCACTGGCCTAAAAGCCCTCCTGGTTAATCCCTGGTTTGGCTCCTAGCCCTGTTAACGTGTTCATTTCCAACCACCACCATTTGAACTAATGCTGTTTGTCCTTGATATAAAGATAACGGGCATTAGACTCAGCCTGACTTGGAATCCCAATTCTGCCCCTTCTTATCTTTGTGGCTTGGATAAATCTCTCTGACCCCAATTTCTCATCTCCTAAAAATGGGCAAAATTACACGTGGGAGGATTAAATGAAATAAAGATTAAGGGTCTGTCCCAACGCCTGTAGAGGTAGGCAATTCACCAAATACTAGTTTCAGACTCTTCAAATGAATCATCTTCTAAGGAGACCTAGTCTCTTAGTTAATACAATAGTTTCTATTTCACAAAAGCCCCTGAGAGAGAGAGAGTGAAAAACGTGATGGTGTGAGATATTGGAGACCATGACCTTTACCCTGGGCCTGGACAGCCCATTGGTGCTCTGAAAATTGAAAATATGGATAAGGTCAATGAGATCTGAGTGAAAGGTGTTGAACAAATTCAAGATATAAAATAGTTTCTCTTTCTGTATAAACTCATTTCTAGGGTTAATGAACACATTTAAAAAGGAACAAATACCAGAAAAATCGTAAATAGAAAAATGGTCCCTAAGTATAGTAAGATTGGGGCCCGTATTTCAACTTGTAGAGACTGTATATTTGAGTGTTTGCATATATGTATTTATCATTCATTCATTCATTCAGCGAATTATCGATTATGTCTTCTGTTGCTGACATGATGCTAGGTGCCATCTAACAGTGACAAGACTTGGCCCCCCGTGTCTATTTCTTCCACAAGAGACTATAGTCTGACTTGATTCCTCAGTTAGAAACCAAAGGGCAGAAATCTGGTTTTTCAATTGTTCCTTTAAAGTGTCAAGATTTAATTGTGCATATCATCAGCTCTTAAATTACATTATCCTGAAAGTTTCTACTCAAACGCCTACCATTTAAACATTCAAATTTCAAATCCATTCAAAAATTTAATACTTTTAATGGTGGGCCCAGTTACAGAGGATGAAAATGTGGCTCAGAGCTGATTAAAAAGCAGACCAAAAAGACACACGTGGATACATCAAAACTTGTACCCCCAGGTCCACTGAGACTCATAATCCACATAAATCACTGGTTTCTAATCTTGAACATAAGACATGAGGTAGGGGTTATGTGTGTCCCACCATCCCCACAGTCACATACTTGTGCCAAATATTCTATCCTGATGTCTCATCACCCCTGAAAAACATGCCATGGTCAGAATCATGATACTACAGTAAATCTGCCAGGCAAATCGTGAAGTATGAGTCATGGTTCTATTTGTTCTGCAATTTTGAAAGTTGCAAAATTTTTTATCAATATAGAAACTGAAAAACTGAGTGTCACCACACAGGGAGCCCTGACACTCTCACGTCAGACTGTTCTTCTCACCCGCCCCCTACAACGCTAGTCACGCTATGCTTCTGCCAGGAGTTACACCCCCTTTTTTTGTGCTCAGCAGCCAGAAGCCTGCCTGACCTAAGGCCCTTCCAAATGGGCCTCACAGGCACCTTGCTCTTAGCCTGATCTCCCGCTCGCCTGCCAGGCAGGGATCCTGTGGTCTTGGAGGCGCCATTTCTCGCATCACCCTCTCCTCGTACTATTCAGACTCTGGAGTCCAGCCCTCCCTGGACCCAGCTCTGCCCTTGCCAGCATCCCTGCCCTGAGGCTGGGATGTCCCCATCACTATTTCCCTGGACTTAGAACCAGGTTTTTGAAAACGGTTTCACACTAATGCACTAACATGTCACTCCTTCCAAGAAGGAGGTGTTATCGTAAAGTGACCCTTGGTAGATAACACCTCGATCCAATGGCTTTAAAGTTGTGTTTCATGGAATTCTTCCACGGATGTGCCTGAGGGTGACCCCATCCCCATGGAGCCTGGAAACCCTGCCCTCCACCTGGGCTCCGACCAGGGCCATGTTGCCTTCTGCTCTGGGACCACCCAGTGGGGTCAGTATTGGGTGGGCTCTGGAGTCAGACCACCCTGATTCGAACCCCAGCTTCACCACCTACCAGCTGCGTGATGTTGGGCAGGTCATTTAACCTCTCTGTGTCTCAGTTTTGTCATCTGGGAAATCTTGACAGTAACAGTACACTGTATCTGTCTTACAGTGTTGTTGTTGGACTAAATAAGTTAAAACATCTGGCACATAGTAAATACTATTTAAGAATCTGCTATTATGATTTTATATGGGGCACTCTGCAAGACTTCACATGAAGGGAGGTTTCCACTGCTTTATAAAAAAAAAAGGAAAAACAAACAAACAAAACCCCCAATTCCCACTACCTTCACTCAAAATATGAATAACTTATTGGAATTCTGCCACTGAGGGTAGGTTTCTGGGTGCCTCTCAAATCCTACCTACGTGCGGGGCTCAGCTGGCTTTGGGTCTGCACGTAGCCTGGCTCAACCAGCTTATAGCCAGCGTTCGCACTCAGAGTTGCTGACTTAGGGAGGGGGTTAAGTGCAGTGCCTGGGGCATTTTATTCATTCTATCCCTCTATGAGGTTTTTAAAAAATTATATTAAATGAATGATATTACGCTCTATTCCTGATGCATGCTGACTAATAGCCGATTGGCTTACAATGTGACAAGAGGCCACGTGAAGAAATGTTTCCTGATTTTCAAGGAGAGAGGTCAGATATTATTATCAAAGAACACTGAGGCATGTGCTTCGTTAGAGAGCTTTGAAACCTCACACGTGGCCTTCATTTCAGTGTTTGAGGGGTAGCGTCATAAACTTCCTAGGTAAACCTGAAGGTCTTTTCTGGTTCCAGAATAAGCATCTACATTGCGTTTTTTCAGATTCAGTGCTAATTGTGCTTTGACTGTGCATTTGGAATATAAGTGTAACTATCAGAGACATCGTGAGTGTGGGAGAGGAATGTGGGCTTTGGAATTAGCACCCCCCCACCTCCGTACAGGCTGCGATGCCCATCACAGGCTCCCACCTCAGAGCCTTTGCACTTGATCCTTCTTGCCTTTGCTGGCCTCAGGTGCTCCTACCTGAGCCCGTCTCCTGCTCCATGTCCCCAGGAGGCCTCCCATGCATGCTGGCTCTCCCATCTCAGGGCCTTGGCCTCCTGGCTCAAGGCAGAGTTGCTTACAACTAACAGTCTCTCCCTCCTGTGGGCTCCACAGTGCCCTGTGCTTACCCTGCATGGTGCTTGTCACCCTGCACAGCACCCGTCACCCTGCATGGTCGGCCTCCCCTGTACCCTTGTGAGGTCTTTGAAGGCTGAGCCTGTGCCTAGTTCATTCTTGATTCTCCAGGGTCTGGCACAGGGCATGGCACATAGCAGGTGCTTAATAAAAGTTTGTGAGATGAATGAATAAACCAGCGCGCTTTTCAGTTGTGAGTGGCAACATGCTAATGATCGCTCGGGACACGTGTCATAGCGAATTTCTTGTTAGAAAATCTTGAGGTCTTCAAACTCGGAAACCACGCTCTTTCTTCCTTCCCTTTTCACTATTTGTGCAAACTCAAGGTTCTAATCCCACGATAATGTGACTCTCATTTGCTGGAGTTAGAGTTGGGCTGGGGTTAGAACCCACAGGAATTGTGCTGCCCCTGAACTGCTCCAAGAACATCTACTTGACCTTGACTGAGAAACAAGAATGGGAACGAGGCACATACTGTTTAACACCATCACGGCAGTGTCTGCCCACCTCAGGGCTGTCAGCACACACCCCACACAGATCCCATACTCCACTACGATCTTCTAAGTGGGGTCCAAAATATTCCATAGCATGAATGTAGGGTCATTTTATTATAGTCAGGGCTAGAACAAGGACGGACCCAGTCTCTCGGTGTCTGGTTTTGATTTAGAGGGCAAGGGCGTGGTGTTTTCACAGGGTTTTACTGGATCTGAGAAATATTTGTTTTTTGGTGAATATGCTGCCATTTATATTGACCACGTGGCTTCATCGGTAGAACTCCAAACTCGTAAGGGCTGTTATGTAGAACGGGAAGCAAATTTTAGGGAGCACGTATCAAACGCCCCCGTGACTTTTCTTTGGGTGTCAGTCTTAAATTCCACAAGTGTTAGTATGTTAATCCTAAAGAAATTCCCGTAGCCTGTGGAAAGAGAGAATTTTCTCATACATCTCTATTTCTACTTAGAAGGGCGTTGTGGTATTATTTTATTTGCAAAGTAAGATAGTAGCTAACATCTGAGTGCTTACTACATGCCCGGCACCGTGCTGAGTGCCTTTACACAGATTATTTCATTGACTGTTGGCAATAATCAATCTATAAAAGATGAGAAAATGAAGATTCAGAGAGTCCAGGTGACTTATCTAAAGTTATCCAAGCAGAAGCTCATGGGGCTGGGATTTGAACCAACATTTGGCCCCAAAGCTTGAATATTTCTTCCCTTTACACACACAGGCTCTCCTAATGAACATGGGGCAATTATCTCCATACTGTGGCTGCAGTCCCCAAGCAGCTTGGAGCTTTGGAAAATATTTTGAGAATTCTCACTCAGATGGACCAGCAAATACTCCTTATTTTGCTTGAGAATTTCCCCCATTTCTTGCTCTTTGTCTATTCAGCTTGGAGACCAACCTCAGGGAATGGAATCTCCCTCCAGCTACAGCACCTGTTCTCATCCATCGCTTTAAGACAGCAGCCGAGCTGCCACACGCAGCTTCACTTACCAGGACAGGTCCCTCTGGTTTCAGCAGAAGGGGTGCCTGCCAGACTGTCACCGTCCTCTGCTGCCCTCCCCCCTCACCTCCCAGTGCTGAAAAGCCTGGGGCCTGGTGATGCTAGTGAGGCTGGACCCAGGTACGCTCTTGCGCCTTAAGCCTTAAATGGGCCATTTACAAGCAAAAAAGCCCTTCTGTGGAAGTCTCACTGTGAAGTTGAAAAGGATGTGCACCCTTCTGTCCCCCGAAACTCCCACGGTGGGCACGCACAGCCAGGGGCCTTCTTGACATATTTTACTTTCATCTTTACCTCTGAAGAACTGAAGGGAGAAATCATAGGAGTTGGAAATTCCGATGAGCCATTTGCTGTCAGTTGTGGTGCTGAGGCTGGGTGAGTCTTGTTCTCAAAAGATGGTGAGAGACTGTGGACCGAGGCTGCCAATCAACCTTCATCTGGGGAGGAGGATTTAGTTCCATCGTCAACTTGGGAAGGAAAGTGAGGCAGTTAGGAAAAAGTGAATGGCGGGGATGCACTTTTATTTCCTTAAAAGCATTCTGCATCCAAAGAGGCACACGGCCAGGGTCTCAGGCAACCTCGGTGGACTTTGAAAGTTTTCACCGGGGAAGGAGAGGGAGGGCAGAGCAGGGGAAAACCCACCTGGGACAGGAGTGAATTTTGAGCTGGTAAAAAGTTGTTTATCTTTGTCAGGTTCCAACTTTTGACAGCTGCTAAATAAGGCACCGGAGAAAATAGCTTCAGTTTTATAATTTGGAAGGAGAAAGGGAAAAATTCATCAGGGCTAAAGGCACCCAAAGGGCACGAGGGGCTTTCCTGGGCCTATACTGAGGCTTCTAGCGGTGACTCATTAAGTCTGGGTATATGGAGAGATTTGGGGTCCTGCAAGGACAAAAAAGACACATTTCCTGCCCTCTGAGCTTGGGTACTCACTATGACAAGCTTAAGGCAAAGCCTGTCAGGACATCGCCTCTATGCAGCAGCCCCATCTACTGGATTCTTGCATGGAAAACAGTAGCCCAAAGGCCCTCTGCTGCCTTAGTCTCTTCAGAGGTTTTTCTCTACATTAAAACATATTCTGATGTTGGCCAAGGCAGTCTCCCCTGCCCTCTCCACCATGCCCTTGATCAAGATGAACATTTCCCTAAATGCACACACACCCAAGAAAGATAAGACACAGACCCACGAGAGATGAATGAATTGAGGATGGGGTAGCATCGAATTTTCGGGCTTCAGAAGACAGAATGGTTTCCCTAGTGGGGGATTGAGGGCCAGAGAAGAGGAGTTATTTGCTGAAGACACACAGCTAGTAAAAGGCAGCCCTGGGGGGCTTCCCCGGTGGCGCAGTGGTTGAGAGTCCGCCTGCCGATGCAGGGGACGCGGGTGCGTGCCCCGGTCCGGGAGGATCCCACGTGCCCCGGAGCGGCTGGGCCCGTGAGCCATGGCCGCTGAGCCTGCGCGTCCGGAGCCTGTTGCTCCGCAGCGGGAGAGGCCGCAACGGTGAGAGGCCCGCGTACCGCGAAAAAAATAAATAAATAAAAAGTTTTAAAAGGCAGCCCTGGGGATGAAACCCCCTCTCTGATGCCCATGTTAGTGCTTCTTCGTGACAAAGTGACTTGTAAATATTCAGGGTGGTTGAATCTCGAGAGAGGCTCTGGTCGTAGAAACCACAGCACCAGTCTAGGAGGGAGGTGGTCCTTTAGGCTGTTTCTCTCTCAAAGTCTCCAGGTCCTTGGGGACCCACAGACTCGGAGTCCACGCAGAGCCTGGGTGACGTGGGTAGTACCTCCAAGCCCTGCCCACCCACAGGGTCTGGACTCTTTCCTGTCAAAGTCACTGCCTCTAGACCAGTGTTCCCCAGTAGAAATTCCTGCAATGATAGAAATGGTCTATATTTGCACGGTCCAGTATGGTAGCCGCCAGACACAAGTGACTACCTAGCACCTGAAATGTGGCTAGTATGAATGAGAAACTGAATTGTAAAGTTTAATTTTAATTAATTAAATATCCACATGTATTTACCTAATGGACAACGTAGTTTTAGAAGGGCCTGTTGATATGTGTCCATCATTTGGCTAACAAGGTATAGTTTCCTTGTTAGGTGTAACCCGGTAATTATCAGGTATGTGTGGAGAGGACGGGGCCCAGGATGGGACAAAGCAGCTCGAACAAACAGCACTGGAAGCAAAACTCTGGGGTTGTGATACGGAATCTTGCTTCTACTCCAGAGAAGCTGCTCGGGTTTAGGAGAGGCCTAACTCCTGCGACTCTATTTCCTCACCTGTAAAATGGGACAGGTTGGTGGGTTTTGCCCCTTTTGCCACTAAGGAGCCTGTTCATCATTTTCCCCCCTTAGACTCCTTGTTTAGAAAAGAAAAGTTCGTCAGTGCTACAAACAGCATTCATTAAGTAGTAATTGCTGCATTTAAAAATTATATACTACTTATTAGAAATTTTAACAGCACCAGCTAACCAGAATGAGCGTATTGAATTGATGCAATTCCATCCAAGAAACACAGAGACATAATTAGCCCGTCCAGTCTCACATGGGCCACATGTATGTTTTATGAACAGCTTTTTAAAATAGGGTGTCTCTAGTACCCCCATTACTGCCTGCCAGGATGTTTAAGGGGCTCAGTGACCCAGGTTAGAATCCAGATAGGATGCTCTCTGAATCCCATCCGGGTCCCAGAGCTCCGAGTCTAAGGAGGCTTTGACAGGAGGATCTGGAGGTCGGGTGGGTGATCTGGTGCAGCACGTCTTGTGGAGCCCCAGGCCTTGTTGAGGGGAGGGTGGTGAAACACAGATGGGAACACCGTGCAGGAGGACTTCTTCCAATTCCCCCTTCTGTTTAGGGCACTGCTTGGGGGCCGCGGGAGATGCTAGAGCCATTGGTCCAGAGCTGCCACCAGCGACCACCTCAGGCCATCTCCCCTCCCCTCCAGCCACCACCTCTGCCAGCAGGGGACAGAGCATGAGGCGAAGGGCCATTTGCTTCCCAGCATGCGACCCTCCAAGGCTTGTGGAAGTGCTACAGAGAGGGTGGGGGGGAGAAGACCCAGAGCAATGAGGCAGAACTTGAGACAAATTTCCACAGGCAGCTGTAGGGAAGCTCCCCCTCCCCTCTGAGGGTCTCTAAGAGCAGAATGGTTTCTTTGAAGGACGAGCTCGCAGGATGAGCTAACATCTGTGCAGCACCTCTGTGCGCTGGCCTCCGTTCCCTCATTGGATCCTTACATCTGGCTGTTCTCTGTGAGGCAGGAGATATCAGTCCGCCTTGTATGGAAGGAGGTGATTGGCCCGGGAGGCCAAGGGGCCAGCTCAGGTTATGAAGTTATTTAGCTGGTAGATGACAGCTCTGGAATTCACATCCAGGACTGCCAATGACCTGAACCTGGGTGATAGGACAGAGCCCTCAAAGGAAGAACACAACCCGTGATGATCTGAGCATCCTTACTCCTGTTACCGAGTACCATATTGGCAAGGAACTCCCGCTGGCTCTCTTTGGTACCCACATCATCTGTCCTTCACTGGTGGCTGCCAATTTATACGTGTAAGTTTCCATTCTTGAAAAAAAGCTCTCTCAGGCTGTCTAATTTTATTTTCCCAAAAATGCCAGCAGGGAGACGAAGCCAACCTCTTTGTTCCCATTTTATGGATGCAATAAACTGAGGCCCAGGGAACAACATGACTTGGGCATTGGTTTCAGGGTTGGAGTGGCTGAGTGAAAGGGAAATTTTCTGGCTGGTACATTGGCCCTTTGGACCAAAGGGGCCAAAGTGTCCATCCTACAATGTCGGTACTCTTCTGACATACGTTTGGTGTTGATGTTGGTGGTGAAGAGGTTTTTGTTCACTCTAGTTTTGACAAGGAATCAGAGCTCCGATCTCAGCAATTTCTGTAGTGCTGACAGAGATTCCAAAATCTTTAGATGCTTCCAAAATCTTGCGAGAACCAGATTTTCCCAGTGTTTGTGTGTGTCAGTGCGGGGTGTCTGCATTAATCCTGTCTTTGAGGGACCTGGGAGAGGCCCCTTTCTCTCAAGGCCAGGTGCAAGCTTCGATACGCTGCATTAATCAAAGCAGCTAGTAAGCATGAAGGTGCTTTTGAAAAATCACAGCACCCTGGGTCCAGGTGGGGACTGCAGTAACGGTAACCCATGTTGTCTGTTCAGGCTGGGGCTTGACAGAGCGTGGTCCATGGGACAGCTTGTATGGATGCTCTTATTTATTTTTAGATAAATATTAACTGAGCACCTACTATTTGCCAAACCTTGTCTCAGACACTTGCATGGTCATCATCCCTTTGAATAAGGCTCACGTTTAATTTGGGTTTTGTTTGGGAGCATACTTGAGCATTTGGAATAAGATTAAAATAATCATAGCCCTCTCTTTTTCCCTTCTTAACTTTTCAGATTTTATTTCCCAGGAGATGGTGTTCGGTTGTTTGATGATGAAGGACTTTTTTTTTAACGTTAAATGCTTGCCAAGGAGGTGTGTTCTATGGAGGGTGTACATCAGACTGGAATGAGATTCTGCGGTGAGGGCAGCTTAACCAGGGGGAGGGGACAGCAACATTAATAAACTGAGATCATAGAGGAACGGGGGTGGGGAGCTCAGGGCCTTTGTTGGAAAGATATTAATGGGGATCATGCTTACATTCTTAGCTGAAGAAACTATTTGATCTCCTGAGCATAGCTCTGATGTCTCTTATGATATGTATTAAATGTAAAACCCCCTTCCACTCAGAAAGTCATTTGTCAAATCAAGTGGTTGGAAGTTTCTATAAAGTCGTGGAGACTCAGAAAGAAAGATGGACATGGCTGGTCCATCAGCAGCTGTAGTGAGACTGTGATGTTATAAATGGGCTGGGGAAGGTTCTGGAGGCTGGGGATCTTCACAGCCAGTTCAGAGCCTCTGAAGATTGTCTTTTGGGGTCTGAACTTCATGGTTTTGGTGGGCAAACATGGGGGATGGGAGAGACAATTACCCTGACATTAATAAAGGGCCTATTATGTGCCAGGAGCAGAGCGGAGAGTTTTAAAAATCCATTTTCTCATCTAATGCGGACAATAATCTCATCAACCACGGGTCATGACTCCTCTTAAAGGGCCTGGTAGGGACAGGGGAGGAGGAGAAATAAGGCAGGAGGGGTACAGAGGGCCTCACGCTGCCCTTAGGGCCACTCTAACTCATGGACAAACAGAGAAAATGAGCCATCATTCACTGTCATTTTGGGGTGCCTCTAAAGGATATTCTGGACAAAACTATCTCCCCCACTGGACTAAAATTCCAAACAACTGGGCCACTAGTGAATCAGATTTGAAGCATGAACCACGCACGCCACGAACGCATGAACCTGGCATCGCCACATAATTATTTCTCAGGTTAGTGGAAATCGTGGGTGTTGGTTTAAATGAAAGGGATGGAGACCCAAAGTTTTCCTTAGATAGATCTCACCTCTCTCTCTGGGCATCCAGGTACCAGCAAAGACCAAGTTTCCTACCTGTAGCCTATGAAGTCTTTGTTGTTCTCTGCAGGTGAAGTCCAGGTAGTAGTTTACCTCTGTATCGTGTCCATCAGGAAGGCAGCAGGCAGGGCTGATAATTTATAGGACACTGTTTGGCAGGGCCGCTGCCTGTCTTTGGGATGGCCTGGCAGTCGGAGGAGAAAGGGGAAGGGTAGTGAAGGTAAGAAAAGAAGACCCCTGCTCACCCGCTTGATCCTCACAACCAACTGGACAGCTAAGGTACTCAAAGGGAATGTTGGGAAAACCAGGCAAGAATCAGAAGCAAGCAACAGTCAGTTGGAGACTGAAAGGAGTAAGTTCTTCCAGGGAAAAGTAAAAGGTGAGCAGTGATCTGGTGAACGTGATCTTGCACATGGACTGAGGTTAATACAATTTCTCAAGAGTTTCTTAGGCATCACGTGAAGTGCTTTATATGGAATGTCTGATTTCCTCCTCAAAACTACCCTAAGAAGATACGCTTGACACACACAGACACCCACACACTGTGTTTGTTGGTTTTTTGTGGTTTTTTGTTTGATTGTTATTGTCTGTTAGCACCCACTAGAAAGTAAGCTTCCATATTTTACAAATGAGCAAACAGAAAATTTTCTAGTCTGTGGAATGAAGGAAGAAATATGACCAGTTACATCTTCACTAGGGCTGTACAATCTGAACAATCCAGCAGCTTATGAGAAATATGAATACACCTGGTATTGAGACCAGAGAAAAAATGTCTCTGTGAAATGTGTGAACGATCCACTATCACCAAATTGCACAATTTTAAACCATATTATACCCAAATCTATACACCCAGATGAGGGCTGGGCTGTTAAGAAGACCACCTCTGTCCAATATTAATGGCATCATAACTGGAGCTTCTGGAGGGAGGTGGCTCTCACCTCCACTGGAGGGGGTACTGGTCTGTAGAAGGAAATTCGTCCTCCCTGGAGATGGTAGCCGACTCTTCCAGTGGCATGGCCACAGCTAGAGATGTGACTTCCTCCATGGTGGCCAATTATCATCCTGGGAAAATGGTTTTAATTCTTTGGAGGTTGAGTCAGGTCCGGTGAATAAAGTCAATGTTCAAACTGAACTTCTGAGGGAGAAATGACAAGCCTGATGTTCTTTACAGCCCGTACATCAATCCAGTTCCTAGAAAGAAGTTCCAAGGATGTTTTGGCTGTTTGGCTGTTTGGGCAGCAGCCTTGGAATAAATGTATATGGCTTCCCGAGATGACCGCTTTGGGGATAGTGGTGTTCACTTGTAAGTGTAAGTTCTGATGTATCAGAAGTAATCAGTTGTGTTATCTTGTGTGTCTTGATTTCCCAACTGAAATATAAAATCCTGAAAGCTGGGGGCCAGAGCAGAGGCATTAGCTTAACTCTGGTGGGTGGAAGTGTTACCTGATTTCATGCCTCCCCACCCCGTTTTTCTTTCAGCGTCTTTCCCTCCGATGACAGGCAACTCCATTCTCTGAACAAAATCCTTGGAATCACACAACTCTTCTCTTCCTGCCACCCTCCACGTCCAGTGGGTCAGGCAATCCTATTGCCTCTACCTTTAAAATATACCCGCAGAAAGAAGGCCTCTTGAAACGTCCATGGCTCCTATCCACATCCTCCTTCCCCGCCACGTCCCCTGTCCTGGGTACTTGCAGCAGCTTCCTAGCTGGTCCCCTTGCCTCCCGCCCCCCGCCCCCGACCTTTGCCTCCCGTGGTCTGTTCCTTGCCAAGCAGACGTTTAGAAATCAGGTCATTCTTCTACCAAAATCCTCCAGTGGTTTTGGTGGTTGGCAGACTAATGGTCCCCAAATGTCCATGGCCTGATGCCTGGAGCCTGTGTGTTGCCTCACGTGGTGAAAGGGATGCTGCAGATGTGATTAAGAGGATGGGCCTTAACATGGGGAAGGTACCCTGGGCGATCTGAGTGGGTTCAACCCTAATCCCACGAGTCCCTAAAAGTGGAGAACGCTGCCAGGCTGAGATCAGAGAGGTGGACTTGCGGGTATGGAAAGATGGTCAGAGGAATTTCAGGTGAGAAGGACCTGACACCCTGCTGCTGCCTTTGAAGGTAGAGACAAGGGGCCCAGGAGGCAGGGAGCGACGTCAGTATCTGGAAGCTAGCAAAGAGGAGGCAAGGTTTTCTCCCCTGGAGCCTCCAGGAAGGAACCCAGCCCCACTGACACCTTGATTTCAGCCCCAGTGAGACCCATGTCCTACTCTGACCTCCAGAACTGCAAGATGATACATTTGAAATATTTGAAGCCACAAAGTTTGCCTACAGCAATTTATTATAGAGCAATGAATAGAGATAAACCTAAATGATCTCTCTGGTCCTGCCATCTTTCTGACTTCATTTCCTTCTACCCTCCCACAGACCTTATTACAAACAGCGCCCCCTGCTGGCCCTTGTTCTCTCTCTCTCTCTCTCTCTCTCTCTCTCTCTCTCTCTCTTACCTGGCTTTGCTGTTCTTCATAGTGGTCGCTACCACTTGACGCACACAGACACCTACCTACACACTGATATTTATGTGCTTGTTCGTTTTTTGTGTTTTTTGTTTGTTATTTTCTGTTATCACCACTAGAAAGTAAGCTCCAAGAAGACAGGGATTTTCGCCTGTCTCCCCTCCCTCCCCCGCTTTCCTGGTATAGTGCCTAGAATATGGCACATAGCAGCTGTTCAAGAAATACTTTTTGAATGAATGATGGTATGAACAAGGTATTCATTGTCCTATGCTATAAACAAACCCCTTGCTATAATGTATTGATTATTGTCTGCTTTGGTTGGACGTAAAATTAGCCCTCAAAAATCAGTTCCCCAAACAGGTGATTCATTTGGGACAACCTAAGTTTTCTTCTTTAGACTATGATGAGACTCGCTGTTTGTATCCAAAAACCAGAATTAGAATAATGTCACCCCTGTCCCTACAAACTGCCGGGATGGTAACTTCTGCTCACAACACAGGACTTATTGTTCCAGCCCAGTGGCCCCTCACTGGCTTGGTGACCTTGGGCAAAACACTTTCCCCTCTGGGTGTTCATTTCCTCCCGTGTTAAAGGGGGAGTAGACGACAATTGCTTGGACCTCTTCCACCTCTAAGATTTTCAGCGCCCACTGATTCTGTCACTGCTTGGCTTGTTCACAGTGGTTAACCATAGGGAGGCTGGGGCACCATCTCTCCATATGCCTTTGAGAGAGGAATGTTAGTTTCTACTCTGCCCCTGGAAGCACACTGGATTCCTGGAGCACAGGTAGGGTGTGGGTGTGTGTCAGCCAGTGTCATCACCAGGAAGATGGGGAGAAGTGATGGTGGGAGGAGACAAACAAGGTAGGGTGGCCGGGCAAGGGGGCAGGGAAGAGAAACAGATCATGACACATAAAAGACTCTTAAGCTCTTGGAGAGAGAACATTCTGAATCTGGGTGAAGAATGTTAATGGGAGGCATACTGAAGGAGGCAGGTGGCTGAGTTAGGAAGCAGGTCAGGAGCATGGAGTTTGAATTGACTTCTTTAGACAACAGTTTGGCAATGTCTAGTAAGTCTGAAGATAGGTGTAACCTATGACCCAGCAATTCCACTCTGCTTTGGACCGAATTGTGCTCCCCTCCTCAATTCACATGTGAAGCCTTAACCCCCCAGTGGAATGGTATTTGGAGATGGGGCCTTTGAGACACAGTTAGGTCTAGATGAGGCCATGAGGGTGGGGTCCTCATGATGGGGTTAGTGCCCTTATAAGAGAGCTTATTGTCTCTCTCTGCCATGTGAAGACACAGCGAGAAGGTGGCTGTCGACAAGCAGGAAGAGAATTCTCACCAGATAATGACCATGCTGACACCTATATTTTGGACTTTTAGCCTCCAGAACTGCGAGAAATAAATTTTTTCTGTTTAAGCCACCCAGTCTCTGGTATTTTCTTATGGCAGCCCAAGCTAAGACACACTCCTCGTATTTACACTCTAGGGAAACTTTTGCATATGTACACCAAGAGATAAGCATATTTACAGCACCATTGTTAAGCAAAAAGTAGGAACAAACTATATATCCACCAGTAGTTAGAGAAATAAATAAATGGTGATATACATTCATACAGTGGAATTATATAGAAGTAAAAATGAATATATCCCTCTAGTCAAATTAATAAAGATGAATCTCCCAAGTTGCAGAAGAATATGTGTAGTATGAACCCACTTAACTGAAGTTCAGAGTTATGCACAACTCAATGATATATTATTACACACATCTATGTATAATATATATACACATAGTAAAACTACTGAGAAAAAAGCAAGGTGAAAAAAATACCCATAAAATTAAGGAGAGTAGATACCCCAGAGAAAAGGGGGGAGGGAATGAGAATGGGGTGGGCACACAGGTGAATTCAAATGCATCTAGAATGTACTATGCTTAAGGCTGCATGGTAGGGATTATTTTTTATACTTTCTATATAGTGTTATGTATATGATTCTGTATACATATGAAATATTTCATCATTAGAAAAACAATTTAAGCAATGAAACAAAACATAATAAAAGCACAGGTTTTGGAGGCAGGCCAACCTGGGCTCTGCTCCAGACTCTGCTGCTTTATGAAGTTGGGATCTGAGCAAGGCTCTTCCCTCTGAGACTAATGACACCTCCTCACGGCCATCGGAGGGGAAACCCAAGAATGAAGTGAGCGGAGCCCACACACAGTAGGTGTTCAGCCATGGAAGCAATGATGAGGAAGATGGGAAGAAGGCCTAAAAGAACTATTAAAAAGCCTTTTAGGGGACTTCCCTGGTGGTGCAGTGGTTGGGAGTCTGCCTGCCAATGCAGGGGACACGGGTTCGAGCCCTGGTCCGGGAATATCCCACATGCCACGGAGCAACTAAGCTCGTGCGCCACAACTACTGAGCCTGTGCTCTGGAGCCCGTGAACCACAACTACTTAAGCCTGCTCTCCTAGAGCCAGTGCTCCGCAACAAGGGAAGCCACCGCGACGAGAGGCCCTCACACCGCAACAAAGAATAGCCCCTGCTCGCTGCAACTAGAGAAAGCTCATGTGCAGCAACAAAGACCCAACGCAGCCAAAATAAATAAATTAATTAGTTAATTTTTTTTAAAAAGGCTTTTATTCTTCTCAAGATGGTGAGAGGTGTTGCTAAAATTTTCAGCAGTAATAATTAACCTGCATGGGGTGCTTTGTAGTTCACAAACCCTCTCTTCCCTAGAGCTGACAACTCTTTGAGGCAAGTGAGAGCAGATAATGTTTGTCGAGAAAGAGTGAATTAGGAGGAGAGGCTGTGAATCTCACCATCCCAGGGGCAGATGTTAAACACAATGGACTTTAGACTAAGCAGACCATGAGTTAGTACAGCTGTCGAGGGTTTGAACAGCTCACAGAACCAGATCGATTTGGTGGACATACAGGGAGCCCTATGCCCCACAGTTGGGGCTTACATAGTCTCCCCTGTGTAAATGTTTATAGAAATTGGCCACATATTATGCAATAAAGGTTACTAAGTTTCCAAAAAATCAGGAACACACAGACCACGTTTTCTGACTATAATGCCATTAAATTAGAAACTGATGACAGAAAAATAACACACGTATATTTGGAAATTTAAATTTGGGAGTCAAGATAAAATGACGGGGTTTCCCTGGTGGCCCAGTGGTTAAGAATCCGCCTGCCAACGCAGGGGACAGGCCCTGGTCCCCTGCAGGGTTCCAGCCCCGGTCCCGGAAGATCCCACATGCCGTGGAGCAACTAACCCTGTGCGCCGCAACTACTGAGCCTGCGAGCCACAACTACTGAAGCACACGGGCCACAACTACTGAAGCCAGCGTGCCTAGAGCCTGCGCTCTGCAACAAGAAAAGCCACCACAATGAGAAGCCCGCTCACCGCAACTTAGAGTAGCCTCAGCTCGCGGCAACTAGAGAAGGCCCGCGCGCAGCAACGAAGACCCAACTAAGTCAAAAAAAAAAATAAATAAATAAAATGACATCAACTCTGGCAGAGAGGTTTTAGAAGCTGTAAGGGGCTAGCAGTCTTTGCTAAGGTTGGGCTGACCTGGAGGCCAGGACTTGGAAGGTGATGTCGGTCCTGAGTTCTTACCTTTTATGATTTTTCTCCTGGATCCAGGCAGGATTCAAGTGACTGCTTGCTGTATTCAGACCAAAGTATGTTACTGCTTTTACCCCATTCTGCCCCATCACTCCTTTTTTCCATATCAAAATCTCCTAGCTGGGCTTCCCTGGTGGCGCAGTCGTTGAGAGTCCGCCTGCCGATGCAGGGGACCCGGGTTCGTGCCCCGGTCCGGGAAGATCCCACATGCCGCGGAGCGGCTGCGCCTGTGAACCACGGCCGCTGAGCCGGTGCGTCCGGAGCCTGTGCTCCGCTACGGGAGAGGCCACGGCAGTGAGAGGTCCGCGTACCGCCAAAAAAAAAAAAAAATCTCCTAGCTGACTGTCAGGGGTGGCAGAGAACACATATTTGTTGAAGGCTGGCTGTGTAGCCGGTGCTGGGATCTGCGGCAAACAGATGAATTAGACGAAGTCCTTTTCCACAAAGAACTCACAGTAGAAAGGGGGGAGGAATATTATCATACCTCTGGTATTCATTATATATATATATATATATATATAATGCATAAGAAAAAGTACAAATAAGTAAAGCTTATGCATAGGCTATCTCAGAAGAAATATAAATGGCTAGTAAAAATACTAAAATAAGTTCATCCTCAGTACTAAACTGTAAAATGAAAAAGAAATCAAAATGTGTAAGATTAATAATATCAAATTATGAAAAAAATATGGAAAAGGGGGCACTCTACATATTTGTTTAAGATGGTTCTTTAAAGCATTATGGAGGGGAGGGATAAATTGGGAGATTGGGATTGACATATACACACTACTATATATAAAATAGATAACTAATAAGAACCTGCTGTATAGCACAGGGAACTTTACTCAGTACTTTGTAACGGCCTATATGGGAAAAGAATCTAAAAAAAAGAGTGAATATATGTATATGTATAACTGAATCACTTTGCTGTACACCTGAAACTAATACAACATTGTAAATCAATTATACTCCAATAAAAATTTTTTGAAAAGCATTATGTTAGCTAATAATTTAAAAAGTGAATATTTGTCACTGAGCAAAGGCTACATATATTGTAATATATCATGTTATAAATACAAAGTGGCTATAAAATGAATAAGTTAAAATATATTAATGGATATATAGATATATGAAAAAATATCTGTCTCATTGCTAAAAGAAAACACAATATATTTAATCCCATTCATAAAAGACAATATAAAAATGGTATGTGTGTATATGCATATATGGATGTAAAAGCACTAAAAGATTTTGAAATTGGGTCACTTTACTCTTGACAGTGGTGAGCCAGAAAGGAGGACCAAGGGCCTGAGCATGTGAAGAGTAGGTAAGAGTGATTTCTACTCGTTGTAATGTCTTCCTTTACAGTTGGAATTCATTAAAATGTAATTTGTTTAATAAAATACAATAAAACCCTTTCCTACTATTATCTGAATAAAATTTTACTTGAGTATATATGTTCATGGTATTTCAAAATGTTAACAGTAGCACTGTTCTTTTCTTCCATCTGTTAGAAAATTAATCAGTGGAAGGCATTGCTCTGCAGAATGTTTTATATTCATATGCTCTTTGTAAATGAGGAGGTGAAAAAACTAGGTACTCATTTCTGAATTACGCATCTTACTTATGTCTAGATAATCTCCATATTCATATTTATTCAAAATTCAGGAAAACTGAATATTAATCATTCAGACTTCTATCTCAGACTTTATGATTGTTTCACCTACACTGAATGAATTTTAGTATCACAGCTGAAGGAATGGCTTAAAGTATAAACTATATTTCTCTACCAAATTACAAAATAATGCCCTTACCACTGGGAGAGCTACATCTTAAAGGCTCCGTTTTTATGAGATAATATTTGTGGTTAACTGCAAATAGACCTTATCTCTCATAGATCTGTTTGCATTTAGATTTTATTCAGTTAGTCTGTAGACCTCTGAGTGCCTACTATGCAAAGCACCCCGAGAACACAGCTCCAAGAGCCCAGCTCCAAGAACACAGCTCTTAGAGGTAAATACGATTCTGGGCACAGTGTCTATAGTCTGTAGGGATGGGAGAGAGAATGAAAATGATAACACTGGAAAATTATAATTTTGATACATTCTATGGTATGTGATGCTAAAGAGAATAATTGAGTGGGAATGTACAATTCTAGATAAATTCATAGGAGGCCCTGATTAGGGGCAGGACATATAAGCCAATCTGAAAACCAAGTAGGAGCCAGTTCTGCCAAGAACAGGGAAGGTAATTCTCATGAGAAAAAACAGCAATCAAGAGGCTCTGAGGATGGGAAGAGCTTGGTACACTTGGAGAAGAAAGGGTAGTCCAAAGTACCTGGAGGGTCAAGACTAAGGAAGAGAGTGGTAGAGATTAACTTGGAGAGCAGTCAAAGATCAGACACACCAGAGCAGAAAGAGAATTCTGCATCTGACACTTTACTTTCAAAATCACTTTATATTTGGCTTCCCTCTGATCACTGAATTAGAAAATTCTATAGTAGCTCCATTTTAAAACAACAGAGAGGTAGTAAGTAGCATTCACTCATGTTATTATGGTTTTAATAATTATTCTAATCAACATGACTTTATTTAATCACTCAATTAATAAAAGTTCATGAACTACTTGATTTAAACTCTAAAAGTACAATTCTAAAAATAGTATTATGATTAGGTTACTGTCAAATAAAATAAAAACCAAAATATACCACCTCCTTCTTTATAGCATTTTAAGGAAAGCCTCATTAGAGGAAAATTACTGGTCTACATTATCTCACACTACAAGGCTTATTTTTCTCTGAAATTTCATTAAAATATTTAATTATTTGAATAATATACGGCATAGGGACTTCCCTGGTGGTCCAGTGGTTAAGGTGCTGCATTCCTAATGCAGGGGACCTGGGTTCAATCCCTGGTCAGGGAACTAGATCCTGCATGCAGCAACTAAAAGCCCACATGCCACAACTAACGACACCGCATGCCACAATGAGATCCCTCATGCCACAACTAAGACCCGGCACAGCCAAATAAATAAATATTTTTTTAAAAACTAATATATGGCATAAAACATTACTATTAAAATATTTCGATATGTAATTATATAAGTCTTCAACTCTGAAATACACAGATATTGATAAACATTTAAATGGAACATTTAGATTTAGATGAAAACCCAATGTATCCAAATTGTGTATTTAACATTCTGTAGCTCACTGGGTAAGTGTCACTTTTACACTTCTTGTCAGGCATACCATGATGTGCCTCAATTACACACCTGAAATTAAATAAAGAAGAAAAATGTGTGAATATTGATATTTAGATAATATATAGAGGCAAAACAAACAAACAAACCAAAAGAAAAACAGTAGTGTACTTGGCACTATGAATGTTTTGTTGCATAGCGAAAATTTAAAAGTGTCAATGTTTTTCAAAATATATCATGCATTTAAATATTTGTAGAGTTGATATCAATGAATAATCTAACTTTGAAACACAATCTGTACTATGTGCCTCTGATATGAGAGCATGTGAGCATTTCAGTAATTTCAGTAAACACATGCCTACATTAAACCTCACTCCCCAAATTCTCTGCCCCATTTGTCACAGTCCATAAAATAAATGTTGCTTACTGTCCAGTGACATTTCAGTAAAGGGCTCAAAACCAGTGTAAGAGAAAAATAAATTTTAACAGCTAGGGTTGAATTGATGAAATTGGAAAATAATTATTCTGTATTAGATATTTCAGAATATTTTAAATGAACAATGGAAAATATCATACAATTACTGGAAAGTCATTCTTAATAGCCAACCTTTAATTAATATGGAAAGATACATTTCTAAATTTATATGGTACATAATTTTTGAAAATTATCAGTGTGTATGTATATAAGAAAGGGAATTAATTGTATAAGCTATTCTGAATTGTATGAAGAATAGCAAGTAAAAATTTAATTAATTGCACAAGTCATATATTTGTCAGACATGATAATTGCAACATTGCAATTACCCTTTCAAGTCCCCTCTGTCCTGAATACTTGCTGCTGTTCATCCCAGAATGAAGCTGATTTATATGGAAACAGAAGTCCACCTACCTCATTACATTTTCATCCTACCTGACCTTTTCCTAATGTTGAAATTTTAATCAAATCCCCTTAAATTGTGACCCTTGAGGGTCAGATCCTGCTAATTGCCCACCCACTACCTAATCTCTCTTTTTTCCTTGTTAAAAGATACCTGGCTGTATTTGAAATTGCAATAAGTCCAGCTAAAATACTGTGTCCTAGGCACCAACACAGCTAGTGGAGCCTTGTGACAGAGTTCTGGCCAATGAGATTAAAGAGCAGGCTCCTTCCTCACAGGGCCGCTAGGAGTGTTCAAGAACCGGCAGGCAACTTTGCCTTTTTCCTTTCCATGTTGGTTAATTTTACGCATCAACTTATCTAGGCCATGGACTCTCAACCACTGCGCCACCAGGGAAGCCCTGGAACCAGCTTTGGCCAAGAAGAGGTGTCGGTCTGGGGCCAGCAGTCTTAATCCCTGAGATTTAAGGGGGAAGGAGGAAATCCCACGTGCAAAAAAAGGGTCCCAGTATGAATGTTATCAGATGGGAGTTGAGATGACTGTGGGAGATGAGTCAGACAGGAGCATCCTTCCTGCTGGTGGGTGATGGAGGGGGCCCATATGCCGGAGACGGAAGCTGTGTGGACAACTGCACAGCGGGTGGCAATGCTTTCTTCCTAGTAGGGAAGCAGGCAGGCCCAGACCTCAGAGCCTCACAAAACCCTGGCATCTGGCCTGTCAGTTTAAAAGCCTGAGGGGTTTTACATTCCAGAGCAGGCCAGAGGGACACAGAAGTTGTCTGGTAAGTAGGGTTTTTAATAACTTCCCTCTTCCTCAGTTGCCATGGCCAAGTCTCAGGCATCATCTCATCTCTTGCCTGTAAGACACAGGTCATCTGGGAGGGACCTGCTGCCAGGCGAGGCAGGCAGAGCAACAAGGTGCCGGGTAATGGGACGGCGGATACAGTGATGAATAACCCCAAGTGGTCCCCTTCCTCACTCACTAGCCACCCATGTGACGGCGGCATCTTAGTGTGTCTGAGCCATGGTTGTTCATCTATCTGTAAAATCAGGAAATGTATATCTATCCCAAGATGTCTGGAAGATGTCAAGCTCTTGGTGGGTACTTGAAACAAGGTTAGATTTTTTTTTGAAATTTTTATTGGCGTCTAGTTGATTTACAATGCTGTGTTAGTTTCAGGTGTACAGCAAAGTGAATCAGATATACATATATATATATATATACAAAACTACTGTGTCCCTCTGGCCTGCTCTGGGACATGAAACCCCTCAGGCTTTTACAAAGATAGGCTAGATGCCACTGTTTTGTGGGGCTCTGAGGTCCGGGCCTGCCTGCTTCCCCACTAGGAAGAAAGTGTTGCCGCCCACCGTGCAATGCATATACATATCCATTCTTTTTCAGAAACAAGGTTAGATTACCATGCCTTTTTGCCCAGGGCCTATGCTTAACGTATGCTGGGCACAGCTATTTCTCCTGAGCCCCCTCCCTTCTTCCTCCCGACTCTACCTGATAAGAATTAGCTATTATGCATTTTTTTTGTCTTTTACCAGTTTCTAAGTGCTTGCTGTCCTAAGTTCTTTACATCCATTATTTAATTGGATCTTTAAAACAACCCCCAAAATTATTACCCCTATTTTAGAGATTTGGAAACCAAGGCACAGACAAGTCAAGTAACGTTCCCAAAGTCACACAGCTCATGAGTGAAAAGGTGGGACTTGAATTCAGGGCCCTTCGGTGTCGGTGTCGGTTAGGTTAATCTCAAAGACTAGGTTAATCTGCTGCATCTGGATGCAGGACTGAGTGAGGAAGCAGCCTGACCACAGGCAGAACTTCAGTGGTTTTGGAGGGTCAAGTTTTCATTCTGAGGAACTACACCCAAACGCCAAAACAAGGACCTAGGTACAGGATATTGACTAAGAGAAACCACACACAAACACCACTTCGCTTAAATGGCTTTCACTTAATTTATTTCCATCAGCAAGCTAGGCAGCAACTGTGGACTGGCAAGGGGGTCTGGGGGGCACATGCTGTCTTGTCTAGGATGGACCAGTCTCCTCTCAAGGCCTTGGCCACCCCTCATTCTCAGCTCAGCCGGCGCATCTGCTGCTGCCTGTGTTTCTCACTCGGAATCCTGGGTCCCGATCCGCACAAGGGGGTGGAGCCCCTGAATGGTCAGCGTGCAGTGGTGGCCACTAGTTCATTGCGCTCCACAGAGATCCAGGGAGCTGATGTCTCTCGTGACCTGGGGGGCCAGGCTTGGCACAATGAAAGGAAATGCTGATGTAAAATGTGATGGTTAAATGTACGGGGCAGGGCTTCCCTGGTGGCGCAGTGGTTGAGAGTCCGCCTGCCAATGCAAGGGACACAGGTTCGTGCCCCGGTCCCCCGGTCCAGGAAGATCCCACATGCCGGGGAGCGGCTGGGCCCATGAGCCATGGCCGCTGAGCCTGTGCGTCCGCAGCCTGTGCTGCGCAACGGGAGAGGCCACAACAGCGAGAGGCCCGCGTACCGCAAAAAAAAAAAAAAAAAAAAAAAAAAATGTACGGGGCAAAAGCAAAGCATTGTTACCGAGGGACCGGGTGTCACCTCCCTTGCAAAGGACTAACGTGAAGATCAGAGGGGCTAATCCTTGCTTGAGGTCACAGATGAAGAAAGTAGCACCAAGACATGAATCTCAGTGTCCCCAACTCCTTGTCTCTCCCAGCTGGGGTTGGATTCTGAAATTCCTGACTCCAGAATGGGAGGAAGACACGAATGCTTTGAAATGCATGGCTTTCCCTGCAAAGAATGCAGCTTTAGTGAAACACAGAAGATAAGATGATTTTTTGTGTGTGTATGGGAGCTGTAGGTATCATCCTCTAGCATGCGGGTCGGTGGAAGCAGGGGCTTTGTTCCTACACGTAGGACTGTTGCCGGCACATGCTGGGTGCTCAGTCCCCACAGGCCCACTGAAACGAGTCAGGCAACTTTGTCATTTCCAATCAATACATTGTCCACTTAACTCAGGATTTCCAAACTGGCATTGCCATAACCTGGGGCCTCGGGAAAAACTCTTGTTTCACAAAGCACTTTCTTAACGAGGGGTATTGTGAACAGGAAACTTGGGAACAGAAGCTGGTAGGAGGTAGAAAAGTCAAGACAGAAGTGAAACAAAATGTAGAGAGGAAGGGGAAACCGTCAAGAACTCAGCTTTCAAAAGATCTGTTTGTGTGTTCATTTATTTATATTACACGCCTCCTTTTCTGGAAAGCATTTAAGAGGACTAAAGTGTCCACGAGATGCAGCAGAAAGGTGTGCACTGTGGTAGGGAGGTATCCACAGATCCAAACCCTCTGCCTTTTATTAGGGCTGTGACGTTAGGCCAGTTACTTAACCAGTCTGATCCTCCATTTTCCCAGCTAGAACATAGTGGTTGTTAAAGATTAGACACAATGTATATAAAGTGCCCATCAGGGTGGCTTCCTGGCTCACAATAGACCTCAAGTGACTGGAATCTATTATTGTTATTTTGCCAAAAAAGGAGAGAGAAGCATCCTTGCTGTCATGACCATCATCACCTCCACCCTTATCATCATGACCATCCTTAGGATCATTGTCACAAATACCTACTGAGCCTTCACTATGGGTTGGATGCTAAATGCTTTACATGCATTAACTCATTTAATCCTCACAACCTCACATGTAGGGACATGAGGAAAGAGACACAGAGAGAGGTTAAGTGATCTAAGACCACATACACAGGACGTGGCATCAGATTAAGTAGGGTGACGGCTCTTGCTAGCATCAGGCTGTGTGCATAACCTGAGATGCCCCAGGATGTAACCAGACCAGTAGCCTTTCTGAAGCCCAGTGACATACAGAATGCATGTGAAAAAATTCTAACTGCAAAGCAATATTCAAACATTACATTGATGGCTTGGATAAAATATAGCATCAGCAAGCACCCTAGACTTCAGACTAAAACTAGCCTCTTCCTCTCCCTGGTTGCTGAACAATGGAGCACAGAGGAACCCCGCCGATTTCCAGTTCACTCCTTGTAGCCCATCATTCAATGTCCTCAGGCGGGCCAGTCATCTTGTCCCAAAAACCACAGACGAGAAGCAACAAACTTACCACCCTTTGGCACTTTTACTATTGGAAATAAACACACAGCGGAAATCTCTGGTTAAAATGCATTCAATGTTCCTTTAAAATACACAGGCGCTTTCTAAGACAGGCATTTCACTTGGCAGTTGGATGCTCAAGCCTCCAAATTAAACAAGAGTCTTAGTGAATTGAGCCAATTCATCTGCTTGGTCCCAGTGTAAATGTATACGCCAGTGTGGCCGTGGGTGTCCGTGTGCAGCCAGGGAGTGTTTACATGGTGAGAGTCAGGCCTGGACAGTTAGGATTTGATCCCTCCTTCCTGCTTTTCCTCTGTTGCTCAGCAGAGTCTACTCTTCCCTGTTCAGAGGTGTAAATTCTCTGCACGGGGTGAGCTTGCAGCCTGGGGTTCTGGCCGCCAGCTGAGGAATCAATGTACCTCTTATGATGTCCTTTTCCTTTGAGGTTTTGGGCCATTGCAACAGGTGTGGACACCAGACCCTCATGAACTGAAGGAAGAGCAGACTTGAAAGCTCCTTCAAACCAAGAACAGGACTGTCCTTTAGAAAGACAGTGGAGAGATATGAAAGTAAAACTTTCAGTACGTGAACAAAATATTGTAGAGAATCTTTAAACCTCCATCACACTTCTAACCTTATTCCGTCTCCATTTTACAGAAGAGGAAGCCAAGGCACAGAGAGGTTAAGCCACTTTTCTAGAGTTACACAGGATGCAGTGGCAGATCTAGGATTCACACGTAGGGAGCCTGGCTCCAGAGTTCATATTAAAATTGCTAAGTGTCCTGTCTGCGGCTTCACCATCTGGAGACGGCACGGTCAGGATTTCAGCTTGAAGGTGTCTGCTCTAAGGGCTGACTCTTTTACGGAATGACTGCGAACTTGGCCAAGTTAATTCATGTTCCTGGGTCTCAGTTCCTCCTTTGTAAAATGGGGTGACATTATTCACGTGACACATCCTGCTGGATTGTGATAAGGAATAAATGATAGAAATGTGTGTGAAAGAGTTTTATGAAGATTATAAAGAGCAGTTAAGAATTATACATGTTCTTTTTTTTTTTTTTTTTTTTTTTTTTTTTTTTTGCAGTATGCGGGCCTCTCACTGTTGTGGCATCTCCCATTGCGGAGCACAGGCTCCGGACGCACAGGCTCAGCGGCCATGGCTCACGGGCCCAGCCGCTCCGCGGCATGTGGGATCTTCCCGGACCGGGGCACGAACCCGGGTCCCCTGCATCGGCAGGCGGACTCTCAACCACTGCGCCACCAGGGAAGCCCTATACGTGGTTTTAGTGCTTTTTGATCTACAGTGTGTTATAATCATGCTACTTAATCTTCATGCCAACTCTTTCATCCAAGTCATATCAATCCCAACTCAAATATGAGGAAATTGATACTCAAAGAGGAAAAGTGACTTTCTTAAGGTCCAGGAAATAAGCCAAGTTCTTCTGAATTCAAGCCTAAGACTCTTTTATGCTAAGAGTTCACAGGGTTTGGGGGCATGGACAGGGTCATGTTCTTGTTATTTTATTTTATTTTATGTCTCTCTGATCAGGTAGCATAGTGACTTGAACATGGAAAGGATTCTGTTGGTTTGTTCTTGACTGAATGAAACATGACTGGATGGAGATGAGGCTTGATTCATCAGGAACTTGGGAAAATGCAAGTTCTGACTGAGTTTCTGATGAATCTAGAATCATCTTGTAACAAAGGCATTGAAAATATATCTAAAAGGTTCCAGTTCACTCTCTTTCTCTCAGGAAGAGAGGTGTGATACACATCAGTGAATCTTCACTGGTGGCCTAAGGATCTTACAATGTCTCCTAGTCATGCAATTACAGAACTTTTAGAACCAGAATGCATCTTGGAAATCATCTGATCCAATTTTCTGCTCAGTGGATAGATTCCGCCCCCCACAGTGAGCCTCAGCTGGCAGCTGAAGACACGGGCCAATCCATCCCTTTCTCTTACTTTTCAGAGTTGAAGTTAGATAATTTGGATTCAAGTATCAAACCATCCGTAAGAAATGTAACATCAAGTTATGCCTCAGTTTCCTGATTGGTAAAAGCACACTTTGATAGCTTGCCTTTTTCACTAGCTACACATAGACAGAGCTGCATAACGCTTTCACACACACACACACACACACACACACACACACACACACTCAATTATTCAATCAGTCCCCCATCGGTATAGTTTATTTCCTATTTTTTTTTGCCATTGCAAACATTCTCATGATAAATATCCTTGAACAGAAAAGAAAAAAAAAAAAATCAGGACCTGCTTCACAGGTTGTGGTGACAAATAAATTAATTCCTATAAAGCACTTAGAAGAGTGCCTGGCATGTAATAAACACTCTACAAAGTCTAGCTCTGATTATTTTAACTTTGTTAACTGAATACTTGAAATTATTAGAACGGGAAATTTTGGAATAACTAGAAGAGGAAATGAAGTGAGAAAACACGCAGCATGTTAAGGGAATGCATCAGTCGTGATTAAGTTTAGGTGTGAGCAACAGTGTAAACCGGCTAGAAGTTTCTTTACACCTTACACTCAATAAGTTTAGAGGCGGGCAGTCCAGAGCACCCCTGGACTCCATGGCAACAGGGATTCAGGCATCTTTAATCTGAATACTCCGTGATGCGTGGCTTCTCTAGAATATGTCATGGTCCCAGTTTGCTGCTGGGGCTCTAACCACGATAGCCACATTCCAGCCAGTGGGACGGAAAAAGGCTGGGGAGAGAGGTGGGGACAAAGGGCATGACTTTGCTTGTAAAATCACTCCCAGCAAGTTGCACACACCACTTTAACTTCATTGGCCAGGACTGAGGTACCCAATCACACAACTGCAAGGAAGGCTGGGAAATGCAGTCTTTAATCTGGCAGCCAGGTGCCCCACAAAAAATCACACAACTAAGGACTGCAGAAGAAAGACAGAGTAGGTATTGGGGGACAGTCAGTGATCATTGAGTTTGTGGACTCTGGGGAAACGCTGTTCAGCAACCTTTGCTTTGGTAACAGGGAGTCTTTGGGTTCAAGCTAAGAGTTTTGGATTCATGCCTCAAGGATTTTCATTAAAAGTACCTCCATACCCCCAAACCATTGCCTCTCTGAGTCACCGTCCAACAGGTCATTGCACAGGGTGGAGGCTCCCCACTTCCCAAAGTGGGTGTGTATGCTTCAGTCGTTGGCCCTTGGGTTGACTTTGCAAGGGTCTCAGACGTACCCATGAGGAGCTGAGTATCCTGGGTGGCTTGTGGAGTCAGCTCCTGTAACTTACATCGTCAAAGATGAGCTTGACTCAGTACTGAGCCCAGGTCAGACCTTGAACATTTGAGCTGCTTTTCTTCTAGAGAGAAAACCATCCCCGATAGAATCTCCTTGAGGCTCTTCTTCTAACCATGTAATGTAGACCTTCTGGTTACTGGAAACATTGAGCAAACCCCATTCTCACTGACTGGGGCCTGTCTGTGTTCATTAGAGTTCCTTCTCTTATTCTGTACCCGATCTTGCTTTCTCGTTCCAGTAAGTGATCCCTGTCTACAGTGATTCCATGTGCAGCAGGAA
>NW_006785876.1:6787171-6804679 GCF_000442215.2 Lipotes vexillifer
GCACATTAATTAATTTCTGGAAATCAAAGCATCCTTGGGAGCAGTGATTTCCCCTACGTGGAGGATACTCTCTCTCTTTTTCTCTTTCTGTCTCCCTCCTTCCCTCCTTCTTTCTATTTGGAAATGCCATGGAATGTGGGGCAGGGGTGTTGGCTGCCCTGTGACCCATTTCCTCAGCGGGACCCTCAGAGGGGACAGGATGTAATTTGGAAACAAAGATGGCCTCAGTCAGACCCACGAGAGGGTCTCCTGCGGTCACAGTCTCCACTGAGGGGCTGCTTGGTTTTCGGAGGAACTGAGTGCATTTGTATGAGTGTAACTCCTCTCTGGGGCCAAATTGTGAAATAAGAGGCATTGGCTTCAGCGCCCTCTAGCTCTAATTCATAAACCTCCTGCTTCCTCCTGGGTTCCCCGCACTCAGCCCATCTTCGATCCTCTCTGTTGTCTAAGAGTGTCCCGTTCTCCTATATGTTTCTTAACTAGTCCATTACTAACTTCTCCCCAAAGCACTTAGCATTTTAAGGGTACTGGACTAGAGGTAGATGAAAGAGTCCTCACTAAACAAGCTGAATAACTGAACCAAACTTGGAGCAACAATGTGATTTTGAGGTAGTCAGACAAATGTTAGGAATTTAAAGAAATCATCAACATTTGCATCAAGAGCTTGCCGATTGGGCTTCCCTGGTGGCGCAGTGGTTGAGAATCTGCCTGCTAATGCAGGGGACACGGGTTCAAGCCCCGGTCTGGGAAGATCCCACATGCCGCGGAGCAACTAGACCCCTGAGCCACGACTACTGAGCCTGCGCGTCTGGAGCCTGTGCTCCGCAACAAGAGAGGCTGCGATAGTGAGAGGCTCGCGCACTGTGATGAAGAGCGGCCCCCGCTCGCCACAACTAGAGAAAGCCCTCGCACAGAAACGAAGACCCAGCACAGCCCAAAATAAATAAATAAATAAATTAATTTTAAAAAAAAAGAGATTGGCGATTAACAACCTCCCCTCGCCCACCCCGCCAAGGTCATACAGATAGTAAATTGTGGAGGTGAGGTTCCAACCCCGATTCTCTGCTGATCACCGTCCCAGGCCCCAAGGGAGATTCCAGAAAGGTCAACAGAGTGACATTTGGGGACAGGTGGGTCTTTCAGGGTAGGTCTTGCCCCTTCCTCACAGACCGACTCTGCTCCCTCTGGGGTGGGCTTGGGCTCGGGGAGTGGACCTCCAGGAGAAGCTAAATAAATGGGAATTTGGGCTCCTAATTCAACTCGAATCTAGCTGGGAGGACAGCTGACCAGGAATCACAGAACTGTGGAGGTGAACCAGTAGCAGATTTTTGTAGGAGAAATTGGAAGGAGTCTGGGGCAACCTTTCCACCTTTCTTCTCCTCGACTCAACCTGAAAGTACGTCAAATAATGTGGTTTCAGCTCCGTTTAGCTTCTTTCAACCTGAAAGTCAAAGTTTCTTTCCAAAGGAGGGAAACCTGCATGAATCGAAACTGAAAGAAGTTAACTCAAACCCTGTGAACTGAAACTGATGAATTTCACACAGCTCCGGTTCATTTTTCTCTTCTCCCATCCACCCCAACACCTCCGATCATATTCATTCAGGGAACGAGTCAGATGTAGATGTTTTTCCAACTGCCAGGCTCAAAACACCATCAGCACACCAAGCTTATATTCTATAGTTACGATGGCTCAAGATGGCAAGGAATTATGCTTGCTTTATCTACCACTGGCTTTGCCATGCTGGACTCATCGGAAGGATGGTTCCTTTTAGGATAGAAAGCCCTTTGCATAGAGGGCTGGGCAAATTCCCGGGATACCCGGGCCGTTGGAAGGAATACCGCTTTCAGAGATGGCAAGAAAATGTCTGCTTTCCTTTCTGCCCTCTTTGAATGGTCTCTTCCCTCCCATGAAAAGATGGAAGCATCAGATCTACCCAAAGATGCTACTCAGAGGGCCTGACCCTGATGCAATAAAAGGCAGTAGCTGAGACCAGTTGGGCTCATCTAACGCTGGAATAACCAGTGGGTGACTGCGGAATGTGATTTGGAGGTTTCCATCCAGGGCTTGCCTCCAAAACATCTCTCCCGTAGCCCCCAATGCCCACCATCAGGGTCCCCAAGGGGGTCATCAACTCTAGGAAGCACGTTGAATGTTGAAGGCCTGCTGACAGCATGAGCAACTCCCTGTCTCCTTTGGGCTACCTGGAGAGAAAAGAGTAATTTACTGGACAAAAAAAAATGTGCCAAAGTAGAAATTCCTTCATCATTTGGGTGGGTTCCTTAACCACTTCTTGTATTTTACTTGAGTCTTCTGTCAACTCAGGAAGGAGCCTGAGGGGAGGAAGGGAACCAAATGGAATGGAAATGAATATTTAATTGTGTCTTTTGCAAAGAGGCTTCATGCATGCCATCTCAATTCATTTTCCCAGGACGTGTTTACCAATGGCTGTTCTGAAACAGAGACAAGTCCAAGATCTAGGAAGGGACCGAGCTGGATTCAAACTCCCATCTCTCTGACTCCTTCCATAATTTCCATGCTTTCTTTCTAAATGAAGGGATTTTCAAGATCGCCTAGTACAACCTGTCCATTTCATTGAGGAGCAAGCTGAGGCCACAAAGGCCTCACCTAAAATCATACAGCTAGTTGATGTCAAAGGAGGGGAAGACCATGTTTCTGGGTTCCTAAACCATGATTTCTTTCAACTACTCCCCACGACTGCAACAGAGAGTCAAAAGGCCTTTTGCAAAGGCCAATGAAAATCAGGGTATGACTATGGGGTGGAGAGGGAAGTGATTTACATTTTAAACATTGTTAGAGGGAAATTATATATGAGCCTTCTTGCTGCAAGTTTTCATTATCATAGCACAATATTTCTTTCTGTTGCAAAAATGAACCTAGCATAGTGAACACTGGAATTTGCTGTCAACAGATTCTCTATAGGTATGGATTAAAAATACCAAGGTCCCGGTGATTCTAATGTGTACCCAGAGGTGAAAACCACCGTGAAAACTCATCAAGAGTAATTTTATTAACTTCTTTGCCTTTAAACTCACCTTAAATGAAAGTGTTTTGAAATTAATTATCATAATTCAGCCTGTGAATTAAGATCCTACCTTTGTTGGGTGCCATCTGCAGAATTTCAGCAGACTGGCTAGATTGCAGAGGGGTAGATGTTTCTCCTTGGCTGTAACCCATGTTATACCTCACGCAGACGTAATTCAGAACGCATTACGGCGAGAGAAGGGCTTCTGCTAGTCGTACCCTTCTGACCTAGAGATTATATGATTTAGTGTGTGTATATGTGGGTTATGTCAGACTCCCACATATTTTTAAACATACAATATAGATATCTGCATACTACCTAACTGAAATGATTATAGGTTTTTCTTTCTTTTTCAGAGTCAATGATTTTGAAGAAATGTGACAGTATTTCTGGGGGGAGATTTCTCGCCTCTTCCGCTGCACCGGTGAAAATCTCACTTGGAACAATACATCTTCTGTGAAACACTCTGCACAGAAAGTTGTGGACATAAACCTTGCCTCTCACCACTGGAGCTGAAGTCAAACCGAGTAGAGCACAGAGGCTTTGGAAGGATTGACACTCCAAGGAAGAGGGAAAAGTGTCCTGAAAATGGAATAGGCTGGGGGAGAGCCCGGCAGAGAATTCCCTTCTGGCATCTGTGCTGTGGCACTGTAAGAGTGTGAGTTAAGGCAGAAAAGACTATAAAGACCCCCCTTAATAAATATCAGGCTCTTACCTTTCATGCCCTTTTAGTGGAGAATCATAAAGGGGACCTTGGGCTCTACTTGCTTTACAGGGGGGAGAAAACCCACAGGCAAACTGGCCCAGACACATCTTATGACTCCAACTCCTGGGTCAGTCCCAGGCCGGGTCTGGGGTAACAGTCCCAGCAGGCTGGGGAGCCGGATCTTAAATGCGGGGGGGGTCTCTGAGACACCTGCACACTCTCCAGTTGCTCACATTCATTTGGAGGAAGTCCCTTGTTCTCAACTGTTAGGGCTAGAAATCCAGTGGAATTGATAGACGTCCCTTGTGAATTAAGGGGTTGATAGACATCCTTTATGAATGAAGATAAGATTGTAAATCACATTTCTTTTACTGAATGAATTTTATTTATTTATTTTTTAAAGGACCATTTATTTATTTTTGGCTGCCTTGGGTCTTCGTTGCTGCACGCGGGCTTTCTCTAGTTGCGTCAAGCGGGGGCTACTCTTTGTTGCGGTGCACGGCCTTCTCATTGCGGTGGCTTCTCTTGTTGTGGAGCACGGGCCCTAGGCACGTGGGCTTCAGTAGTTGCAGCACGTGGGCTCAGTAGTTGTGGCTCACAGGCTTAGTTGCTCCACGGCATGTGGGATCTTCCCAGACCAGGGATCGAACCCACGTGCCCTGCATTGGCAGGCGGATTCTTAACCACTGCGCCACCAGGGAAGCCCCTTGAATGAATTTTACAATCGCCTTCTCCATAGGGCCTGTCCTTATCACCCAATCCCCTTTACCAGGCTTTCTTTTCCCTTTGCTGTAGCACGTGTTACCACATTTGCACACACATTTGTTTGCTTACTTATGATGTTTACCCCGTTTCCCTCCAAAAGTAAGTTCCTCAGGGCCAGGATCTTGGTTTTGTTCACAGATGTCCCCAAGCCTCTAGCTGTGCTAAGTGCTTTCACAGCGATTCCATCAAATCCTGAAAATACCCTTCAAGGCAGGTTCTATTAATAACCCTACTTCATACGCGAAGAAACCAAGGCTTAACCAATTTAACTGATTGCCAGAAGCTCTGCAAGCAGCCTGACGGGTTAGTCCCCACAGAGGTCACCAGCAAAGACACTCCAGGCAGGTGGCTGCCCCCTGGCTGCCCAGGCAGGCGGCTGCCCCCTGGCTGCCCATTCCCGCCTGCTCTGCGGTGAAGGCCTGTGCTTCCAGAAATTTCTTTGAAGGAGAAGCCCTGTTCTCTGTGGTTCTTGAGGCACTGCTGGCCTTGCTGTGGGTTCCTGCCACCTGACGTTCCAAACAGAGGCATTTGCTAATTTCCTGGGGAAGGCTCCAGGAAGGCTTGTCCTCGGGTAAAAGCTATTCCCAGTAGGTGAAAAAAAGGGAAGTTTTCAGACCACCGCACACTTGGAGGTTTCACTTTCAGCGTTGTGTGGAGCTGACAAATAAACCTCTTCTGAGTTGGCGCTCCTTCCCTTCCAGCCCCACCCACTGCCTCTCTGCTTTTCCAGATTCATGCGAGTGTTTTGGTTAACTTTATCCCCTCCTGTGTGACTGTTGTTCTACCACAGATTAATGCGGGGCTTCTGGAGCTGACAGGACTAGGCTGAGTTACAGGAACAAGCTACAAGCCGAAGGGAAGCACTGCAGCTTGTGGCCGGTCCCGACCCAGAGATACAACCGCACATCTGGACAAGAGATCTTGTGACAGCTTGAAAAGCCAGAAACATATCCTGGATACCTTAAAAAATAGTTCCGTTAAATTAAAAAGGTTTTAAATACTGGCTCAGCTGGTTTGGGGGTCTTTATGTCTCTCTCTCTCTTTTTTCATTGTTCTGGAATTCGCTGTAGGATTTGTGATCGCGGAAGACTGTGAACCCATCGGACTGTGAATTTGTTTGCAAGTTTTTTGAAAGTTCAGCCAGCCCTTCTCTACTGTCGTAACTTTGGGCATGGCTTGTTGATTTGGGGATCGGGACTTGGTATCTTGGTAAAAAAACAAAACAAAACAACACATTCGAATAAAAAAAGAAACTCTCCCCTTTCCCACTTGCCAACCCCTCCCTCAGATGCCCCCAAGAAAACCATCAAAACCCTTGGCCAAATCCTGTCTCCTTTGACAATATTTAAGAAAGATCCTGTAGGGTATTAAGCTCTAAAATAGTATCGGTGAAGAGAAATGTCATAGTTGTCTTTGGATAGAATCCAGAACAGATTGGAAATAAAGAGATGAATGGATGTGAAACACCAAAGTATGGTCAAGCCTTGATTCCTGCAACTCGGAAAAAAAATCTCTATTTTCTTTTCCTTACGCAAATAAAACATTCTTGTGTTGCCCACTGGACATATCTTTCTCCCTGATTTACCAAGATTGCAGAAACCAGGATTAAACAAGGCACCCGTTCCAAAACCAAAAATCTGTTCTCTCAAACTATCGAAGAGTGAATGACTTTGAGAAGCGAGCATGTGATTAAAAGACAAAAAAGGAAAATCGTGCCTTGTTTCTTTTTCAAGAATGGACAGCCAATCAGGCAGAATGGTCTCTGTTGGCATTTGCCTTATCTGCTTTTAGTTTAGGAAAAAGTAGCCAAAGCGATATTGGTAAAATACCACCAGCTTTGGGTTTTCTAAAATATGTGAAATCATGTTATTTTCACCTATTCATTAGTTCAGTACTTCTCTTCCCACCATTGGACTGTCAGCTTCAGCCAGGACCTTGTCTGCCTTGTTCTCTGTTGAGTCCTCAGCATCCAGAACAAGGTCTCACCAACGCTGCTGCCTGGTTTCGAGCTGGGTGTCTCTGTTTGCCCCTCCAGATGCCCTCTGTACCTTTTCTCACCTCATTCTGTGTCCCGGGGCTGACGCCTATGAACCGTGTCCATGGGCTCTGTGATGGTTAAGTTTATGCTCCAACTTGACTGGGTCAAGGGATCCCCAGATAGCCAGTAAAGTATTGTTTCTCGGGGGTGTTTCTGACCATGTTTCTAGAAGAGATTAGCATTTGATTTGATAGACCGAGCAACGTGGTTGGGCATCATCCAATTCATTGGGGGCCCAACTGTAACAAAAAGGCCAAGGAAGAGTGAATTCTCTTTCTCTCTTGTTGAGCTGGTATGTCCACCTCTTCCCGCCTTCAGATATCAGAGACCCTGGTTCTTGGGCCTTTGGACTCCAGGATTTACACCGTGGCCCCCAGTTCTCTTATACCACTGACTTTCCTTGTTCTATAGCTGGCAGACAGCAGATTGTGGAACTTCTCAGCCTCCATAACCACATAAGCCAATGCCTATCATCAATCTTGTACATGTCTGTATATATCCTATTGATTCTGTTTCTCTGGAGAGCTCTGGTTGACACAAGCTCCTTGGCCCTCCAGCTTCCCTTTGGAAGCCAATGAAAGCACCAGGGAATATCAGTATCGAGCTGGCTGAGTCTCTGGGCTGCAGCCACAGCCCCTGTCCACCCCAGGGATGGTAAAACCTCCCTCCTTCTACTCCCAGGATCCTGTACTATCCCTTGTAATAGTCTCTTCACTAAACTCAGAAAATGACTCCTTTTGAGTTTATCTGTTTCCACCATTATCTGTATTCTGCTGGGGTCCTGACTAAGGAAATTTAGATTTATTGAATGAACAAATGAATGAGGCTTCACTGTAGTGAGCCATACTTCTGGATAATTGCAACACGTTGGTTCCAGAGCCATTTCCTCCCAGGTTCAGTTCTTTAGAAATGTAGTTGTCACCATTAGTTCAAGACTCCAAGGATGCGCCGGAGTTATTTTTCTCCAGTAAAAAGCCACAATCTGCTCCAACCCCTTATTGGTTTCTCTTGTGATCAATGATATGAACAAACAGCAGTTTGAAGCATTTAGAAAGATCCATTATTGAATCACCTACCTATTCATCGATTAATTAATTTATTTATTTATTCATCATTCAAGAAAAATTTAATAAGCCCCTACCATGTGCCATGCATCTGGGGATGGCAATTTTATTTCATCTTGCATGCCACCTGGTAGATTCATAGAGCATGGCATTGAAGTAAATTCTGAAGCAGTCTGAAATCAGTGGGAAAATGTGCCAAGATCAATTAGTAATGTCTGCCATGGATAGAGGAATGGAAGCACATACGATCAGTTTTTACAGGACCAGTATTTGCCATCTGTGTGTTAATGAGTAAGCAAAAAAAAAAAAAAAGCAATATAAACCCTAGTAACAAGCTTATTTTTGCCTCCCGTTTTGCTGCCTCATGTTAAAACTGTGTGCTTCCGCAAAGGCTTCTGATATACAATAACTACCTCTCCTCAGACGCACCCAAATGATTATTTGATTGTACAAGGACATCATTGACCTGAAAGTACTTATTTTCGTTATTCACCTTCTGGATTGTATTTGCTGGGTCACAACACACAATTAAATGGAAAGTTTTTCTGTCTACTTTCCTGAAAGGGAAATCGTGGACTACAATGACCAGCCAGCCCCCAACCTTAGTTAAGATGAAGATTTGCTAGCAGGTTCTCATCACTTTTCGGTAAATTGTCACAACCATCACTCAGGAGTCAAAGGCATCCTTTAAAATAGCTTTTCTCTCCAGACCGGTCTTCCTGGATTTTTTTAATAAGGAAAAACACATGAGGAAACTTACTCTCCGTAGCTTTTCATTCTCGATTAATCAATTTTGGTTCTATAGCCAGCTCAACTCATAAGACACTGGATTTGACCTACAGATTACTTGAATTGAACTGCCTGTGTCCTGGGTACACATTCCTCTGGGGGCAAGTTTCCTGATTGCCCTGTTTGGCACGTAATTCTCTTTCTTGAACCCTGTTTCTTTAATACAAGCTAGCTCAGCAGCCCTGGGAAAACCACTTACCCTCTCTCTGGGCCTTCATCTGACAGGAGGGGGTTCCATAATAAAAGCTAAAAATTATTGAGCACTTACTTTGTGCCAGGCTGTGTAATAGATATTTAAATGCGTACATAGTTAGTACTAAATTATTACACTAAACATGTAATAGATGCTTCACATCGAGCATCAGCAACTCTTCCTATAAAGGACCATACAGCAAATATTTCCAGCTTTGCAGGCCATATGTTCTCTGCTGTGGTTACTTAACTCTGCCACTGCAGTGTGAAAACAGCCACAGACAATGTGTAAGCAAATGAGTGTCATTGTATTCCAATAAAACTTTATTTACAAAAACAGCCAGTAGGCTCAGCGTGGCTCAACTTTGCCACCCTGGCTTGTAAAGAATTTTCCCCTTTAATTTTTGTAACAAGCCCATAAGATAGGTACTAGTTAACTAGATAGATTAAGTCACTTTTCTTAGGTCACTAAGACAGGAAGAGCCAGGATGCAGACCCAGACTAGTGGCCCCATGTTTAAACCATCCTTCTGAGTTTCTAAAAGCACCAAACATTGACCCACACCCTGCACAGGTGCCTCCTGGGACCCTCAGCATTCCAGCCTGAGTCATATCAACTCTCTCCTGTCCCCCTTAACCTCTCTCAAAAAGGTCACCCTTCTCAGGCATTCATTTCCTCTTAACTCACCGTCTGTCCTCAGCACGGAGTTTGGCATCAACCCCAGAAAGTCCTAAATCCTCTTACATTCTGAATATTAAGTCCTCTGCCAGACTGGCGTTTCTCTCAGTCTACGTACAATTGGAATGAAATCACCAGATGAAACCAAAGAGCTCACATTTGAACAATGCCTGTTCATTGAATATGTTGACTATCTCGTGGTTTTGAGTTTGAACCTGTATTTCCACTGTCAATTTGCCATGTGACCCGAGGTGTATCATAATCTCTTGGTAAGTTTGTGGTGAACACTTGCCAGTAGAAGCATTATGCAGCCGTGGAGATAGGGCATGCAGTGATGCCAAGCCAGACCTTATTTCTTTTTCCTTTCTTATTTCCGTGTTTTGAGGGATGGCTGTAGACGAATTTTACTCACTGCCAGTTAGTGGTTTGTGTCCAGTGGTGCTTCTGTCCCAGACGGGT
Organism: Lipotes vexillifer; assembly: GCF_000442215.2. Lineage (NCBI taxonomy): Eukaryota > Metazoa > Chordata > Mammalia > Artiodactyla > Lipotidae > Lipotes > Lipotes vexillifer. Next base: position 6,796,907 of record NW_006785876.1, read on the forward strand.
GAGCATGAGTGGTAGAAACCTCACTTTCAAGCTTTGGTTCCTGTCATCTACGTTGGGTTACACTCCAGCCGAGGGTGGACCCATGGATCCACCCACTCACTGGGTCAATATTTATTGTGGGCCAGACACAACACAGCCTGGGAATATGGTGGTGGACAGCACAGACTAGATTCCTAGAGTCTAGCTAGACCCACAGACATTCAACCACTCCTTAACCAGGGTTGTAATGACATGCATGATAAGTGCTGTGAAGCAAGCTGGTGCCATGAGCACTTAGGACAAAGAAGGACTCCAAACAGATGTGAGGAGAGTCCAGGGAAATACTGCCTAGGACATGGCTTCCTCCTCCTCCTGGCTGCTGGCCCTGGCTGTGTAAAGGACCTGAGGACAGAAGAAGCTGGGTGTTCTGAGGAAATGAGGCCAGGTGCTAGGGGCCTTGGGGGTATGAGTTGAGGCCAGAGAGGTAGGCAGAGGCCAGAACAGGCAGTGCCTTGTAGGTCATGGGAGGGAGTATTGACTTTATCCCAGAGATAATAGAAAACTATTAATAGTTTTAAAAGGTGATGAATAGGGAGTAACATGATCATGGAAGGGCTAAGAATGTATCAGCTCAAAAGGATATTGATTGATCTTAAAGCTTTTGCGGTAAAAATGTGACACCAACCAACTTTCTCAACCTTCTCTCCCTGTATTTCTTTCTATTCTCCTTCCCTTCTCTCAAACAGATGGGTCTTCCTTATGTTCCTTGAATCCCCACTACACTGCCACACCCTGCTCCTCACTGGAGGGTTCTCTCTATTTCTAGGTGCTCATCTAAGCCCTGCCATCCTTCAGAACCAGTTCACGTCTCACCTCCTCCATGAAGCCTTCTTGGGTGGCCCTTCAACAAATTACAAAATATAGTCAGCACTGTAAACAAATAAGAAGGGGAAAGACTAATCTCTCACTTCAGTCTTTCCCTCTAAAGTCCTTTCCAAAAGTCCCAGTTCCAGGCTTTCTCTCCAAACCAACTTGTATTTTCTCTCACCAGGAAATTGTCTGCTGGCCATGAAACACTACCTGGCTCATCCAAATCCTACTCATCCTTCAAGATGGACCTCAGAATCACTCCTCACAGGAACCCTCCCTGACCACTCCTTTGGGAAGAGACTTTGATCCATCCCTCCTCTCGAGTACTATCTACTTACTAATGTCAGTTAAGAGGACAAAATGAAACAAAGCAAACAAATCCTTGTTTGCACATCTATCTTGTTCCCTTGCTTGTCATAAGAATCTTGAAGTGTGGGGGCAATGCTCTGTGACTCTTCCTACAATTCTTTTCACTGACACAGCATCCTGTAGATGCTCAATAAATACATGTTTCCTGATATTTCTTGGTCTGTGGTCACATACTCATTTGTATGCCTGGCTCTGTGGAAGATGAGAGGCTTCTAACCTTGTCCCTTGAAGTCCTTCTCCATCGCTGTTGTCAGAGTGACAATCCTAAAACTTACTTTTGTATCATTTCCCTCCCTTGAGCCATCATCTTGGCTCCTCACTAACCATGTAATAAAATCTAGACTCCTTGAAGAGTGCCTCCCCACACTTTTACTGTGTTTTAATTTTCTACTGATGTGTAACAAGTTACCATGAACTTAGCAACTTGAAACAACTCATATTTATTATATGGGAGCCTGGGCCTGACTTACTTAGCTCGGTTCTCTGCTTCAGAGCCTCAACCAAGTTGCAATCAAGCTATCAGCTATAGCTGTGGTCTCATCAGAGGCTCAAATGGGGAAGAATTCACTTCTAAATTCACTCTGATTGTTAGCAGAATTTATTTCCTTACGGTGGCAGGAGTGAAGTCTCCTTTGGCTATTAGGAACCTCCTACAGTTTCTTGACATGTGAGCTTCCACTTATTTAGAGAGCACTTGCTTTCTCACAGCTGACAAGGGAAGGAAAAACTCCAGGGCAAGTTTTCCAGGAGTCTTATGTAATGGACTAGAATCAATACCGTCACTTTTGCCATTGGTTAGAAGTAAGTCATAGGACCTCTCCATTCCCAAAGGGAGAGGATTATACAATAGTGTGAACAACAGGAGGTGGGGATCTAGGGTCTGTCTGCCACAGACTGTAGCTCCCTCTACTGATTCTGAAAAGTGGACTCCAGCAATGCCAGATGTTTCTACTTCTGAAAAACATACCACCTCCTTTTACATTTCTGGGAATTTATATATGCATTTGTATCTGACTGCAGTGTCTTCTATCTTAGAAAAATTGAATCATTCCTTTCTCTGTGATATTTCTGTTCTCTGGACCCATATCTGTGGTCATGCTCATCAGGCAGTGGGTACCTTACTTGTATATCTCTGCGGTATTAGACTCAAATTTCTTTAAGATTGGGGAATATGTGTTCTTCCATTTCTTTATTTCCAGGGCTCACATCTAACATAAACCTGGAGCAGAAGTGATGTATGCCACAGCTGCACAAAATGTGTAAAAGTGGTTTACTTAATGGGAAATGAGCATTGATCTAAACTGGCGGTTGGCAACCTTTTCACTCTCATACTCCATAAATAAAGTTTGAAAAGTCATTTGCCCTTCCCACCAGATGTTTTTGAGTTATCTATAATTAGTCAGCTTCCTTTTTTATTTTATGTTTTTAAATTTTTATTTTATAACTGAAGTCTAGTTGATTCACAGTGTGTTAGTTTCAGGTATACAGCAGAGTGATTCAGTTATACATATACATATATCCATTCTTTTTCAGACTCTTTTCTGATATAGGTTATCACAGAATACTGAGTCGAGTTCTCTGTGCTATACAGTAGGTCCTTGTTGATTATCTATTTTATATATATATATACAATTTTATATATATATATATATATTTTATATATGGTAGTGTGCATATGTTAATCCCATCCTCCTAATTTATCCCCCCCCCCGACCTTTCCCCTTTGGTAACCACAAGTCTGTTCTCTAAGTCTGTGAGTCTGTTTCCGTTTTGTAAATAAGTTCGTTTGTATAATTTTTTAGATTCCACGTATAAGTGATATTATATGATATTTGTCTTTCTCTGTCTGACTTACTTCACTTAGTATGATAATCTCTAGGTCCATCCATGTTCCTGTAAATGGTGTTATTTCATTCTTTCTCATGGCTGAGTAATATTCCATTGTATATATGTGCCACATCTTCTTTATTCATTCATGTCGATGGACATTTAGGTTGCTTCCATGTCTTGGCTATTGTAAGTAGTGCTGCGATGAACATAGGGGTGCATGTATCTTTTAGAATTATGTTTTTCTCTGGCTATATACCCAAGAGTGGGATTGCTGGGTCATATTCTAGCTCTATTTAGTCAGCTTTTATTAGGTTATGATGCTACAACAAATGTACCCAAATCTTATTGGCTTATTGTAACAAGGTCTTATTTCTGGCTTACCTGATATGTTGGTTGCAGGTTGTTTATGGATCTGTTCCATATGTCTTCTCCTTCCAGGATCCAGGCTGAAGCAGCACCTGCTGTTTGGAACATGACATGCTTGTGGCAGAGGGAAAAAAAGAGCTCTGGCAGAACCATGTGGTGACTTTTAAAGCTGCTGTGCAGCTATGGCATACATCATTTCTGCTCAGATTCCATGGGCCAAAGCAGGTCATAGGGCAGAGCCTGACCCAAGTACATTCCTTTTATAAGAATGGGGCAGCAAACAATTGGAAATAAAAATACAATCTATCACACCGTCTAAAATTTTTTAGTAAGTTTAATAGTTGCAAATGTTATAATTTCTGGCATATTGCATATGTGCTTTACATATATTTTGTCATAACCTTAGAAACTTATTCAGTTTGAAAACATTTCCACTCACATAAAACCCCCTTGGCAAAGGTGGTTCGCATGTTCAAATAAATCAGTCGGATCAGCCTTGCCTTTTGTCAGGAAAAAATATCTAACTTAAAATTTTCATTCAAATATACTTGTTGATACGTTCCTATGGCAACTATTTATTTCTAATTTGTAGATAGGTAGATAGTCCCACAGTTAAAGTCAGAGTCCTGCCATTAATTGGTTTCCTGGAAGAAAAAAGGTTCTGCCCTTTTAATAATTCTTACTAAAGTCCTCATTGCTTTGCTGCCAAGGAGTTTCTTTCGGAACAATGCATTATCAAATTGCTCCTTGTTTGGTGTCCCAGAGGTTTTTACTCAACCAAAGTCATACCCCAAAGCAAGATTTGAATGGGCAAGAAATATACCATATTTTGTCAAGTAAGAAAATGGTGACCTTGAAAGGGGAAGTGAAAGCAGATGCCACAGACTGGTGGTGCTGATCTAAGAGAATTTATGGAAGTTTAGGGTCTGGAAAAGTATTCTCTTACATTATTCTTTTTTTAAAAAATTTATTTATTTTATTTATTTATTTTTGGCTGTGTTGGGTCTTTGTTGAGGCGCGTGGGCTTTCTGTAGTTGCAGCGAGAGGGGGCTACTCTTTGTTGCAGTGCGTGGGCTTCTCATTGCTGTGGCTTCCCTCGTTGTGGAGCACGGACTCTAGGTGCGCAAGCTTCAGTAGTTGCGGCACGTGGGCTCAGTAGTTGTGATGCACGGGCTTAATTGCTCCACGGCATGTGGGATCTTCCCAGACCAGGGATCGAACCCGTGTCCCCTGCATTGGCAGGCGGATTCTCAACCACTGCGCCACCAGGGAAGCCCCCTCTTACATTATTCTTGCCTGAAAGAAAGTCTTTGGACCTCGTAGGAGTACACACACCCAGTTTGAGGATTATTTCCATAAGATATAAGATGCTATAGACATAGGTGAAGGTAAAATGAATGGAAAGACCTCAATGAAAAAAAGAACCAGAATGAAAAAAGTGGAGTAAAAGGCTCAAATCATATAGAAAATGTGTGAAAGTTGAGAAGTAAAAACTTTCCTTGGCTGAAGCTGGCTAGGGAGATGACACAAATCTTCCCCTTCCAGGAGAGAAGGAGAAATCAGTGATGGGGTTGAGAAGGAGGGAGAGTTTGGGGGTGGATCCTGGAGTGAGGGGTAAGCCTAAGAGAAAAGGGTCCTGGACACCAGCCCATGAAGGATGACTACGTTGGTGCCAGTTTGAGGAAACATCACGTACGTGGTCTCTTGAGTTGATTTCAGAGGAAGTTTCAGGAATCATTGATTTCATCTGCTCGTCACCAGCATGATTAATACATGTTTCAGGACACACACACACACACACACACACACACACACACACACACTCTTATTAATGAAGCCCGTATGCCTTATACAAGAAACAGATCACAAAGCTCTGGAAATACTTTCCAGGACATTTCCTGTCCCTGCCCACACCCCTCCATCACCCACAGCCCACCACTACTTTTCCTTCCTTTCCTCACCTTCTCTTACTCTTTCTTCTCCTTTGCTTGTTTTCTTCCCGTTTCCTGTCGTTCCCTTTTGTCCTCATACTCATCCTCAAAGGCTTAACCCTGCCTCAGTGTTTTAGTCAGCAATTGACACCTATTTAGAAAAACAAATGAACATTCTCTGCGCCTCGTCTCAGCAAAGCTCAGGAATTTTTTAGTTTCGGAAGAGTCTCTTTGCTGGAAAAATGAATCAAGAAGGTGATAAGGTATTGTTGAAAGTCACTAGCCAGGTACGATGTGGCACAGCACGCAAGGGCTTACTTAGGACCATATCTGTATTTATTACTAAAAAATACGAGTTTGTATAGAATTGTAAGATGCCAGGAAGTGACAGAAACTTAAAGACCATCTAATTCAAAGTGTTCATTTTACAAAAGAGGAAACTGAGGTCAGAGAGAGGAAAAGATTTGTCCAAAGTCACATAGGACTGGCAACTTTCCACCTTATAGTCCATTGTCTGTGGGGAAAGCTGGGACCCAAGCATCAAAAGTCCAGGGGCATCCATTTATTAACATGCAGAGGTAAGCAAGTCCACAAACATGTATGTAGCAGTTATAGCAAATATAGTAGACATAGTGGGCACTCTCTGCTCTTTACCTCCTTTCTTTGATTGAATATATTCAGCTCTTATTTATCTAAGAGTGGGATACCTATGGTGCTTCAGTGAGCTCTTTGCCTATTTGTAACCATGTGGTTATATTTTAGGTCCAGCTGGAAGGGAATTGGGGCTGCACACAGACAGGGGTATATATCTGGGGCATGTATCTCTGATTGAAGTCTTAAGCAAAAATATGCCTGATAGTGAGGTCGTCCAACATTATCTATTCTCCTAGGAAGCATTTGGCTGGGGATTAGGAGAACCGGGTTCTAATCCCACCCTGCCACTGGGTTTTGTCTGAATGGACTTGGGAAAGTCCCTTCCCTTCTCTGAGACTCCATATCAGCATCTTTAAAGTGCAAATAACACCTCAGAGAGTAGCGAGAAGCTAATGAAGTGGTGAGTGTAAAGCATGTGATAAGTGATTAGGTGCTGCAATAACGTAGGAACTTTAATTTTTATTACCACCTTTCATTGCCATAGGGAATTCAGGATTTTTTAACAGGTGAACAATGTCCTCGTGCAGCCTCTCTGATTGCACTTCAATTCCTGCCAAGTGTCTCCCCTTCAGAGGGACTCCTCTGACAAGCCCCTTGCCATCTGCTGTGCTAGCCAATTCCTTTAGTTCACTCTCAATCCTCTTAACCAAGTCTATTTTTACCTCTAGCCCCTATCACCCCCTGCCATGTTATAAAGTAGTTATTTTCTTTTTCCACTATTTAACTGTAAGACCCAGGAGGGCAGGGACTTTGGCAGTGTTGCCTACCGCCTTATTCCCAGGGCCTAGAACAGGCAGTGCTGGCACGTAGTGCATGTTCAATAAACACTTACTGTTGCATGAATGAGCTCGGGAACCTCTTGAAGGAATTTGACGCAGGCTTTTGTAGCTGGAGATGAAGTAGGTACAGGAGGACAAGGGGGTGATTCCAGGCGGTGGTGACAGCTTGGGTGATGCACAAATTCAGATTTCATGGCCTCTGTGGATATTTTGAATGCCCAGAGATACTGGAGCACTTTTTTCAGAATTTTATCTCTACAACTCCAGTGATATAAAAGACCAGGAGCGTGAGGCATCAGCAACCCAGCAGAGTGAGGTGTGCTCCTACTGCCGTCCATCTAGAGACGTGGATGGAGCTGGGATGGTCGGGGGGGGGAACAGCTCATTCTTAAAACACTATTGCAGGAGAGGTGAGGTGAGGAGAAGGTCAGGAAAGGAGGCAGAAGCTTGTGGCACTTCGAGGATACCCTTCCCCATCTTCAGGTGTGAGCCAGCCTCTGCCAGATGCTACCAACTGTTTGCCCAACCTTGGAAGCTTGTTGATGTGACAGTCATGGAGGCTAATGGGAGCTTCTGGTTTTGTGAGCTGAGTAAAAGAATCCACTCATAGAGAACCTTTGGAACACTTAAGGGAAATACACCTGGTTCCTCCTGAAAACTGGTAGCACAGAGATCTCGAAGTGACCCCGCTCTGAGCTGATTTTCAAAGTGCTGGGCTGATAAAACCGGCCGTTGCCCGAAAGTCAGTCTCAAGGATCTTGACTTCTATGCTGATCCACAAGGATCTATTGTATTGTATTATACTGTGTTATATTCTATCTATTTATAGTATTCTATATGTACATATGTATGCACACACACACATCTGTGTGTAAGAAAAAGGCAGCAGAGAGAAAGAAGCAGGAGAGAGAAACGAGGGTTGCCCCGTTCATCACAATGAGTGGTGTTGACCACAGGCAAGGGGCCTCGTGGCATCCTCTCCCTCTGGATTTTCA
>NW_006785876.1:6804723-6814686 GCF_000442215.2 Lipotes vexillifer
CCTGCTGAATTTTCAGCACACCGAGTGCCCCGGCGATGCTCTGGAATCCTACGCGAGGCCCTGATCTCGAGATGGTCCGAGCAGCATTTGCAAGAAATGACAGAAAAAAGGCTAAATGCCGCTGATCCCTGCTGCCCTCCCGGTGGCCATGGCTGGTGGAATGCCAGCCACCCAGAACCCCACTCTGGTAGCTGCTTAGTTTGTGTTTGTACATTACCCCCGCCTCTGCAGTCCATGGACGCAGGGCTGCCTGTCAGCAATCTGGAGTCATTTTCTTTTCCGTTCTGGTTTCACGCCTGGGCTTCCCGGGGTCCCGCCAGGCACATCCATGGGGGGTCTGCCCTGGGCTGGGGGCAGCTCTGGGATGGGATTCTGTGGGGTCAGCTGGGCTTCGCCTGTGCTGCTGTCTCCTGAGGAAACAGATGACTCTGCTGGGTGTGTCCGAGTGTGGTAGCTGAAGGAGGAGATGGGGACATGGTCCCTGGGGCTCCCTAGGGACCTGGGGGCCTCCCTAGGGGCCTGGGAGAGTGTGTGGGAGAGCCATCCTCCACCCCTGTGCTCTCCCTCCACGTTTTCTCTCTCCTGTGGTCAACCACAGGGTTTGAAAAGGCTCCTTTGGTGTAACTCTGGGGTCCCTGACCTCTCTCCAGTCCTCCTGCCTTAAAGCAGTGGGGCCCATCTTGGGATCTTTTCAGCTTTCTGTGAAGATCTGGGCAAGCTGCTTTTCTCCTCAGGAGGCTTTGTCCCCGCCAGCCAAGTCATGTTCCACTGAGGTCATGGGAGATGGATTATTTTACACAGGCATCTGCAAATGACGGCTCAAACTTGAATCTACAAGTAGGTGTTGATGGCAGAAACTCCCAGGCATCTGTTTCCATCCCTTTGGCACCCCCTTCCCCAGCATCTGCTCCACACCTTTCCTGCCTTGCAGAAAATTTCTGCTCTCTTCTGAGTCTCAGTCTTCCCTGGTGGCCAGTAGGAGCTAATGACACGGGGAACCCAGGGCCGGGGGTGCCTGGGAGCCTCCGGGTGCCGTGGGGCTGTCTGCCCGGTGCAGCGGGTTAAAGACTCGAGCTGGATGGCATTTGAAGTAGGCCGTGATACAGAAACTCACCCATCAATTGCCAATGTGTGTGAGGAGGACCACACACAGCTGTCTCCTTTTATAAGAGTCGCCCCTCCTTGCCCTTCACCTCACGTTAGACAGGATCGTGCTACATCCAGCGGAGTTTCTCTTGGCACAATCCTGGATTTGTCTCTATTTTTGACGTGAAGTCACAGAACTGATCGTTCTCAAAGACAGTGAAAGGGAAAATGGAAGAATTGTGACCGAGTCCCCGCATCCACCTGTTCCTTCATTTCCTGCCTCTAAGGAGGTTTCGTTGGTACCATGGCTGCTTCTCCCTCTCCTCAGCCCCACAGCCTGCCCTTTCTCCTCTAAACTCTTTCAGACATTCTGCTATTAGAGAAGGAGAATTTTAGAACAGCCCACAGTAAAGATTGGACAGCTGGAATATGTTCTATTCTGAGATTTTTCTCCCCAGTCAGCTTTGAAAAATTGTTAACTTGCACCAAGATTCCTTAAACTCCAAAGGTGCAGAGACTGAATCGTAAAGAGCCAGGGCTTTAAAGCACCATGACTTCCCTCCTTCTCCACACCCAAATTGGTAATTGGTGGTCAGTTATTCCATGGAATTGGTGATACCCACTTCTAAAACTCTTCCAAGTTGAGTGCAATGTCCTCAACAGCATATATAAAAATCAGACCCTGATATCGTACTCGAAAATCTTCAGTGCCTCATGGCCACCTGCAAGATGAAGCCCAAAGATTTAGCCAAGCTGCTAAGGACAGTTGTTTAGGTTGTACACTGCACAATGCTAATGACTAATGACTCACACTGGGCACAGTCATGCTAAGGCCCTGTGATAAGCAAAGCATTCAAAGCTCTTCACGGTGCATGTTCAAGCGACTCTTCTAATCTTCTGTTCCCTAAGCCTGTAGGTGTACCTTACCTTTAGCCAGGCTGGTTTCACTGCCTCTAAACACATCTTAAAATCCCTACATCTGGGACTTCACGGAGACTCTTCCTTTAGCGTAAGGAGCGCTGCTTCCTCGTCTCCACCTAGTTGAGTCTTCCCAGTGTTTCAAAACCTACTTATTTTTAATTTTTATGCAGTTTGTAAAGGTTACTTTCTATTTACAGTCACTACAAAATATTGGCTGTATTCCCCATGTTGTACAGTACATCCTCGAGCCTGTCTTACACCCGGTAGTTTGTGCCTCGCATTCCCCCACCCCTATGTTGCCCCCCCCCGCCCCGCTTCACTCTCCCACTGGTAACCACACGTTTGTTCTCTATATCTGTGAGTCGGCTTCTTTTTTGTTATATTCACTAGCTTGTTGTATTTTTTAGATTCCACATATAAGCAATGTCATCAAGTCTGTCTGACTTGTCTCACTTAGAGTAATACCTTCCAAGTTCATCCATGTTGCTGCAAATGGCAAAATTTCAAAGCCTCCTTTAAGTTTCACCTTCTCTGTGACACTTCCCTGCCCACACCACCTGGAAGGCGTCCTGTTTCTTCTGTACTTCTGTAGTTTTTGTGATCAACAGACCCCTTGAGACAGACTACCCACAGCTGGAATTTTAGTTTTCTTCCCGTGAATTCTATGTCTCTAAGTAGACTGTGAGCATTTGAAGACCGAGCCACGTCTAACGTGGCCTGGATTTCCTGCAGCACCAGACGCAGCGCCTGACACACAGTGGGTGCTCATTCAGTTCGTGACCCCCGGGCTGGTTGGTTCCCGTTGCTTTGTGAGCCATCCACTCACCCTCTCTCCCACCCCCTTGTTATTTTATTCCAGTTCCTGGAATTTCATAATAACAGAGATGGTTCCAAAAAGCCGATACAGGCCATTTCCTCCAAATAAACCCATGTTTTCATAGGACAAACGCTGGAGCTTTCTATAAAAGAAGCCCCTGTTTGGGTTCCATCAAACATGCCAAATAATAATGACAATAAAACAATATCCATTTATTTAGTGCTTCCTAATGATAGGCACATGGACTAAATACATACATTAGCTTCTTTAAACCTCAGCAAACCCTTTTTTCCCAGCTTTACACATGAATAAATGAAGCCTAAAATAGGTAAAGCAATTTGTCTTAAGTCACAGAACTAGCTGGTGATGGCCCCAGGATCTGAACCCAGTCTTTCTGAATCTCAAGGGTCTTTTTTTTTTTTTTTAATGAACTTTAAAAAAAATTAATTAATTAAGTTATTTACTTATTTATTATTTTGGCCGGGTTGACTCTCAAGGGTCTTAACCACTGTGCTGATAGGCAAGGTCTCCCGGGTCTGGCCTGCAACACTTTTGAAGGGCATCCTTACTGTCAGACATTCTGTGGGCTCAGGGCTGACCTGGCTGCGGACAGAGGCCTCAGTCCTCAGAGCGTGTGTGCCAGAACTAGTTAATAGGCCTTATCTTTAAAATGAAGCCATTGGATCTGGTCCCTTCCTGTTCTAAGAATTTATGAAGCTACAAAAAAGTAAAGACATGGCCCTTGCTCTCAGGAATTTACAATCTTGTTGGGGGGTGGTGCGGGGGGCGGCGGCGGGGCTGGGCAGGGAATAGAAACCTCAGGAGAGAAAGAGCCAGCTAAGGTAGACTGTGTCCCAGCCAGGTGAGTTCTCTATATCTGTGAGTCGGCTTCTTTTTTGTTATATTCACTAGCTTGTTGTATTTTTTAGATTCCACATATAAGCAATGTCATCAAGTCTGTCTGACTTGTCTCACTTAGAGTAATACCTTCCAAGTTCATCCATGTTGCTGCAAATGGCAAAATTTCAAAGCCTCCTTTAAGTTTCACCTTCTCTGTGACACTTCCCTGCCCACACCACCTGGAAGGCGTCCTGTTTCTTCTGTACTTCTGTAGTTTTTGTGATCAACAGACCCCTTGAGACAGACTACCCACAGCTGGAATTTTAGTTTTCTTCCCGTGAATTCTATGTCTCTAAGTAGACTGTGAGCATTTGAAGACCGAGCCACGTCTAACGTGGCCTGGATTTCCTGCAGCACCAGACGCAGCGCCTGACACACAGTGGGTGCTCATTCAGTTCGTGACCCCCGGGCTGGTTGGTTCCCGTTGCTTTGTGAGCCATCCACTCACCCTCTCTCCCACCCCCTTGTTATTTTATTCCAGTTCCTGGAATTTCATAATAACAGAGATGGTTCCAAAAAGCCGATACAGGCCATTTCCTCCAAATAAACCCATGTTTTCATAGGACAAACGCTGGAGCTTTCTATAAAAGAAGCCCCTGTTTGGGTTCCATCAAACATGCCAAATAATAATGACAATAAAACAATATCCATTTATTTAGTGCTTCCTAATGATAGGCACATGGACTAAATACATACATTAGCTTCTTTAAACCTCAGCAAACCCTTTTTTCCCAGCTTTACACATGAATAAATGAAGCCTAAAATAGGTAAAGCAATTTGTCTTAAGTCACAGAACTAGCTGGTGATGGCCCCAGGATCTGAACCCAGTCTTTCTGAATCTCAAGGGTCTTTTTTTTTTTTTTTAATGAACTTTAAAAAAAATTAATTAATTAAGTTATTTACTTATTTATTATTTTGGCCGGGTTGACTCTCAAGGGTCTTAACCACTGTGCTGATAGGCAAGGTCTCCCGGGTCTGGCCTGCAACACTTTTGAAGGGCATCCTTACTGTCAGACATTCTGTGGGCTCAGGGCTGACCTGGCTGCGGACAGAGGCCTCAGTCCTCAGAGCGTGTGTGCCAGAACTAGTTAATAGGCCTTATCTTTAAAATGAAGCCATTGGATCTGGTCCCTTCCTGTTCTAAGAATTTATGAAGCTACAAAAAAGTAAAGACATGGCCCTTGCTCTCAGGAATTTACAATCTTGTGGGGGGGTGGTGCGGGGGGCGGCGGCGGGGCTGGGCAGGGAATAGAAACCTCAGGAGAGAAAGAGCCAGCTAAGGTAGACTGTGTCCCAGCCAGGTGAGTGCATGAGGTCCACTGGTTCAAGTACATCAGAGGATCAGAGAAGCCGGTGCTATTGCTTTGCAAGCAGAGCAAGCTCGGATCTGCCATCAGAGGGATACCTTTTTCCCAAGGACAATGAACTTGACCTAGGGCCGGGTTGGGGGCAGTGGAACTGCCAGAGGAGAGGCACATATCACAAACCCTAGGATGTTTATCAGCCAGACCAGTTTGACCCTTCAATAAGATGTTTCTTGAGCAAATTTTTTGGAATTTTGGTGGGCTCTGACCTGCAGTTTTCACTTCCAAAATAACTTGACTTTTCTAAAGTGGTAATTTCATTTTCATGATAATACTAAACTGAAGCCACATGATCCCTAATTGGAAGCAGGTCTTGGGCCGCAGAGTTGCCAAGAAGCAGTAAGAAACATGCTTATTCTCCTAGTTTGCTTGAGGCACTCAGCATTTTTGAATGCCTGGGCAGAAATATAGTTTTTTAAATAAAGCCAACTCCTGAGAGAGGAGGGGGCGAGGGGAGGGGGTGGTTAGATATGGGAGAAGGAGTTTTCTGTTAATCCAAAGAGAGGAAAATAACACTTTATTTTTGTGTTTAAATTTTCCCGTCTGTCTGTGCCATCTTTTGACATGAGTGAAATCGGGATGTGTCCTATGGGTCTTGGGGTGGGTGTGGAGCTGATGTTCTTTCAACTCTCAAATCTGCTGTTCTGATTTCCTTCAGCCCAGCAGAGTGCAGGGACGACTTCATGAGGGACAGTGGGAATGATTCCTTTTTCTATTTTCTTTCCCACATCACTTCATTTGTTCTGTTAATTGTATCCTGATGAGAGACGCAGAAACTCCTTCTCCGGTGGCAGTCGGGAAATTGTCTGAATAATGTCTGAATAAGTGTTTCTGGAGGGGGACAAGAAAGCAATCACAGCTTTTCTTTCACAGAGAAGCAGAAAGTCTCCCAAGGAAGGTGACTACAGAAAAGACTGACTCAAAGGAAATCTTTTTAATGATGTTTTTTTAAAAGAAACAAAACAGACCCTTTTCTGAAAACAAAAATTAGATCATGGATTGAAGGCATATCTGAACTTTCTGATGGAAGCCGAAGCTGTTTTCTAAATACAGTTGGGAGCTCAGTAATCACATAGTGGTTGATGAGACTCTTCCTTTCCTGCTGCCCTCAGTTTCCTGCGAGGCACCATTTTAGACAAATCTGTTGGAGGCGACTCTGGGTTTTGTGGCTCTGTCCCACCCTGTCAGTTAATACCCGACTGAGTGCTGCTGGAGCCTCTGCTGGCTGGCTGGCAGCCACGTGGGTCTCTTCCTTGCGGAGGGCAGCATCCCTCAGCATCCCAGTCCCTCTGTCCCCTCTGCTCGCCCTGCCAGCTCTGGCATTGGGCCTTTCTGCCAGGGCTGCCCATGGCTGGGCTGTACCAGAAGAATCCCTGGTTTGATTCTGATTCTCCCTTTCCTACTTAGCACACCTCTGTAGGAAAGAAAAAATATAACAGGAACCATGAAGAAAGGAGCAAGGAAGAGGCAAAATTGACGTGGGGAAGCAGAGAGCTGTAGATTTCAGCGTTAACGGTTGTCTGTAAAAAACCACTGCCCCCTGGGTTGGGTAAGGGTAGCCCAGAACTTGGGTTGAAAGAGAAAGTCTCAAGGGGAAGCATATTTAGATATGCAACCACAGTGCCTCAAGATAGATGTGACTCAGTGACTTCCCAAAACACAGATTTCAGATAAATATCACATTAGGGCCTTTTTGTACTTTTCCCTTGATTTTTCTAAGGCAGTCCTTGACGCTTTTAATTGAAACCCCGCTGTTACACACCCACTTCAGTTTCCAAGGAAGGCATGCAGGTGGTGAAGGTCGAGAGGGAACATTTGCTTTCTCCTGATGTCCCCAAGGACCCCCTAGGCTCCGAAGCCCAAAGAAGCCAGAACATCTGGCCCATTTCAGCAGTTTATTCGCAAGTTCAGCCAGTCATCTGGATGTTTTGTCTATATAGTGCCAAACATCTGGGTTGACTTTTTTTTTTAACCAGACTTACTAGATGTTTTGGCATTGTGTAGACAAGAATTCAATTTTTTAATAGTTATTTCTCTACTCAACTGAGATCCTTAGTAACTGGTGCTCTGGTACAATGAAGGAAAGAGATGGAAGGCTTTTTTATTTTTTTTATTTTTTTTTGCTGATTGCTTTCCTCTTTGGAGGTATCTGCACCATTCGAAATCAGTGGTTTGACTGCTTTGCTTTTTCACTAGTAGATGAAATTGACCAAAATAATATGGTGTGTTGGTTTAACAAAACACAACTTTGGCTCCAACTCATTTTAAAAGAATTAGAATGTTAATGTTTTTTGCAAGACCTTAAAAACAGAGAGAATTGAGGGACTCTTGAACACAACTTACGAGGATTAGGTTATGTCTGGATTTTCATACTTATTCTTTCAAAATATAAGATCCTCTGTGTCAGGGTGGAGAGCTTTTTCCTATAGTTATTTATGGTCTGCTCGTGGGACTTTCATTTTTCCCTGGGGAAATCTTACCTTCACTGATAGTGTTATCATCCTGGCAACTGCCATGAAAAGAGCTGGGTTTTGCCCCCATGTTCAAGTTTCCTGTCCATCTCGATGGATAATGTACCCTAAGATTTTATTTTATGGCCGTATTGAAGACAATTTTTGTGTCTTCTATAAAACTCAAGGTGAGGACATCCATTATATTTTCAAGGTCTCAAGTAGCGGACTCAGTGTAATATTCCAAGTATATGTTAGCACAGGCGAAAGGCTTTGTCTCATTAGGATATACGTTTCCTTTTTTGCCAAGGCTGCAAGGGGGCTTCGAGCTTAACTTAGTTTTCAAATGTTTTTACTCTTACATTGCAGGCATTTAACAAAACAATATCCCCTCTCTAATTAAATTTTTTTAGAACCTCCCTTTTTAATTTTCTATTCTGAGTCATTTGATTGCATTATAACGTTGCAAGCTCAGTGCCTAAAGTTCTAAAGTATTGATATGTAATTATATATGTAAATACGTAAAGTAAGTATGCAAAGGATCTCTACCGCTAAGAAAAAAGAAGCATACAGGATATTATCCATCTTGAAAATTTATTGAAATGTGCATAAATAATATAAATTAAACACTATATAATTAAGGCTAAAAAAATCCTACTAGTAGAACAAAATGTAGGTTATGAGATATTAGTGTATAAAAAAATCCTACATGAGATATTAGTGGGCAGTATCCCCAGTTTATATTCTTTTGTATTTGTTTTCACAAAAACACTGATGGAGGCAATTAAGCTTTGCATAGAAGCTACGTTCTTCACAAAACTGGATTGCAGCAGGAGACTGTAGAAATGAACTTCCACCTGGATGACAAATGATTATTCTCTAGGGCTGCATGACAAATGGAGATTTAAGAAACAGAGCAGGTTCTCCTAGGATGACATTTTCCCACGTTCAGTTGCATGGATTGAGTTCTGATGCCACAGCTTTCAATATCTTTCTTCATAAGTCTTAAGACATAGACAAAGCATTAGACGAGGGTTTTTTTCCCCTCATGTCCATTTCTTACAATTCCTCAGGGGATGTTCTCTAAAAGTTCAAGTTTGGGACCAGTCTTGCTATGGTACTTCAGCCCTGAATTAGATCTCTCTGCCCCTTTCCCTAGTTCCTATTCAATACTTTATTGTAGCGTGAAATGAGCATCGTTACATCTGTGAAATCAGGTTGAAACAAGTCAAGAAAAGTCAATTGCAAACTCAGTACCACATTATCACTTTATACCCCCTTCACTGCCCAACCAGTTGGTCCCCGGGGGCCCCAAGGTTGAGCAGGTATCTAGGGAAGATTCCAGCGATCTGCCTTGCTGTCGGCTCTGGGATTTGTCTTCTAATATGCTTGCCTTCCATACAATGTGAACATGACTGCTTCAGTCAGTCACTCAGGTCTCTTCCATCTTTGAAGATTCCTCTCCCCCAATTTTTATAATACAAGTGATACAGCAGAGGCTCCATATTATTTTTTCTGCATTAAAATTGCTCCTTTGCTATAGAAATAATGGGCTATAAGTTAGTAGTCCGCTTTAGGTAAACTCTCTGTGGTCTGATCTTCACTCCCTTTTGTCCAAAGTCCTGCAGGGTTTCCAATCAGCTGAGCTTTTCCATACATCTATATGCACACTTCACAAATGCACACGGGTGCCCAAGGTGAACAGAAAGCAGAAGAGAGGAGGGCTAGGGAGTTCTCTAACTCAGGCAAGGGAGATAACCTCAGCTGGTCATCTGAATGAAGTAAGAAAGAAACTCATTAATTTCTGTTACCTCCCACAGTATCTTCAGTCTAGGGTGCCATGGACTGGTGAATTCCAGTCAGTGTGTTGAATTAAACGCTTGCTATTAAACTCCATTGAATTATTTAAAATGACGGCGAGGCTGTGATGATTCATAGAGCCCCCAGGCTGAGAATGTGCTCTTCATGAGCTCCCAAGCCCAAGGAAAAGTGGAATTAACTGCTTGCTCTACAGAAGTTAACAGAAGTCATGAGGGAATGTCTTTTTTTTTTTTTTTTTCAAAATATTGTGTCCAGCTAAAGTGAGAATTTCCAAATTAACTTAAGAAATGATTAAGTCTTTTAGGAAAGAAGTTTGAATTCTCCCAGAGACAACTGGGTCACAAAATCTCAGAATTTAGGGAGATACAAGAGAACAACTAGCCCAACCCTCTCATCAGGCTCAGAGCAATGCAGTGATTTGTGCTGACACCCCAGAAACCTCTTGGTTCTGTCTTGTAGACCACAGGCCTTTGCCTGTCATTCTCCCTCCTCAAATAACTTAAACTCCTGGAAATTCAATTTTTCTGGAATAATTAGAGTGGCTAACGGAGCACTCTGAGCCTTTTTTTTTTTTTTTTTTTTTTTTTTTTTTTTTTTTTTTTTG
>NW_006785876.1:6814720-6820782 GCF_000442215.2 Lipotes vexillifer
CAGAGCACAGACTCCAGACGCGCAGGCTCAGCAGCCATGGCTCACGGGCCCAGCCGCTCCGCGGCATGTGGGATCTTCCCGGACCGGGGCCCAAACCCGCGTCCCCTGCATCGGCAGGCGGACTCTCAACCACTGCACCACCAGGGAAGCCCCGCCCCTCTGAGCCTTTAGAATCCATTCCGTGCAAAGGCTGAGTAACAATTGGGCTAAAACAAGCTAAGAGAGAAACGTGGGCTCCCCTGCACCTCCACCAGCGCCCCCTCTGCAAAGCACACCTACCTGAGTTCAGTAGTCAGAGCTGCATGAGCACCAGCTATAAAATGAAGTTAAAAATAAAATTAATTTTAGGGAACACTTTAGTAAGGAATTTCTCAAGCCTATGATTTGAGAAAGAGAGATCCAATTGTCCTCATTAGGGATAACCAGCATCCGAGATTGCAGATCTGGCTCTTAGAAGTGCTGTCTTCTGCCAAAGCCAGCAGAATGGACCAGCAACATCCAGCTTTGTCCTTGCACTGGTCGGGACAGAGGCTGTGTGACATCAGCTCTTTTACATCTCATTCTGAAGCCCATTCCCTGTTCAGATATATTATAGACACCATGAACTTATAAAATGCCCCACTATTTTGAATCCTTTCATTTTAAGTCTTTTACCTTTTCAAGTTTCACAAGAAAATATACAAGTTCTGTCTTTTAATCAAAAGCCAGTTTACAATTTCAATCAGGCTGCTGTACACCTGAAACTAACACAACTTTTTTTTTTTTTTTTTGCGATATACGGGCCTCTCACTGTTGTGGCCTCTCCCGTTGCAGAGCACAGGCTCCGGACACACAGGCTCAGCGGCCGTGGCTCACGGGCCCAGCCACTCCGCGGCATGTGGGATCTTCCCGGACCGGGGCACGAACCCGGGTCCCCTGCATCGGCAGGCGGACTCTCAACCACCGCGCCACCAGGGAATCCCCGAAACTAACACAACTTTGTTAATCAACTATACTTCAATATGAAATAAAAATTTTAAAAAAACAAAGATCTTAAAGTTTATACTATTTAATGAGCAAGTATTAAAGTTTAATTTTCCTAAGATGTTTTTACTGCAAACATCACTTACTGTTTTTTAAGGGGAAAATATGTATCCAGCTCTTTTAGAACAAGTTCTAGATAAGATCATTTTATGTATTTTAAAGTCGGGTAGTGGTTTTGCTACATTTAGTAATGCTCAGTGTTACCCACTTCTTGGATCTTTTCAGTGGGAGGGTATACTTGCTCTCTGCATTTACTTGATTACAATAAGCTAAGAATTACTTGGCAATTCAGTTTATGGAAATAAACACCTATTTAAGATGTGAAAAAAATGCAAGAAAAAATTGTAAGGAGAAAAGCAAAGCCTTGAAACATAAAAGTCAAATTATAGAAGACTGGTAAGATTTCATATTTTAGCCACTCAATGGAATAGTACGTAGCCATTTAAAGTCATTCATGTGTGTACCTGTTGACACGAAAAGATTTTCACATTATGCAGTTAAGTGAAAAAAGGTTACAAGACAGAAGCCTTGTTCTTTTTAGTTTTTTTATGATTGATTGCAAGATACAGACACCCAATGAAGAAATTCTATTAAATAAGAGAATCATTCTAGTTCAGTAAGATAAGGTGATTATTTAGCTACAAAGGAATACTCATGAAATCTCGGGGTAGGAATTGCAGCACAGCCAAACATCCTGGGAACAGGCATACAGAAGCTATCAGACCCTGAAGACGTGGGAAATACAAAACTCGAAGTGTTACTTTAAATTATTTCATTGCAAGGCTTTCGACCATGGAGTTTTTGTTTTGCAGAAAATTTTCAGGGTATAGATTACAATGAAAAAAAAAGAGTTAAAAAATTTAAATAAAGAATGGAAAAGAAAGCTATGCTTAATGCAAGAAAACTAATTAATGCCTGAATATGGGGATGTTTTTAACATGCTTATAATTTATACTTGTTTTTTAAAGTCCATTTTTGTGTGTCTTAAATTGAGAACTGTAACCACGTGATGATATTTTCTTATGGCTTCAATGGTTACATATCTTTAGAATTACAATAACATTATTTGTTAAGCAACGGTTCTATGCCAGGCAGTGCATAGAAATTGTTCTCTCTTTTTTAAAAAACTATTCAGTCAATAAATAATTAATAAGTACCCTCTGTGTGCCTCTTCTCTGGGTTCCAAATGTACAGGGTTGAACAATTCCGTGTCTGCTTTGTAGGGCTTACAGTCTACCTTGGGAGATAAGACAAGACAGATGTAATACGTTAGAAAGTCAGATCTCTTGTGAAGTAAAAAAGTTAGCTGGTGATGGAGAGGGATGGGGGCGGCGCTGGGGACTGTTTTCGTAGGATATGGTCAGAGAAGGCCTCTCTGAGGAGGTGACATTTGAGCTGAGGATGAAAGAAGGGAGGCAGCAATGCGGGGGATGTAGATTCCAGGCAGAGTATATCAACCGCCAAGTCCCCGAGTCGGGAGTGGGTTTGGCATGCGGAGGAAATGGCAAAATGTCCAGGGTGGCTGGAGTGGGACAGTTGAAGGTGACAGTGGCAGGGGATGAGTTGGAAATGGTAGCCAAGCATCTAGGCTAGGCTCCTAGGGCTGCTGTACCAAAGTACCACAACTTTATTTGATTAGCTTAAACAGCAGATGTTTATTTTCTCACAATTCTGGAGGCTAGAAGTTTAAGAGCAAGGTGTGGGCAGGATTGGTTTCTTCTGAGGCCTCTCTTCTTGGTGGATAGATGGCCATCGTCCCCTTGTGTCTTCTCAGGTCTTCCTTCTGGGTGTATCTGTATCCTAATCTCCTCTTATGAGGGCATCAATCATATTGGATTAGGGTCCATTCTAATGCCCTCATTTTAACTTAATTACCTCTTTAAAGACTCTGTCTCCAAACACAGTCACATTCTGAGGTAGTAGGGCTTAAGATTTCAGCAGATGAATTGTGGAGGGACACAGTTCAACCCATAACGTCTCATTTAAAAAAAAATAGTTTGGCAGTTTCTAATGAAATTAAATATTCCCCCACCTATGACTCAGTACTTCCACCCATAAGTATTTATCCAAGTGAAATCACATGCCCTCCCACCAAATGCCTTGTGCAAAAATGTTCATAGTAATTGTGTGATAATAGCCTCAGAGTAAAAGCAACCCAAATGTCCATTAGCGGGTGAATGGGTCAATTCGTATACATTCACGTAATGGAATACTCCTTAGCAATGATCTACTGATACACGTAACAACATGGACAATCTAACAAATGTTATGTTACATAAAGAATCCATGATGCCAAAGAGTAAGTACTGTATGATTCCATTTATATAAAGTTCTAATGTAGGCAAAGCGAATCTACTGCCGAAGGAATCAGAGCAGTGGCTAATTCTGGTGGTAGCAGGGGAGGGGTGTTGACTGGGAGGGAACTTTCTGAAGTCATGGAGTGTACCTTGATAGGGGTTCCTGTTAAATGGATGCATGGATGCATGCATTTATTAGTATCAATCACCTAAGATTCATAATATGTAATTTATACCTCTATTAAAAACTTAAATAAATAAAATCTCAATAATACTAAAAATTACCTAAGAATAATCACAAAGTCCAAACTGTGTAATTGTTTATGGGCCAGCTTTGTTTACAGAAGTATGAGCAGGCGCTCTTGGGGCTGATCTGCTGGCCGGCCTCGTTGGCTCAGGGTGGCTTCCAGGCCTCCAGAACTCCTCACACAGCTTCCTCAATACCCGGGCCAGGCCTGAGTGCAGCTCCCCAAGGAAAGGCCTCACACCATCAAGACCGGAGGTGGTGATTGGTCAGAATGGTTGTCATCAAAAGAACACAATTGATAAATGCTGGCAAGGACGTGGAGAAAAGAGAACCTTTGCCCACTGTTGGTGAGAATGTAAATTGGTGAAGCCATGGTGGAAAACAGTATGGGGGTTTCTCAAAAAACTAAAAGTAGAACTACCAAATGACCCAGCAATTCCACTCCTGAGTATACATCTGAAAAAAACAAAAACACTAATTCGAAAAGAGACATGCACCCCAATGCAGCACTATTTACAATTGTCAAGATATGGAAGCAACCTAAGTGTCCATCAACAGATGAATGGGTAAAGAAGATGTGATGTATATATATATACAATGGAATACTACTCAGACATAAAAAAGAACGAAATTTTGCCATTTGCAGCAACATGGATGAACTTGGAAGGTGGCATCTAAAAAAATACAACAAATTAATGAATAAAACAAAAAAAGAAGCAGACTCACAGATATAGAGAACAAACTAGCCGTTAGCAGTGGGGGGGGTGTGGATAATATAGGCGTAGGGGGAGAAAAGGGTTATTACAGGATTATGTGAAATCATGTGTGTGAAACTTTTGAAAATTGTAAAGCACTATGGAATTTAAAGAATCTTTCATTAAATTAAAAAAAAAAAAAGACTTGAGGTGGTAAGGGCTGCACACCGTTCCTGTTGGATTTGACCTTTCCCACTTCACCTTCAACCTCCCTTCCTGGTTGCCCACACTGACAGCAGGCAAAGGATTTAGAGAAGCTCGGTAAGCCAGTTCCATGACGGCAAGACGTACCCGCAGAAGGTATCCTGTCCTCCATGACATTCACAGAGGCTGTGCTTCTCCGACTGAACCCACACTGATATGGGATTTGGCTTATTGGTACAGATGTGGTGCTGGGTAAAAGGAACCATGAGGGAACTCACAAACAGTGGCGAGAGAAGAGCACACAGTCGTGAAAGCACGTGTTCATGTTCCTGCATCCTCTTCTGTTCTGTGCGACCTTGGCCAAGTCACCTAATCCAGCTGAGCATGCAAAGGTGGGTCATCACACCGCCTCTCCTGACTTGCTGAACTCCCAAGGGCCACACCAAGTGTCAGTCGTGACTGTGATTCCTTCCTTCTTTCCATCCTGGAGCGAGCGTGGTCTTACGCAACCCCGGGCCAGGGAGTGGGTAGTTAGGCCTTTCCTGATCTGTATTTGGATCCTCTCAAGACCTTTCAGTGAGAGGGAGGAAAAGTGAAAATAGAGACTAAATGGAAAAAAGGAGGATCTCAAGGAAACAGGAAACCTGATGTGCTGTGGGATTTCATTTCTCATGTGCAAAGCACATTTTCTCCAACCTATCATTTCTGAAATAAACGATCCGCAATCATTTAATGTGAATGCATCCCAGACCTGGGTTGGGCCCGTGTAATTTGGAATCAGAAATGACTGACGGGTTGACAGGAAAGTTCTGCCAATAAATTACATACATCCTGTTAGTACAGTCTCATACCTAAAAATATCTTCAGAGACTAAAGAGAAACTGGCAGTGGCTATGGATTGACTGAAAACACACACACACACACACACACACATACACACACATAAAAACTAAGCAACATTATATCCATATCCCCTAAGCTGTAGTTAAAATTAATTTGCTTTTAGACCAAAGTCAACTATGCTGGAGCTATAGGTCCTTCATCGAATACATTGAGTAAAGTGTTCATTCAAATTAGATTTTTGGTGTTGTGTAGACTCAGCAGATAAGATTTGTGTTTTCTTCTTATCAGAACTTCAGGGTGTCACCCTCCTGTGGATGTGGGCTGCGTGTAACTCCATGAAGTGTTTCTGTTTCAGGAAGAAGGGCTGAGTCATAGCAATAAAGACAACAGGATTCTAGTTCTGGGCAATCAAATTTGCTTATTTGCTTCATTTTTTCCATCCAAAAAGCAGGACCTTTCATTCCTGCAATACCAGTTACTTGCTGCCTTGTAGCTGAGAGTCTTCTATACAACTGGACAAGGTACAGTTCGCCCACAGGAAACAATTTGGGGCTTTAGACCTTCTAGGGTAGTGCCTAGGAGTTGCTTTCTACCTCCCTGATGGAAGACCAGCCTCTGGTTGCAAAAGCACTCAAGGTGAGCATAATCTGGGCTGGAATTGGGAAGGCCATTCCTCAACTACCACTCTCCATCACTGTTGCCAGTTCAGGTCAGGAAAAGCTAAATAATTTGTTTAACCCGATCCCCTTTCCC
>NW_006785876.1:6821530-6833225 GCF_000442215.2 Lipotes vexillifer
TCCCTACCTTGAGGGAAAACTCCTATAAGCTCACTGTAAACAAAATTATGCCATGTGGGGCTTTCATTAATCTAGTACAAACCACAGCCTGACATACACTGGCAGGATTTACTTTGGTTTTTTTTTTCTTACCCTTTTTTCAGCACCAGCTTATCCTTACACTTCCTACCCAGTGGTGGTTATTTGTACAGTGTGAATTTGGGGGAAGAAAGATGTTACTTGGAACCAAATTTTGCCATGGCAAAAGCATTTTCTAGGACCCAGAGATAGTCATGGATTCTTAGGGTAGGGTTTGAGGGGACTCAAAGTTTACCAAGAAGTGCTGAAAATTCATTTTATAAATAAGGGGACTGAGTCTCAGAGGTCACCGAGCCAGTGAGTGGTTTTCATTCATTTAGCAAATATTTATTAGACACCTACTTCATGGAGATACTGAGTGAGGATGCCTAGGTGAATAAGACGGACGTGGTGTCTACCTTCAGAATCCCTCTTTTTATTACATAGCCCTTAACTAGGGACAGCCACAGCTTTGGGCTGGCAGAAAACTGTGTTTATCAAACTCTTTTGACCAAAACCCACAACACAAAGCCATTTAATATTTCAGTGCCTGAAGAATATTTATGTACTTATAGGACATATTTGTACATAACTAAAAAATATTACTGTATATAAAAACCCAAAATTCCAGAAACCGTATTTATGTTTATTAAGTATGATGAGCTCAAGTGCTTTCTGTTTCGCTTTTTAGAAATATTGACTACGATCCTCTGCTTAGAAGGTGGAAGTTTGGTTTGTAGCCGAGCCTTCCCTGAAGCTTAGGGGTGTGGTGACATTGGTGGAATTGTGATTTAATGATGGCTTTCAAGGATTTGAAGGATTATGGTGTGGAAGATGAGGAACCAGCTGCTTTTGCTCTCTTGAGGCGCTGGGGACCAAGCTGGAGGAAGTCGGCTTAAATGGTAATGGCTGCGATTTAGAGTAGACAGGCTAGTGTAAAGACTGCCAGCGGGGTGCTGAGAAAGCTCCTTCCTGGGAAAACGCCATCTGATGGAAATGGAAGCAGTGGGAGGATGACAGGTCACTTAGATCCTCCCACAGCATGGGAATTTGGGAGCCTGTGGGGAGAAAGGATCAGGCTCACTGGAAAATGGCCAAGTGGCCTCAGCTGTAGCAGGGTCGAAACACACAGCCCAGGGAAGCATGGCACGTATGTAAAAGTTCAGGGACTCATTGATCTAGCCTCTGGGTGACACCTCCCCCTAGAATCTATAACCCAATCCCTTCTGCAACCCATCTTTCTCAGTGAATTAAGAGGGAGAAAAGGGAATCCAGCATTATTCACAATAGCAAGTTGGTTCCTTTGAGCTCTAGGAAGGAACTGGTGGTGTTTAGTTGGAGAGGAAAAGGTTAAGACCCAACAAATGTCTCCAAATAGTAAAAGAGCAGGGACATGGAAAAATGAGTAAATTTCTTTTGTTTCTTTGGATGACAGGACTAGAGCCAATGGGTGGTAGAAATAGGAGGACAGAATTTAACTCAAAGGAAGAAAGAACTTTCTAAGAAATAAATGCTGCTCAATCCTGCAAGTGAGATCCGAATGGCCAAGGTTAAGAAGTGGTTGAATTCATTTGCTTACTCACCAGCCTTTCCTGAGTCCCTCCTACTTTCAATGTATTCTACCAGCCTGGGGAATACATTGCTCTTGAGGATCTTGTAGGAAAAGTTTCTGCATTGATAAGAAATAGATTTGGCAACTTCTTAGACTTCTTCCAATTCTAGGATCCTCCTCATGTTTGCAAAGATGCCTGTAATTTAGGAAGAAAATCTGTTAAAACCACATGTGATGCGGGCAACTCCGAAGAGTGTTACTATGGTTACAAGGAGCAAGGATTCAATGGAGCAAGGAACAATGATCAATATTTTAGACTCACTTAGGGAATTTTGGATGGCCAAGAGCCTAGCTTACATTGTTTATCATCAAAAGTTCCCTGCGACTCACAGGATAAAGTCTGAGTTGCTTAGTCTGGCCAACTGATCTACCCAGTCACTGTAAGGTCATATCTTACTGCCACCAAATGGTGTTAACCTGCTTGAACTGGTGCCTATCTATACTCACTCTTCTAGCTTTTTGGAAGTCGCTCCTTTCATCTCTACTATGCCTCTCATGCCCACAGTTCAAAGCCCTTCTCCATGAAAATGCCCCTGATCTGCTTACATCCACATTCTTCTTACTTATCACACATACTGTCTGTACTAGTATTTTGCTATTTCTTACGTTGTCTGATGGCATCTCTTGGGTAGGTGTTTAACTTTGGGCACGTGCATAATTTACTTCACCCATTGGATTGTGATGTTCTTGTAGGTAGGGTCCTCATATTCTATTTTGTTATATCCTCTTTCACCACAGGGCAAAGCATGTCTCCAGGTCCTATGAAATTGGCTGCAAGGGCACAAGACCTTTCATCATCCGTTCTTGTTAGGACACAGTCACAGCTCAGGCCTATTGCTTATATGAATGGAAAAGTCTTGTAGATAGCAATGCTGAAAGCCTTCCAAGATATCTGTGGCAGGCTCTTATTTCATGTGGGTTTTGAACTACAAGGGGTTTTATTTCTATGTTATTTATTTACAAACACTCTCATAGCATTTTTTAGGAGCCAATCACTAGCCATGCTGGTTCCTGAGCCTTTGAAGAGCATGCCCTTTCTTGTCCTCATCTTCTTTGTCTTGGCCCATTGCTGTAGTGCTGCATGGCACGTCATTCTTTGATGTCCATTCTATTTGCTGGTAAAGAACTGGAATTCTGGAAGGACTGTAACATCTTCTGAGGCAGGCTCTGTCTTCTTGTGGGTTTGCAGCTATATCTAGAATAAGCCTCACCTCTCTGACTTCTCCAGCAAGACTTCTATTGCTTCTCCATGGCCAACTTCTTTTTACAGCTCTCTTAAGCCCCATTCTTTTCACACAGGACTCTGCTTTTCCACTTCTTGAACCATTTCAGGACTGTGGCCTAAAGTGTCTATTCTCCAGGAGTTTTTCATCCAGTAGTGCAGTAGAGGATAGATCTTAAGAAGATTCTAAGAAGGAATATTTCTTCTTTAAGGGCTGTCTCATTGATAATTATGAGCATGGAAATATATGAAGTGTGGTCACATCACAGAGAAGATTGGTTCTCTTCTCAAATCAGGGGAGTTGAAGGGGAGGGTAGTATTAAACTCTTGCCTTATGCAACCCTCCCCACCTTCCCCCCCGATCCCCCCACACAACCTTTTCTGGGCTTCCAAATATCTCATGGAGCTGTAATGAAATTAGAGTAATTTAGAGAATCTATATTCTCAAATATAGAAATCAAAACCTCACTTTCTGGAAACAGAAAAAAGTCTAGTTTTCTTAACCAATAGATTTAAGAGGATACAGTTCTGGGACTTGGGTGTTATGACCTGAGTCAGTAACCTCTACACTTTACAGATGAGGAAAATGAGGCCTAGGGAGGCTAAATCATTCACCTGAGGCCACAGGTGCCTTCATGATAGAACTGGGCTTAGACTTTCCATCTCTCACATCCGGGTTGGTAGCTCCTCAAAGAACATGATGACAAATCCTGAGAACTCACAAATACTCCTTTTCCTTAGCAGGCTCAGCACCAATGGTCATGCTCTGGAGAAAATTGCTGGTTGACTGCCATTGTGTTTGGATGCACTAACTCTGGGATTTGTTTTGAAATTGATTGGCACTGGCTGTTTCCTAGTATCACAATAGGCCAAGGCTACATTTATTCTGTTGTTATTCAAATCACATACTTTTATAAAAGGCTTATTAGATGGAATGCTTGGGGAACCAAATAGGTTGGATCTTTTAAAGAAGTTAAAAAACACAGAAAGAATGTTTTCCAGATGACAAGAAATGTAATGATTATTAGGGACTGATCTTATGGATCCAAAGGGAACATTGGAAGTACCAAGAAAGCTTGTATAGGGAATTTCCTGACAGCCCAGTAGTTAGGACTCCACGCTTCCACTGCAAGGGGCACCGGTTCCATCCCTGGTAAGGGAACAAAGTTCTTGCAAGCCACGCAGTGTGGACCCCCCCCCCCCAAAAAAAACTTAAAAAGCTTGTAGAGAGACCATACTTACCAGCTCTTTCAATGAATCAATGCACTTAACTTTCTTTCAGCAAATATAAATGACTGCTGAATATGTATGAGGTACTGTGCTGGACAGGAGCTTTCAAAGGGCATAAAGGAGAGTAAGAGCTGGTCCTTGCCTCTGGACATTAGCAAACTAATGGGGAAATGTGATGACTTTTGAGTAGTATTCTCCAGAATCATGCTCCAGGTTGAAGATGACAATGTTCCCTATAAGAAATGGACTGTTCTTTGGCCATAGATATATGAAGAGCTACATTCTCCTTAAACCAAATTCTCAAATTTATCTACATTTTTTTTCTAACTTGTCTTGAATTATTTATAACATCTGTTGAATTCTCCTGGTGGAATAACCAGTTCCAAGCATTTCCTGTGGATAAATGTGAACACTATACCTGTGAGATATCCTTTAAATATATGTTGCTTTATTGGATAGAGTACGCTTTTGGTGAGTCCCCACACTCTTTTCTCTAAGGACTTATGAATGGGGTTAAAGACCATGGCCACCTTGTTTTCTCCTTTGTAATTCTGTTGATAGTTTGTGGATATTGGTAACATCCTTTCCAAGCGTTCTCTGTTGAAGAGTGTTCTATCACTCTAATTATTTCAGTACCCCTCTTTGAAATACTTCAGTCTGTCCTTCATTTCTCCCTCCCTCCCTCTCTTCCTCTTGCTTCTCTTGCCCTGTTTTCTCTCTTTGTTTTCTGAGTTGCCTTTTGCCCAGCTCATTACATCTTTCTGAGGTATAAGAACAAGAACTATGCAAATTACCTTATTTGGGTTGTGCCGTGTTTTTATTCAGGAGTTGGATAAAACATCTATGTATTTTTTAAAAAGCAGTCATGCTGATGATGTGCCTGAAATTTTATTTGGTCATTTTGATGCTGAATACACATTGGGATCATGTCTTCAGAGAATAACTATGGAGTCTTCTGCATTCCTTTCTTGTAACCAGTTTCTTGAGGGGACGCCAGTTGGGTTATGGACCTACTGGATGCCAAGTGTTTCTTTTTGTTGTTCTTAGGCTTCCACATTCATGCAGAAATGCTTATGTATTTTGGCTTATTTTCCATACACTTCCTTCACCGGTTGGTTGTCTGATTAGGTGTGCAAATAAATTGTCCCGATTTCCTCTTAAGGATTCTCTCCAAATCTCTCTAATAAGAATCCTGGAGCCAGGGCTTACCTTCTTCTGGATGGAATCTCATTCTGTTAGAGTGGAAGGCACCTCAGCATCTAATCAAGTGGTATCAGTTGTTTCTTTCCAGCTTAGGAAGACTTTTTACAAAGCAAATTTTAAATCTTAAAGGGAAGTTCATTGTAATAGCTTTAGTTCATGCATTTATGGAACCATATGTATGTTTGCATGTGTGTGTGAGAGAGAGAGAGAGAGAGACAGAGAGACAGAGAGACAGAGAGGAGAAAGAGAGAGAGAGACGTCAGCCTGGCCCTTGGCTCAATGATGGCCTACCCCAGAGTCAGGGTGAGACAGGAGAGGTGGCTTTGCTTTTCTTCACTTGGTTTTGGTTCCTTTGAATTTATCACAGTATACATTGGGGTGATTTAAGGGTATTTTAAAGAGTGATTTTTGTTCTATGTAATTTTCCTTTATGAGCCCATTTAGGACCTTAGAAAGATAGCTACTTGGATTGAATTAGGAACAAGGACTTTATCCTATCCTCATCCCTCTCTCTTTCCTCTCTTCCTTAATACAGGTTCTAAGGAACAGGATTTGTAAGTCAGTGAACTAGACTGATTCCATTCTATGTGCAAGGAAATCTAGACTTAGAGACAGCTTTGAATTCCTCAAGGTCACACAACTTGTTAGTAAGATCTAGATGTTGAATTTCTATTCTCTGAGACACTCAGGCCATTGCTTTGGAAAGAGTATCTTGGCTTCCTCTGCCTTCTTTGGTTTAAAACATCCTCTATTACCTTGTAAATATTTATTGTCCATGACCTGATACCATTTTAGTTCAAGCTGAGATCACATTTCCTATCTATCTGTTGCCCAAGATCTCCCCTCAAGTCCTACCCACTTTGTCGTGTATGGAACGTCACTCCCCATGCATGCTTTTTTCATGCATTGAAGCTTAGATTATTCTTTGTCAACCACTTATCTAGACCCATGCTCACGATATGAGCCATGATTCTAGAACACCTTGCCCATTAAACTCTATCTAGTGTCATGGCATCCGTTAACTATCACCGAACCAACCACTAGATTTGGGGAGGTATTTACAACGTCCCTGGCTTGTGTTGGGCACATTCCAAAATTTGCATCAGTCAACTCTTATAACAACTTCTGACGTAAGGACTGTTTTCTCTTTTCCAGATGAGGAAGTGGGGCTCAGAGAGACTACAAGAAAATAGCAGAGCTGGAATCGGAGCCTGGGTTTGTCTGACTCTAGAGCCCAAGCTTTAGGCCTTCAGACTCTCCTGACGGTCAGTCATTTGAAGCCAGGACTTTCTTAACAGCATCAGCTTCCACATTTATTGCACAAGTAACTATAACGATTAGGTGAATGGCGTGGGGTGGGCTGCTGTTTATGGAGCAGCCTAAAATGATTTTAACTCCAGTTTATAAAGCAAAGACTACGGATGAACTTGTTCACCCAATTCTGAAATACCAGGGCAAGCAGGCAGTTTGGAAGCTTGAGGTAAGTTAGGGCAAACAAGGAAATAATACTCTCCTAGCACATAATAAAGTTATGGAACTCATTACCCTGAGAGGCGGTACAGACAGGAAATGTAAATGGATTAAAAAAGAGTTTGGACAAATTTATGAATGACAGAGTCATAAAAGGCTTCTAACAGGAGCTGGAATATACGAGGTGTGATTATAAAGCAATGAAAATCTTTTTTTAAAAAACAAACACCAGAACTTGTATATCCAAATAAATATATTTTTCCTTCAAAGTAGTTGCCTTAGGAGAATACTTGATTATTATGATATTGCTTGCTTGCTCAGAACATAGAAATTTAGAGGTTTAAGTCCACCCCCTCCCCTTTTACAGATGAGGAAACTGAACACCAGGGTAATTAAATAGGTTGCCCACGGCCACACAGAAGCAATTCTGGGGTTAGAATCCAGTTGTCTCACTTCTGGTTTAATTGCCCGCTTCATTCTCACATGTGTCTCCTGCTATAGTTTTTTTTTTTTTTTTAGAGTCTGTGACTAATTCTTTAGGCCATCCTAATGGGGGTAAATCTTTACCCTTTGTAAATGGACTTCTGGGACAGCCAAAACTGATTTAGATTTAAGGTTGATGATTAAGATGTGTGTTCAAGCTTTATATTAATATTATTTGTTCAAAGCCCAAGAAGAATTTTTTTAAGAAAGAGGTAACAAAACTGTGTTTCTTTTGCATAAACTGGCTTCCTGCTGGCCACCTTCAGCCGGCCCCAAGGGATGCATAACACATCTTCACTTTTAGGCCACTTTTCCCAAGCCACGTTTGAGCCGAGCTGCTGTGGCTCGTCTTTTTCCACGACAGCTAATGAAAGCACCACCAAGGGAAATTACTGTCTCGAGGGCAAAAGGAAATGAGCAGAGAAGCAGCCCGTCTGGGCAAAGGGAGATGGCTTTGGAGCTCCCAAAACTCCTGGAAGGAATGCAGCAGGTACCCTGGAGTCTGACTTCAAATAGATCAAAGATCTTTTGAATAATGACCAAGGAGAGAAGAGACTTGACAAAGCAGGGTTAAAACCTCAGCACAGATCGCTGTTGCCATTGAAAAGATAAAAAGAATCACAGAGCTCAGATGAAAAAGCGGAGAGATGGCTGTGGTCTCCCCAGAGGCAGCAAACATGGGTACCAGGGATGGATCTCATCAAGATCCAACCAAAGACAGAGGTCACCGGGAGCTCATTGGTTTGTTTCATTCATGCACTGCCAGTTGAATTCCCTTTGATCACCAAATATCCTTTTCACTTGGATTTCTAAGAAAAATAAGAGGGGAGGGAGAGCAATGGAAGGAGGGGGCAGGCATTGAGAAACCCCAAAGTCCATGAAGCAGATTAGAAGACTTTTACTTAGGCTTGGAAATGTCGATTCTCCAAATGGATTCACGGCCTCCAACCAAAGCTAACAAAGAAAAGACAAACATGTCACTGAAAGTAACATGTTGACATGTGTCAATGTCTCAGCCAAAATTTATAACACAACCCAGAAGGAGGACTTGAGATGCCTGGCCATGCAAACCGGTTGATGGCGTGTTTCTGGGGAATTCTGCTGGGAGATATCCCAGCGAGGTCAAGGCCAAGCAAGGAAGGGTAAACAGCAGTTCTAGGTCCTATGACTGAGGCTGTTAAAAAAAATTAACCTTTGTTTTCTGATGTTTGAAGCAGACATAACAGAAAACCTGGTTTGGACAGGAATGGAAAGGAATGGTTATCAGATTTGATGAAATCTTTGGAAGAGAATCAATAAGGAGAGAAAGAATATATATTTATATGTGTTTACACACACATACGCATACACAGAAATATGCACACATGCATACACACTGAAAACACTTATGCAGGCATCCAAAATGCATGTTTTCTTTGGGGCTTGGCCAATTCTGCAGTGCAGGGAAGGTATGGATATGGCCTTGCAGTTCTTGTGTACAGAGGTGCATACACATATGTGGCCCACCACACACACATGCACACACATCCACGCACACACACAATTTATCTCACACAACAGAATTATTATATACACTTCTTGGCTAAGAGAGGGAGGGGGAAAAGTTGAGCCTTAGCTGTAGGTGCAAAGTTGCTAATACTAGGAAACTGTTTATTCGGAAAACCTCTGCAATTCCACTTAATCCCACCTTGGCTGCAGCCCAACTCTATGGAGCCTTGCAGATTTAGCAGAGATACAGAGGTTTAAAAAGGACCCCAGAATGTTACTTGGAAAGAGCCCTCACTTCCTGGGGCCCCCACTGGGTTTCTGGAGTGAGAATCCATGTCCTGGAGCCTTATGGAGAGGCTGCTGAGACTGTCTGCTACCCAGGGATGTTATTGGGGATGGGGCATGAACATAGGGCTTGACTTACTCTGCAGCGAGGGGAAGGTGTAGACATGGGTGTGGCATCCTTGCTGTCTTTACTAAGGAATAGGGCAGTTTTCTGGCTTAAAACTATTTTTTGTGTGTCTTACCTGTTCTTGTTTATTTGTTTTTTTTTTGTCTTTGTCTATCTCTATCTTGCTGATCACCAGGATGGATGAGAATTTTGTCTTCTTCCTGACTCTTTGGCAGATGTGTCTCTGGATCCAGGAGGCCAAAGTCCACAAGCTTGTGTCACAATCAGGCCACAGTGGACCCAAGATGCTCTGAGTCCGGAGAGCGGCCTCCAGCCAGCCCATTTTCCCCCATCTCCATCCAAACCTCTAGCTACTTGTGTCTTAGTCTGGGACACAATAGACCTTTTTAAATGGTGGCAAATATTATTTCTTTCCAAAAAACTCATTCGCTTTCAAATCAGGATACATGTTTCAAAAAAAAAAAAAATCTTGACAGACACTGAGGAATGAGGGACAATCAATGGTTGTCAGACTTGAAGGGGCAGAGAAAACACTAGAATCATTTTGTCCATGAGTAACCTCTGGGCTAGAACAAGGAGATATCTACCTGCTCTGTTCAGTCTCTTGCGTGCTCATCAAATGGGAAAATGACTAAGCATGGAAGCTTGTTGTCCCTTGACAAAGTAAGATAAAAATTCTTGCCACTCCTCCCCCATTTCTAAAAAGTTGAAAAGAGAGTCAGTTCTGGTTCATTATGGCCCTCCTCTTGAGATAGGTCAGAAGGATCTGTTGCTTCGTGCATTTAGGTTTCAAAGGAAAACTTCATCATTAAAGAGGAAGGAAAAGAAACAGGGCTTTAGCAAGAATCTGAGTTCAACAAGCCCTCATGAAAACTACAGCCCGAGGATGTCCTCATGTCCCGTTTAGGCCTTGTCAGACTCTCCTAGAGAGATCTTCTCGCTGTCCCAAATTCCAGAGTTTCTCCCCCGCACGAACACCTGACCATGCCCACATTATGTAAACAATTTCAAAGCAAGTGGAAAATAGAAACTTGTACCATGGGTCCATTTACCTGATCCTTGTGTTATACTCAAAAAAGCAGTATCTGGTCCACTTTAAATCCATGTGAGTTTGAGAAAAATGGCACCTGTCAGAAAAGAAAGCTTTTTCTTGTAGCATCTTACCTGACTTCATTTTTTTTTTTTTCCATTTCACAGGAACAATTTTTTTTCCAGACAATTCCACACAATAAGCTACTGGGACATTCACAGTTAAGGCTGCTAAGAGACTGATTCAAGCTGGTTCATGATTCTGGACACGAAAGAAGATCTGCATCCCGGCCCAGGCCGGGGGTGGGGAGATGGATGGTGGTGGGGCTTCCGGGGTGCGGGGATGCAAGGCAGTGGAGTGGAGTGGAAAGCCACGCACTCCAACACACCAACATGCGTGGCTTTGGAGCCCTGGCTGCACCACGGACTAGCTCTGGAAACGTGGGCCAGTTATTGAATCTCTCTGGACCCTCATCTGTATAATGGGGATAATGGTGGGTAATATGGTAAGTTGACTCGGCGCTTTGGTAGCCATGGTAGAGATCTTGGCATTCACACTACAGTTTATGACACTAAAAGAAAATCCTCCAAATGTTAGCTTTTAAAAATGATCGAATAACTTAGAAGGAAGACACTTCCCTCCCTCCCACCCATCTCTGAGCCTCATCTGAGGTGTGAGATGGGGTTTGAGGATGGAATATGCTCGGGGATGGGAGTGAGGCTCCCAGATGAGCTGAGGGTTACAGCCTGTCACAGCACAGAGGGACTGGGACTGATTTTCTTGGTATCCTCAGGGCATGCAGCCCTAGTCCTGGGTCAATTAAAAGATTGTGTTTGTTGGGTCCCTCCATCACCTCAAGCCCCCTCTTCTCAAGGATCCTTTAGGTCTATCGATGCTCCCCCATTCTGGGTCATTAGCCAATCGTTTATCGTCCCCAGCTAGATGAAAGGAGAGTGTAAGACACAGTCCAGGGTCCAGAAACCCACAGTGGAGGGCAGCTGGGTTCACAAGGAAAAGTAGGGCAACAGTAGGGGCTTAAGAGCCGCACTGTATGGGAGGAACCAGGAAAACAGGGTGGGGATGGGGTGTTGAGGGAGGAGGAAGCCAAGGTGACTGAGAATCCCATGTCCTGCCCCTCGGCTCAGAACCACACTGCTCTGGGTCCTTCCCTGAACAGAAAGAGGGTGTTGGGAGAGGTTCACATCCTGTGATTATTTCAATATTTTAATTTTTCAATTACCCAAGTATAACAAGGATTTTCTTCTTCCCCGTAGCCTCCTTTCCTTCAAGTCCTCATCCCTGTTGGGGAAGAGATCTTTGAGAAAGACATCGAAAAGAGACATTTGTCTCTCTTCTTCTTTCTTTTTTTTTTTTTTCAAAAAAAGAAGCATATCAAAGTTACACTGCCCGGGCTTCCCTGGTGGCGCAGTGGTTGAGAGTCCGCCTGCCGATGCAGGGGACACGGGGTCGTGCCCCGGCCCGGGAGGG
>NW_006785876.1:6833576-6841231 GCF_000442215.2 Lipotes vexillifer
CGTCCGAAGCCTGTGCTCCGCAATGGGAGAGGCCACAACAGTGAGAGGCCCACGTACCGCAGAAAAAAAGAAAAAAAAAAAAAAAAAAGTTACACTGCCCGAGGGGGGCCAACATGGGCAAGAGACAGCTATGCTGGGTTTGTAGACGTCCCTTTCTGAGGATCCCAAGGACCAACAGCTCTCTCAGCCACGCAGGGGTCTCGGAGTTCTCCCTGCAGACGAGGCTGGGCTGGGGGCAGGCAGAGGGCTGGGACGGTCCCAGAGGTCGGATGCTGGGTTGTGGATGGAAGAACAAGGTGGCTGCACCCATGCTGACATAGACCATCATGCAGCTGTTCTTTTCTTTATCAAGTAATTTCGATTACCTTCCTACACTCAGAGATGTACTTTTCCAGCACTATTCTTAATGGGATTCCATGGGATGAAGGAACCCTTTTTAATTTTACTTTTTAACTTCATAGCTTGTCTTTCCAGGATGCTTGCGGTAGAGTCCTCAGACCCTCCCTGCAAAGTCTGCTGAGCTGGGAAACGTCCCCTGAGAAGGAAGCAGAGGCTGACTCGGCTGATGTGAGGTCTCGCTCCCAGGGGTTGATTTTGGCTCCAGCCCTGGATCCCCACAGTGGGGTTGGTCCCAGGCCCCCAAGTGTACACCCACAGTTCTCACGCGGAGTTTCAGCCAACACACACAATTATACTATCCCTTAATTAGAACCCTCTCTTTATACCAGGGAAAGCCTCAGCTGCTTGTCAACGAAAACATATTTGTACCATGGCCTTAAACACACATACACATAAATTGCCACTTATTTCCCGTTCACAGACTCTGGCAAGACACAGGGGCGAGCTCTTTGCTTTCCCTTAGTCCAGATTAAGACTTCCCTTTCATGGCAACTTATTTGCCGGAGTAATTTTCCACCTCTTTTAATTAGGCTAATTGATTCAGCTGTTCTGTCCAGGGGCAATGTTCTGTCCAGGGTGTTTGGGGCAAATTACTCCCGTGTTCTTTGGATTCCCATGGAGCAATGACTTGATTAGCTTTCCTGTTTTTAAGCCGAGGTCAGCCCAGACCCTGTGCATCTGACTTTGTCGCACACTAGTGATACGGGTGGAGAGCCACTGATCTATTGAGCCCTTTGAAGAGAGCTGGGTGCTGAGCCCAGGGGTGAGTCTATTTAAGGAACAATGAGTCCACTCGGGCATGAGAGTGAGTTGCAGTAGCTGCATCCAGGGAGATACTGAATTGAGCAGATTCCAGTGCAAATAAGTATTATCATTCTTGTTCACTGTTAGTTTGGATTTTATAGGAGCTATTCTGCAGGCCGTATCCTAGAACATCCAGTTCATGGATTGTTATGAATGATTTTTAGAAAAAATAAATAAGAGGTAGGAACTTAGATCTTGCTAAATTGCCAATGGGTGACTACCTCTTTTTCGTGCTCTCCTGTCACCCCTTTTCTGAGAAATGCATGTCTCGTGGATGGTGGGTGTTGAGAGATGTCTCAACAATGAAAAAGGACCACTCAACAGCCAATGTGCATGGAGGCTGCACTATGGCCAGGCACTGTCCTTGACCCTTGACATGAATACAAAGGGTGTGTTCATTCACGTAATCTCATCACAACCTTATGAACAAGGTGCAATCGCCATCCCATCTGCCATCTCATCCGCCATACGCGGATGAGAAAACTGGGACTTGGGAGGTTAAGGGGCTGGCCCAAAGTTACACATCTGGTGAGCATGGAGGCGGATGCTGCTCTTTACCTCCACTCTAGGACATG
Source organism: Lipotes vexillifer (assembly GCF_000442215.2). Taxonomy (NCBI): domain Eukaryota; kingdom Metazoa; phylum Chordata; class Mammalia; order Artiodactyla; family Lipotidae; genus Lipotes; species Lipotes vexillifer. The sequence continues at coordinate 6,835,355 of NW_006785876.1, forward strand.
CTCGTGGGTGCAGAAGAGCAATGACGTGATCATAAGCTACAAGGGAGGGTCCTAGGTTCTACTTTTGCACTGTTATATAAATGTCCTCCTGTTAAATTAGGAAGATGAGACTGTGCCTCCATGTTGGTCTAAAACGAGAGTTGGCAAACTTTTTCTGCAAAGGGCCAGATAGTAAATATTTTAGGCTTTGTGGCACACATGGTCTCTGTCACAGCTACTCGACTCAGCCTTGGAGCATAAGAGCAGCCATAGACAATGTGTAAACAAGTGGGTGTGGCTCTGTTCCAATAAAACTTTATTTATAAAAACAGATGGCTGGCCATATCTGGCCCACAGGCCAGCGTTTGCCGACCTGTGGTCTAAAACATGGTATCGTGTGGGTGTAAACCATCACAAAACATTTTGAAATCTTAAAAACCCACCAAAGCCTGTAACCCTTCTATTTTCCTTACGCTATAAATGCATTCATGTTCTCCTTCCCAGATTAACTGATTTCTTGAGGCTCTCGCTCTCTCTTTCTGTTTTCTTCTCACAGGTGATAATTCAGTGTGTTCCATACACATGGTCCTGAATTTGCCATTTTCCCAACCTAAAAGCGAGAGTGGTCATGCCACCCAGGGCAATGTTGAGTGGTGGGGGAGAGGCAGAGCCCCTCTCCAATAAACAATCTGGACTGTTTATTGGGTTTTTGAGGCAACTAGGCCTCAGGGAAATTCCGGGAGCCTGAGGTTGGCAGTGACACAGAGCGGGGTAAACCTTGTTGTCACTGGCCAATGGCAAATGTGCCTTCATTCTGGATGCCATCAAGAACACCTCTGTAATAATTTTCCTGTCCTCATTAAGTTCAAGTTTGCAAGGAGACTCTCAAAAGCCAAGTTAAATACTCTGAGGCTTTGTGTCTGTGATTCAGCCACCCAGAGAGGGGAAATGCTTGGCATTAGAGCTTCTCCCACAGAACAAGATCAGGGGGTGGAGGGGGGTTTTCCTCCCAGAGAAATCCACATTACTCAGCCCATATTTTAATTAAAATTATATAGTCTTAAGAGGAAGAAAGATAAAGCAACTTGAACATTCATAAGTATAAGAATCAACCACAAAAAGTATCTATGACAAGTTAAATAAATTAAAAAATGTAGCTTCAAAACATGAAAGGAGAGTTGGGGGGGGAGGTGATGTATTTTTTTTCCCCCCTTTATCTCTTCTCTTTCTCTTGTTACACAGATCACTTCTAATTTTTGTAGAAAGTCATTAAATATAAACCCATTTAAAACAAAATATTATATAATAAGATAATGGTCTCATGCTCCAAAATAAAGAAAGTTTCCTTTCACAGAGTTGATAGTTATTATTTTTGTTATGGAGTCAGAGATGCCTTCTCGAACAGAGCTAGAAGACCAAGGCCATATAAACAGCTATAAGAAGAGTGACACTCTGATTCTTGGGTGGAGGAGGGGCAGGGTGGTTAGCCCAGCCACATGTGGGTGCCTCTGCTGGCTCCAAAGATGTTGCTCTTGGAGATGGCTTTAGATGGGTGTATGGAAAGGGCTGCAGATACCTGAAGAAAGCCTACATGGGAGAGGAGCTGGAAGTCCCTGAGAAGGAGGGTAGCCGGGAGTTGGTGAGCTTTCACAAGCACTGTGAGGTACCACCTAGCTGGTACCCATCAGAGATGATGTTCAGAGCTTGTTCTCAATTCTTTCCTGGCTGTGGACTTACTTCTGTCTTTGGGTACCTTCTTGACTTTTACTCTCTTACTTCTCTCTTCTGTATCCCTTCATCCACCAACCTGGGCCATATTCCATTTTTTCTGCTCTGTTTTATTATCCTGCAGCAGAGGGTGTCCAACCACAAGGGAGGGAGACCACATTTCTGCCTCAATTCCTGACGTAGGATTGCCAAAATAACCCTGTAGATAAGGGCTGAAATTCCGTAGAAAGTTGAGAATGACAAATGTTGTAAATGAAAGAGTCTCATTAGAAATAAAAGATGCTGCTTTGGTGCAGGTTATGTTTTAGGCTAAATTCTAAGCAGGGTACTTTCCCAAGCTTCAAAATTCTCATTGCATTGTGTGGGCAACTTGATCAGCGAGACTGTAAAGGATCTCTCAGAATAATATGAACCTCTTCCCTTTCACAGGAAAAAAGATTCCATGTTCACATGTTAAAATTAACTATGTTTTTTTTTCACCGAAATATTGGAGATTGTTATATTTTCATTTATGCAACAGATATTCATTAGGTGTCTCCTATCTGACAGACACTGTGAAAGACTGCAACATATAAAGGTGTACAAGACACACTTCCTTCCCTCAGGGAGCTTGTTGACTAATCTGTGGTTCACTACATCATAAACGTACCTGGTACACCTGTCTACCCACTCTTCCTTCTTTGGCAATTCCTCTGGGTTGGATGAATATGTATATTAGTTTGTTCAGGACAGTCCCAATATATGCTATTGTCCCTGGAGAATTATTGGTAACTCTACTTGCTCTCCGGAATGCCTCAGTTTGGTTGATGTGATAATACCGTAATTCTAACCTACACCCTGGTGAATGAGTGGGACTATGAAGATGTGTTTTCGCGTGGGGACCTGCTCTTTTGTTCACATTAGGTTGAAACTGTAGTGAACGTCTGTTCAGGGTGAAGCCAATCAGATTCCCTCTCTTGAAAATTTGCACTGAGACCCAGAGATTGAGGTAGTTGGAACTGAGCAATAGAGTTGAGGTCAGGTGGACTGGTGGTCGGATCTGTTAGCATAGCAACCCAAAGCCATATTTGCAAGCTATCATTGTGGAAGAAAAAGAACCAAGAGACTTGGAAAGAAGCCGTGTAGCGGGGGAGTGAGATCCTGTTTTCACATCATTAATGGATCAGACACTCCCATCGGGAGAAGCATGGCTTCTGCTTCTCTCCATCCCTCTTTCCAGTAGATATCAGAGGGCAATGGCGGGTGGAATGAGACGTCCTACTTGAGGAAGTGCCATGAGCCTCTCAAACGATCCTCCCTTTCCCTTCCCAAGGAAGTTTTACTTTCTGAAGCCAAAGGATGGAGACCTCAAGAGACTCCCTCATAAGTTTTCATGTAATCCCTCGAAAGTAAGTCCAGCAAGTAAAAGAAGTTAGACGTTTCATTCTCTGGTTGTGACATCAAGTCACCAGACTTGAGAAGCCATACCAGGGTGACCAGAAGGGCAGAAAGAACCCTGGGGGCAGATGGTACAGTGTGCTGCCGGCAGAGACAAGGACTGCCTCTCTATAGTTCCTGAGAGTATGGGAAATAGATCCTATATGTGTCATGGACCCCACATTTGGGTTTGGGAAGGGGAATTGGGAGTTGGGGCCACAGTCTTTCCAGAGACCAAAGTATTGATAGCTTTGGAATATCAGAGCAAGTAGGTGAATCCATTGGCTGGAGGACAAGTGAAAGAGGTGGCTTCATCTCTCAAGAGACCACCTATGCTTAGCAGAGCATCTCTACATTGAGCCCCTATCAGCAAGGCTGTTGGAACCACCACCTGACCATTCTGAGTTCATAGATAATGAGCCAAGTCAGCAGGTAGGACCAACCAAGATGAAGTTGGGAAAAGTCTGAAAGCTCACTGTGAGCAGTCACGTAAGAAGGTATATATACCTTCTAACCCTCTGCCCTCCACCCCAAAATGAGAGTGGAGAAGGGGAAGGAGGAGGTGTGTGAGAGCAGAACATGTCTCACTCTCCCTCCCCTGGCTAAGCCAGTTGAGCTCCCAGTGTAGCCTACCCTGAGGTCCGGAAGATGGAAAGAGAAATGTCCCCCTTGGATATGGAATTGGAGATTTTGCATCGACAGCACTGACTCTCACAGAGCTGAAATGAGACTGCTTTGATAATTGAAGGTGGTGGGACACGTATGCTGCCATCTCAGCTATGGTTAGCAGTACGGCGTCCAGGGGAAAGGGCAAGTCCACAGAGCCTGGTTGGTGGCAGATACTCAATAAGGCAGACTGTTTCAGGTTTATCTCCCAATGAGTTGAGACTCCTCATTAAACCAGTTTGTGGAGAGATTGTTAGAGTTGCCCTCAAACCCAGCAACTGTCTTCCCTGGCAAACCTTGGTACCCTGGTATGCTGAGCTGCCACCACACAGCTTTAGACTTCCTGCTACCTGATATCATTGTTATGGCTGCTCAAGTCCAATAGAAATGAATGAAAGAAATCTTTAATGTGGGTGAATCAGATACCCAACTTCATTACCACATTGCAGTTACCACCCTTGATAAATATGTCATGGTTCGTGTACCAAAAATCTGTTGGACTCTGAGTCCAAGACATAACGCCAGGTTTTATATAATGTCGTAAGTAAAGCTTGTCCACTTAAACACCTCATCTGAGTCCAGCCATCAAATATTGCAATAAATTGTGCCATATAACTCACCCTCTATTACCCCTCATCCTTAACATAACAGTGAAGGAACATTGGAAGTTTGTGTGGACGAAGGCTTTAGGCATTTGGATTTTGCAGGAGGCACACAGCACTGGGCAAAAGCAGGTGAGAGCCTTCACCTAGAACTTACTAGGTTAAGGAGAAGGTAGCTGCCTGATCGTGACTTTCCCAGTCTTTTAGGACTTTCTGAAAGTGAATTCCCAAAGCTGACTTCCCTGACATTTCTTTGATTATAATACATCTCTTTTTACTTGATTCTGGACTAAAGTATGTATACTTGAATCCAGATAAAGGAGAATAATTGTCATTGCAGTTCTGAGGACAGGATATGGGAGCAACCTTAAAAGTGGTTTTAGAATATTCTTTTCTTCTGCTTTCGTGAAGAATTTAAATACTCATTTATCTAACATATGTATTCTTAACAAGGCAGTATTGCTCCCCAGGGGGAGAAATTGGTTGGGAGAGAATTAGATATTACAATAACTTTGGCCCCCCAAAACTCAACCTTACCCATCAAACTAAACAATATATCTGTGGTATCCAAATTTCATGGAAGCAGAGGGACAATTAGGAAAGAAATGTCCTAAAAGATGCCTTAGAGGGAGATATAATGAAACATGTTTGAGAAATACTGATCTAAGGAAGAAAAAATAGACAGAAAATGGAACCTTTTCCATCTAAAATGCTGGACAATGTTTTCCCACTTCCACTAGACATATATAAATTCCTCTCTAGATGACTCTTGTGAAAGAAGTAGATTTACAGATGGCCTCTGCTTCTAAATGGAGATTTGACTCTATTTTCTGGCTTCCCTTGGGGTCTTAGGTGCAGAGAGAGATCCTCCACACACAAAATCTTGCCTATTTTCTCCAGGCAGCTTAACTGTTATACAGACGTTGGGCTAAAAGGAAGAGTTTCTAAATTGCATCTTTCACAGATGCATTACTGTAGCCTGTGAGTAGTGTTCAAGGTCTGTGGGTATTTTTATGACTGAGCACTAGATTAATGTGACAAAGTCTGGGATTTGTTGAGGACAATTTGTTCCACACAAATAAAAATGCAGAATATATTCTTAGAATGTAGCAAGGCAAAGTAAGCTGATGTGAGTGTCTCTGCCCAAGTACTGCATTCCATTGATAGCTGGATGCATACTCCTTTCATGCTTTGCATGTTTATGGGCAAAGTTAGTCAGAATTAATCAGCCACATTGTTCTCAAGTAGGAATTGTTGGCCAGCTGAAGGCTGGTATCCCATTGGGCTCTGCAGGCAGCAAACTTGTCATGGTGGGCATACCTCTTTACTCCCCCTCTCCGCAGTCTGGTGCATCCACAGCACTCTCTTCTTTGGCATGCCTGCTTCCCTGTGATACTTGCTGGCACCATGGCCTGGTGATCTTTGGCTGGATCGGTGTCCACTGCAGCCATTCTTGATAACCTCTTCAGCAGGGGAGAAAGTGTGG
>NW_006785876.1:6841249-6870765 GCF_000442215.2 Lipotes vexillifer
TCAGCAGGAGAGAAAGTGTGGTGGAGCTCAGAGAAAGAACACTTTAGGTGAGGCTCAAAGATACCACAACCTATTTGCATTAATAATCCTTGTCATTTGTACCTCCCAGGGATACAAAGCTGCTTCAGTTCTCAGAAGGTAATCGATGTAATTCATCGATTTCAGGCTAAAGAAGAAAATCACATGATCATATCTATTGATCCAGAAAGAGCATTTGACAAAATTGAACACTCATGCATGATTAAAAACTCTCAGAAAAATAGGAGTAGAGGGAACTTCCTCAGCTTAATAAAGACCTCAACTACAGTTGACATTATATTTAATGGTGAAAGACTGAACGCTTTTCCCCCGAGAGTGGCAACAAGACAAGAATGTCCATTCTTACCACTCTTATTTAACATGGTTCTGGAAGTGCTAGCCAGTAAAATAAGGCAAGAAAATGAAACTAAAGGCATGCAGATTGGAAGGGAAGTCATAAAACTGTTCTTATTTGGAGATGACATGATTGTCCATGTAGAAAACCCTAAGGAATCTACAAAAACCCCCAAATCTCCTAGAACTAATAAATGATTTCAGCAAGGCTGCGGGATACAAGATAAACGTACAAACATCAATTGTATTCCTATACACTAACAAGGAGTACATGGACAACAAAATGAAAAATATAATACCATTTAAATCACTCAAACTAAATGAAACACTTAGAAGTAAACCTAACAAAACATGTTCAGAAATTGTATCCTGAAAACTACAAAATGCTAATGAAAGAAATCAAAGATTATCTAAATAAATGGAGAAAAATATCATGTTCATGTGTAAGAAGACAACAAAGTAAACATGTTGATTCTTCTCAAGTTGACTGAGGTACAGGTTTAATTCAATCCCTATCAAAATCCTAGGAAGTCTTTCTGTAGATATAGAGAAGATTATTCTAAAATTCATATGGAATCACTTCTTGGCCTTTTGGCTCAGATCAAGTGTAAAATTTATACAGAAAGGCAAGGGAACTAGAGTAGCTAAAACAATTTTGAAAAATAAACAGGGAGAGATCAGTCTACTTGACTTAAAGACTTACCCTATGGCTATAGTAATCCAGATTGTGTAGTACTGGTGGAGTGACAGACATGCACATCAATGAAAGCCATTAGGGAAATGGGCACAAATATACCCAACTGACTTTTGACAAAGGTGCAAAAGCAATTTGAAGGAGGAAGGGTATCTTTTTAAACAAATGCTGCTGGAACAACTGGCCATCCATGGCCCCTTCCAAAAAAAGAAACTTGACCTAAACCTCACATCTTACACAAAAATATCTCAAATGAATAATGGACTTAAGTATATAACATAAAATTATAAAACTTTTAGAAAAAAACATAGAAGTAAACCCTCAGGATTTCGGGCTAGGAGAAGAGTCTTAGATTTGATACCAACAGTATGATTTACAAAAGGAAAAATGATACATTGGATGTCGTTAAAATTCAAAACTTTTGCTCAGCAAAAGACCATGTTAAGAGAATAAAAAGAGAAGCTACAGACAGGGAGAAAATACTTACAAAGTACATATCTGGCAAAAGCCTAGTATCTGAAATATATAAAGAACTCTCAAAATTCAACAGTTAAAAATAAAATAAAATCCAATTAAAACATGTGCAAAAGACAGGAAGAGACATTTCTCCAAGGAGGATATACAAATGGCAAATAAGAACCTGAAAAGTTGTTCAACAATCATTAGCCATTAGGAAGATGCAAGTTACGACCACAATGTGATATTACTAAATATATATCAGTTAAATTAAAATTAAAAATACCAACACCAAATGCTGGAGAGGATGTGGAGAAACTAGATCATTCTTCCGCTGCTGGTAGGAATGTAAAATGGTACAGCCACAAATTTGGCAATTTCTTTAGAAAAACTGCAACTAGTATACCACCCATCAGTTACCCTTTTGGGCGTTTAGCCCAGAGTGAAAAAAACCACTGATGTTCACACAAAAACCTGTACATGAAAGTTTATGGCAGCTTTATTCAAAATATCCCCAAACTGGAAGCCAACCCTATATCCTTCAATGAGTGAAAGCTGTACCATGAAACTTATTCAGCCATAAAAACAGCAAACTATTGATACATGCAGCAACCTGGATGAATCTCCAGAGAATTATGCCAGTGAAAAAAGCCAATTCGAAGAGGTTACATAATATATGATTCCATTTGTGTAACATTCTTGAAATGTCCATTAGTGGCTGCTAGGGGCTAAGGAGGGACTGTGGGTGAGAAGGAAGTTGATGTGGCTGTAAAGGGGCAACAAGAGGGATCCCGTGGTGATGAAATTGTTCTGTGTCTTGACTGTATCACCATCGATATCCCAGTTGTGATAATGTACTAGAGTTTTGAAAATTGTTACCACTGGGGGACTCTAGGTAAAGGATACAAGGATCCTCTGTATTATTTCTTAAAGCTGCCTGTGAACCTACAATTACCTCAGAATACAACGTTTAATTTATAAAAGGAGGTATATGGTGAAAAGCAAATGTTCCACCTTCATTATCTCTTAGTCACCCACTTCCTCTTTCCAGGAACAATTTTCCTACTTATCTGTCCAGAATATTTTATGAATATACAAGCTTGAACAAGACTATATCTATATATCTGTATATCTATATCTACATGGTATTTCACCATAGTTTTAGTTTACATTAATCTTTTTATGAGTTGAACATCTTTTCATACAAGGGTGATAGTATTCTTTTGCCTGTGAACTGTTCTTTTTTTTTTTTTACGTCTTTATTGGAGTATAATTGCTTTACAATGGTGTGTTAGTTTCTGCTTTATAACAAAGTGAATCAGTTATACATATACATATATCCCCATATCTCCTCCCTCTTGCATCTCCCTCCCACCCTCCCTGTCCCACCCCTCCAGGCGGTCACAAAGCACCGAGCTGATCTCCCTGTGCTATGCGGCTGCTTCCCACTAGCTATCTACCTTACGTTTGGTAGTGTATATATGTCCATGCCTCTGTCTCGCCTTGTCACAGCTTACCCTTCCCCCTCCCCATACCCTCAAGTCCATTCTCTAGTAGGTCTGTGTCTTTATTCCTGCCTTACCCCTAGGTTCTTCGTGTGAACTGTTCTTATCTTTCGCCTATTTTTCTCTTTGAGTCAAGTCTTTTGTTCTGTACCAATTTGTATGGATTTCATTATATATTGAAGACATTGTCTTTTTATGATAAGAGTTGCAGCTATGTTTTTTTTTTTCACAGTTTGTCTTTAATTATTTGACTTTTTATGAGGTTCTTTTTCCCATACTGTAATTTTAAAGTTTTAATTTATCAAATATATTAATCTTTCTTTTTACGGTTTCTGCATCTTGTGTCACACTTAGAATGGTCCTTTCTCCTCCAAAACGATTTTTTAAAATTTCCCCACATTTCTTTTAATACTTTTATGATTTTATTTTTCCTGAAGGATCCAGGCTTTTTCCACCCTTCTCTATTAGCATCTTTATTATGTAAACTGTGGTCCTTTTGGTCACAAGATGGTTGTGAACCTCCAAGCATCAAGTCCACATTCTGAGAAGCAGGCAGGGGGAAGAGCAAAGGGACAAATGGACAAAAAAAAAATCAGGCTATTGACTCTGCTCCTTTGAAAAAACTATCCAGGAAGTTCCAGTTATCAGCTTCTGCTTACACTTATTGGTCGGAACTGGGTCACGTGCTCACTGTTAGCGTCACGGGCGTCTGGTGATGTGAATAATTTCAGCTGGGTACATTGATATCCCCCTTCCTAAGAAAATGGTAAAGAAGGCAAGAAACTAGCAGTGTCAGCCCCCAGATTACTTTATGATACACAGGTGCATTTTCTGGGTCCCTTCTTATCTCCAAACTCTGTGTTTGCACTGCTTCATTGATTTCTAGCATCTACTGTAACCGTAGTCTGATGTCACTCTGATTTAAATTCCCTTATAAAAACTGCTTTTGCACTCAGAAGCTTTTAAGCCTTTCTCTTTATTTTTCAAAATCCTGAAATCTCTTGTACCTTTAGGTGGGATCTTTTTAGGCATTCTTCTGAGATTTTATGGGCCCCTTCCAATTTGGAGATTCTTATCATTCCTCAGCTCAGGGAACATTTATCCTTCCCTCCTGTCTTTGATTGTTTTCTCCTCTCCCTTGTCTCTGTTCTCTCCTTCTAAAACTCTTATTGGACATAGACTGGATTTAGTAGATTTTTCTTCCACGGTCTCTTAATTTTCCTATCACATTTCCTATCTCGTTGCTGTATTGCTCTATATTATGGAATGTTTGCCCAGTTATAGATTCCAGACAACTACCTTGGTTCTGTTATTGGTGTGACTGTTATATTTTGAAAATTATTATGTTTTAATTTCCAGGAACTCCTTCTTGTTCCATTTCTGAACGCATTATCTTCTTAAAACTCTCGGCAAATACTAATTATATATATCTTTTAATGTCACTTCTGTTCTCTGAATAACAGTTGATTTCTTCATTCACCTGATCCTTCCCTTTTATGGAATCAGCTTTCCTTCCACATTGGATGATCCTTGGTTTTAGGGTTCCCCTGCTTTTGTACAGGACTGTTTGCCTAACGGTCCCCTCCCATAAATAGGAGGACAGCCTCCCTACGCTGCTTACGTGGGCAGGGCACCTTTTTCCATATGGGGTACCCTGCATGGGCAGGCTGGGCAACCCAAAAGGAGCAAAATAAAGAGGACTTCCATTTGGGGATATTAACCTTCACTGTGTTTTACTCCTGGGTGGAGCTGATTTTTTTGTTTCCCTAAGAATTGAATGGGAGTGATGGCTAGAGTTACCAAGCGATTTATTTTAATACTATCTCAAATTCAACCTCACCTCTATCCTTCCCAAGCAGAACACCTATTGTCTTCAGAGATCAACCCTCAGGTTTTATTCTGAAGGCAAAATTTGCCATCAAATGCACAGCACTGAAGGAGAGGGAGAGGTCTCACTGCCTCAGCTGTTCAGAATGCAGTTTAAAAATAATAAATAGCCTGAGGATTGCTAAAAAATCCTCAACAGAGTCTGAGGGCCCAGTAAAATGACTGATGTTCATAATTAGAACCATCATGACTCATTGTTTACAGTTTATACTATATTGAGAATTTTATGTTTAAGAAGTTTGAGTAGTGTGTATTTTCTTTTAGAAAGTTTTGTGATTCCAATTAAAATATATAACTTTCAGTGGGTGAGCTTTATTTATTTGGGAAATGTACTAACAATAATGTCAGATAAATGAGGCATTAATCTAACTACAGATGTGAGTGTCTCTGTGGTGTGTGTGTGTGCGTGTGTGTGTGTGTGTGTGTGTGTGTGTGTACATGAAAGAAATACAGATAAAGGCTTAACTTGGCTTAACTTGGTCAAGAGTCAGGCCTTTTTTCAATTACCTGTTAAGGTGCTTATCTCTGAGCTATGTGCTGTGAGCAACTAATTCCTAAGGAATAGGACAGGTGAACAGAGGCTCTGGGCCATACACTAAATTTATAATCAGATTGCACATTCATTATTCAAAGGTCTGTTTATAGTTCTATTATGAATTTCTTGGCTTGAGTATGATTTTTTTTTGTCTTAATGCCACTTTAAGTGTATCTTTTGAGAAATAAATGTATAGTTTGGCTTAAACTATCCAAAATATATGATTCAAACTATCAATAGACATGAGTGCATGTCTCTAATTAATTAAATCTCCAATTACTTGTTCCTCCTTAAACACCATTAACCTAAGTAAAACTTGTTATATAAACAGATATATAGCATAAATCACTATATTTCTTCACTGGGGATGGGGTTGTGTGTGTGTGTGTGTGTGTGTGTGCATGTATGTATGTGATATACGTATATATATATATATATATATACTTTTTGTATATACATATATTTTTGACAGAGATTATATCAGTCACATTCCATAAAGAATTCACAAACTTATAAAAATTCATGAGAGTTTATTGATAGACTTTGATTCAAGTTTTGTCCCATTTCAAGAACTGATATTTCTCCCACACTTTTATCACTAATTTTAGCTTTGTTTGATTTGCCCCATCTATATTTATCGATATCAGTAAAAGACAAAAACTTTTACCTCATATAAAATATATATATGTTTATGTACATACTGCTATGTATAAAATAGATAACCAGCAAGGACCTACTGTATAGCACAGGGAACTAGCCTCAAAAACAAAAAATATATATATATATTTATATATATTTATATATATTTATATGTATAACTGAATCACTGTGCTATACACGTGAAACCAACACAACATTGTAAATCAACTCTACTTTGAAAAAAGAAAATATATGTGTTTAAAATTTTGTAACTGCTGGCATTTATTTACTTATTTCTTTATCTATCTTTCAGTTTTATTGAGATATAATTAACTTATGGCACTATATGAGTTTACAGTGTACAGCATAATGTCTTGACTTACATATATTGTAAAATGATTACCACCATAAGTTAACATCTGTCACCTCATAAAGATACAAAAAAAAAAAAAAAAAAAAAAAGTGAGAACTTTTAGGATCTACTCTCTTAGTAACTTTCTAATATACTGTACAGCAGTCTTAATTATAGTCATCATGTTTTACATTACATCCCCAGGACTTATTTACCTTGTAACTGCTAGTTTATACCTTTTGACCACCTTCATCCAGTTCTCCCGCATGCTACCTCCCACCTCTGGTAACCACATATCTGATCCCTTTTTCTATGAGTCTGGTGGGGTTTGTTTTTTTTTGTTTTTTAGATTCCACATATAAATAAGATCACACAGCATTTGTCTTTCTCTGTCTGATTTATTTTACTTAGCATAATGCCCTCAAGGCCCATCCATATTGTCATAAATCTCAGGATTTTCTTTTTTATGGTTGAGTAGTATTCCATTTGTGTGTGTGTGTGTGTGTGTGTGTGTGTGTGTGTGTGTGTGTGTACACATTTTATATACGTATATGATATTGGGAGAAAAACCAATGGCTGGGGTTGCAGAATGCCTTAACTAGGTACCTTCTCTCTGCATTTCTCCTCATTTCATTCCCTCCCTACATGGTCAATTTCTCTTTTGCTTTGCAAAGTACGAATATGCTTCCTCTTCTCTATTCCACTAGGTCTGTAGAACCACTGAGTTTTGTTGATAGAGATTAATTCAACACATATTTTTTTGGACATTTATTGTGTCCTAGTTACTGCTGCCAGACTACACAGTTTGCTCCTTCACCAGAGAGAATTCATAAACTCATCTTACTAGTGTATCATGTATCCAATGGCCCATGTCTGGAAGCTGCCCAAATAGAAACAAACATGGAGGATGATCAGAGTTTCTATGCTTGTGAGGGCTGCTAAAGGTTTGTCTTAATTCCAAATGGCAGGAATCGAATCCATCTGGGCAGGGTGTCTTGAGAAGCTACAGTAAACCAGAAGTAGTGTATTCATGTAGATTTTATGGGATTCCAGAGCAAAACCATGAATGAGTGTTTATTTTTAGTCCTTCTTACAAGGGTCATTTCAATTAAAGTCAAGTTAAAGGGAGTTGGTGAGTTTATCAGCCTAAATTTGATCTAACGTATCTTCTGTTTCTTTGCAGGGCCATGAAATTCTTCATGCTCCAGGATTTTTGTTTTCTTGAAAGCTTTGACACAGAGCTTTCATTGAGAAGGGGAAACGAAGAAAGAAGCAGTGGTTCCAAGTACCATGAGTAGCCCGACCCTAGGGGGAGCACCCCAGGGTGAGTCAAGGAGCTGCCATTTATCTGACAAGAGGCTTACTGTAAATTATGGAGGTAAAGGGAATTTCGAGGGAGGGAAAATGAGCCAACAGAAAAACATCCTTTTTGAACACATCCTATTTTTTAGTTCAAATTCATCTCAAAGGCCATCCTGGACCAGCAACCCTGCCTAGTCCAAGCATTTTCACACTGAACTGAGAGTTGAAAAACCAACTGGGGCAGAAAGGTTCTTAGAATAATGAGAAAGCATTGGACCAGATTTGGCCCAAACTTCACCATTTCTTAGTTTCAAGTCAAATTTAAACCTTTGGGGGCTCAGCCTTTTTTTCTCTTGGCAAACCACACCATCCTATTTCTAAGAAAAGAGCTTTAAGAATGACTTCTTGGCCATCAAATAGCTGTTAGAAAACAACATTTTGATGAGTTAAGTGTAAATGAATCAGAAACATGTGGGTTAGATTTACCTCAAAGTCCATGTGGGTTTGAAGGGAACTGAGGAAAAGTCTTAGGCAGAGTCACACTTGGGGTTTTGCTGATCATTATATGAGTGAGAAATAGGTTTGAGGGGTCATCAACCACCAACACTAGGAAGATATGGTTGGTTGGTCCTACGTGGCCTGTTGTCATTGTTGTTGTTATATTATTATTGATTGTGTATGTGGGCATTTATATTTTGTAGTTTTTTGTTCTTTCTCATCCTTGTTGCTCAGACCATCCCTATGAAGTGAACTACCTGGCATGATGAAGCCCAAGCATGGGCTTGGGACACAGAACTTACTCTTGCTTTATCATCAAATGATGCTCTGTCTCTTCAAACATATGAGAGGAGAATGTGTTAAAATGTCCTTACATTATTTAAAAAGAAATTTGTTTTAAATACGATGGAGGTGCTCCCATGTCAGAACCATCTACCACCTAAGGCTCCAGTGACTCCTCAAAGTGACACGGAAGTCAAAGGGAATTTCAAGGAAGGATATCTCAGCTTGAATATCACTCCTTCAAGAAGGATTCTATGACTCCCACAGTCAAAATTAGTCCCACCTACACCCTGTGATCATCTCCCATAGTGCTTTGTACTTTTTCTTCATAACATGTCTCACAATTATACAATTATGTGCCATATCTCCTCCCCAATATTTTAAGGCTTCTAAACTGGACTGTGTCTTACAGCTTATGTATACCTTTGGTGAAATAGTGTTTCTTACAACTGATAATGTTCTAGAATCAAAGAAATACAGCATTTGTCTGTGTTTGTTAATATCTATTTCCTTCACTTGGCTGTAGCTCCATCTGGGCAGGGGTTGTGTTCCCTTAGTTCTCCATCTTATGTCCCCAGCTGCCAGGACTGTGTCTGGCACACACAGAAGGTATTGTGGAAGAATATTTGTGGAAGAAATGGGTTGAATGAAAGAAGGAGGGAGGGTTGGCTATGGACACTGCAAAAGTGGCCACTGCAGTATGCTGTTTTCTCCAAGCTTGTCTCCCAGACTTTGTACTCACAGGCCCTGAACTCAAGCCAGATATATCTGCTCCACGTCCAAATCCTCTTGATTTTGCCTTTCCAATTCCAACACATATATGAAAATTGAACATGATTTCCAGATACTCTAAGAAGACTTCTCCTTTGCTCTAATCCCTGGGCCAGAACACAATGAGATATAATTTGGAGGCAGATGCAACGGGACAGGCCATTGGTTTAGAGGTAAAGAGGGGTAGGATTCATTTCCTGAGATGGTGAATCCTCAAGAATTTAAATTTGGGCCGGATAAACTATAAATATGCTAGTCTGAAGTTCAGAAAAGAAGTCAGATGCTAGAGATGTACATTGTAGAGTCATCAGTGTACAGATGGCATTTAGAGCCATAGGAACAGATGAGAAAGTCTAGGAAAGAAGGATAGAGAGAAATGAGAAGAGGGCCCAGGGAAAAACCCTGACATTGAGAGGTAAGTAGGAGGAGTAGAACCAGAGAAGGGACATGGGAACGAATGGCCAGAGAGGTAGGAGGAAAACCTGGGGAGAGTGGGTTTCATGGGATCTAGGAGGGAGCAAGGTTTCAAGACGTAGGGACCAGTTCCCTGTATCAAATGCCACTGCCAAGGTGACGAAGATGAACCAAAAAAAGTATCTATGGAACCTGACTCCATGAGGGTTGTTGGTCACTGTTAAGAGACGTTTGAGTGGGAGGGAAGTGTAAGTCATACTTGTAAGAATTTTGTTTTTAAAGAATAGCAAAGATTCTGGGGCCAAGAGAGGCACCTTTTTATAGATGGGAAATAGTAGAGCCTGTTTGCTTGATGATGGGAAAGGTCTAGAAGAGGTAGAGGCATAAATGAAGCAGGAGAGTAGGACCTGTGTCTAATCCTCCCCGAAAACCAGCGTTTTTTAAATTTAAATTTAATTTAATTTATTTATTTTTGGTGGCATTGGGTCTTCATTGCTGCGTGAGGGCTTTTCTCTAGTTGCGGCAAGTGGGGGCCACTCTTTGTTGCCGTGCGCGGGCTTCTCGTTGCGGTGGCTTCTCTTGTTGAGGAGCACAGGCTCTAGGTGCGTGAGCTTCAGTAGTTGTGGCACGCGGACTCAGTAGTTGTAGCTCATGGGCTCTAGAGCGCAGGCTCAGTAGTTGTGGTGCGTGGGCTTAGTTGTTCCGCAGCATGTGGGATCTTCCCAGACCAGGGCTCAAAGTCGTGTCCCCGGCATTGACAGGCAGATTCTTAACCACTGCACCACGAGGGAAGCCCAAGTGTTTTTAATATCTATTTGCAGAGTGACAATCCCCATGGTCACTGTCCACTCCTCTTTCATCTTGAAATCAGCTTGGAGGGCATGCATTGGTTCCTTTAGGTCAAATAAGGGTCTTCTTGGGGTTACTCCTTGCCTGGACTTCTGTGTGACCTCTGCAGACAAGTGACTGTCACGAGTTACCCAGAACTGAGCAGGGACATGTTGGTCTCATGAAACTTCCTCCGCCGAGCTCAGAAACTGCAACTTTCCCTTTGAACACAATATGAGTGCTACTGTGGACCTCAGAGGTTAATCCATTACAATGAAGCAATTAAATTTAGGGACCGTTTGGAAGATAAAAAGCAGCGAGTAATAACCAGCTCAGAAAACTCAGCCATGATGGATTTCTATAATTTCCTCTGGCTTCACGGAGCCAAGTCTGGTGACCCAAGGCAGGATGGTGTGACTGCCTGTTGGTGTCAGAAATGCGAGGGGGAGATGATTTTTATTAAATAAGTAACTTCTGAAGCACTGGCCTCTCTTGCTTCCTCTTTCTCTCTCCAGAAGGTTGTTTGCCAGCTGGTAATGCATTTAACCCTTAAGCATAGTCAACCTTGTGTTAGCCAGTGGGATCGTTTTACAAAGGGAAGTGATCTAAACTGCTTTTTCTCCTAGCTAGGTTTCTCGGTTTTGAATTTGGACTGCGTCCCCTCTGTTGTTAAAGTGGTTTAATTGCTTTGCTTGCTTACCCACCTCTGGCAGATTTTGTATAGATTATTGAAAAATAAATGCTTAGCTTGTCCTATTCTTCACTAAAGAACTCTACCCGTGAGAAAGAAGAGTAAAATGCTCTCACAAGGCTGGAGCTGGGAAGAAAACCCTCAGACCTTAATTTATTATTCTTTGGCTCTGTTCTCTGCACCTCTTTCTAGCTCACAAATCATGTACCCATCCTGAATTGTTCATCTCATAGACATTCCTGGGCACCCACTCTGCCTGTGGCACTGTGCTTGGTACCAGGGAGCATATAAATGTGTAACCACGTGGGCCCTGCCCTCTGGGAACAGGTCCCTGCTCTGTTTCAGTGGGGAGTCCAATGAGGTTGCTGACACAGTCATTTTAGAAGATTGTTTTCTCTGTGCCAAATTTCCCTGTCTCATTAATGACAGGCTCAATTTCCATCAGGTTCTTTGATGGGTCTTGCAAGGCGTCCAAGAGGGAGCTTCCTTCCAGCCCAGAATTGTAATTCCCTGCAGATACGCGTTGGCATCCGCCACTCAGGAACATAATGAAGTTAATTTTAAGAAAAAGCAAACACAAATATAACGGTGATCAGAAGAACAGCCACGACTGTCTGAGCCATTTCTTCAATGGAGGAATTAGCTCATTAAGTAATCTGCACTTCTCCCCTTTTCCCTGAAGGATTTAAGGGGATGATTGTCCAGTTCAGAGGGCTGTGGTTTCAGATTTGCAATCAGGAGACTGGGTTGAGTCTCAGCTCTGATTATTTGTGCTCTACCCCTTCTCAGCCTAGAGGACCCAGGTGTCATTAAACTCTCTGTCCTACCTACTTCATGGGGCTGGTGGGAGAATAAAGACATAATAACATGCATAAAGGACTTAGTTAAGAAATAAAGCATGACGCACATATTAGCTATTATTTCAGAAACCAAAGTTAAGAAGAGATACAAATCTTAATTTGGGGGGAATTTTCTTTTTTTTTAAATTGAAGTATAGTTGATGTAAAATATTATATGTTACAAATGTACAGTATAGTGATTCACAATTTTTAAAGTTTATACTCCATTTATAGTTATTGTAAAATATTGGCTACATACCCTGTGTTGGACAATATGTCTTTGTAGCTTATTTTACATGATAGTTTGTATCTCTTAATCCCCCACCCCATCTTGCCCCTCCCCCCCTTCCTTCTCCCCACTGGTGAGCACTAATCTGTTCTCTATACTGTGAGTCTGTTTCTTTTTTGTTATATTCACTAGATTGTTGTATTTTCTAGGTTCCGCATATGAGTGATGTCATACAGTATCTGTCTTCCTCTGTCTGACTTATTTCACTTAATTGGAGGAATTTTTCCATAGAGTTAATTGGCAGATCATTTCTTTTTTTCTCATTTCTTTTTTGTTTGCATCTCAGAGAATTAGCAACCAGATAGGAAGGAAATGCCATTATTAGAATATAAGCCGTCTGGGTGGAGAAGAGGTTCCAGCCCAGACACTTTCAGCGGTGTGGTTTCCAGAACTCTGATTTGCATACCTGCAGCTGTCTGGCCCGCTGATGACAAAAATACACCCAAGTGATAATATATTAAGCTTTGGTTGTCCAGGGTGTCTTCAGTTCTTACCTTGAAGTTCATTCCTTTGGGTGGAGGCATTGACTCCAAACAGATGGTTCTGAAGAGTGCTCAGCCCAAAGGTCTCTAGAGAGTCTGTACATCAGAGGACCAAGTGTGGCCTCTGCCAGTACCAGCTGCTTTGTCCTCCGGAGAGGCATCGCCTGCATCTGACAGGACCTGCAAGTGGTTCATTAAGCTGCTCATTAAGATGGATTTGTGAAATCCATCTTAGAAATTTCTTATTTGAAATTGAAACATGTATGTGTGCCTACACGCACATATAGACATCCATATATGTATTTTTTTTTTAATCTCTAATCTTTTCTTTTTGTTTGTTTGTCCACCAGTTGTTGGTGTTGACCAACTGTTTGCTCACCAATTGGTTGCTCACCAGTGTTCTTTAAAAGAGTGTTTCTCAAAGAGTGGACATTAAAGGTCCACCTTTAGGTGAATGACTTGGTGTGTTTATTGAGACTGCAGACCCCCAACTTTGAGACACATCGAATAAGATTATCTGAAGGTGGAGCCCTGGAAGCTGCGTCTTTAACAAGCTTTCCAGGAGGACATCAAGCACACTCAAGTTTGAGAACTCTAAATACTGTCCACAGGATTTGGTAGTTTCTATTGCTGTTTCTCTCAGGTTCAAAGTTCCTGGGTTAGCACTCTTGATTTCATTTCAAAGAGCTGGGTCAATTCTTATTAACTCTACATCCATCTTGAGCTTTGGTAGACCCTTAACCAGTTTTGCTTTTATTCTTCTTGGCCTGAAGGTCATTCTTCTTTCCAGACAGGACAAAAGCAAAGCAGGAGTTTGAGCACTCTACTTGCAGTATATCATCCTTCAAATATACAGCATGGAGATCAGCTCTTAGGCTTCTCTCTGACTGTTTAGTTAATCTGTGCTGGCCACACAGAAAAATCTCTTCTGACTCTTGCATTGTCACTAACCTCACTCATAGTAGACCAGGGTGACCAACCGTTCTGGTTTATTTAGAACTCTCCCAGTTTTAGCACTGAACACTCCATGTCCTGGGAATCCCTTCAGCCCTACGCAAACCAGAACAGCTGGTCACTCTGTCAGGACTTTGACCTCCTTGATACTCTTCTTCTGTATGTATATTCACATGATATTCATGTTTGATTTACCATTTATCTTTTGTCTCTACTTCTAAAATACAATTCTGAGTTGTGTAAGAATACTGATTTATTTCAATTGCGTTACCTTTTTTTTTTTTAAATCAGGTGGAGACATCACTTGACTTCTATTGAATAAAGGGATACTTGGGACTTTCCACGTGAGCATCCTGTGTGAGGCGTCAGAGCTGCTCAAGGAATTGGCTGGCTACTTGGGTTCTTTTCCTATTTGCAGATGAATTCGAAACCATACAGATCCTTCGTTGGACTAAGAGAGTGACACAAAGGATCTGAGACACCAAAAGGACGACTCTGCTTAATAGATAAGGAAAGCAAGCCAGCTGATCTGTCGCTCAGTACAGAAAGGCAGGAGGCTGAAGCACAGCCAATTCCTGGAGCTTAACAAGCCACCAAATGCTCACAAGGATGCCCAAATATCCCCAGGCTGATCCCATGCCTTCTGCTAATATCCTGCTTCTTGCACCTCTTGCTTCCACCCTCTGACGTGGGTGGTTCTAATATCATTTGGGGAAGGAGCAGAAACCACAAGAAGGCTGTGTTGTATTGAGTTAAGAGAGGGGATTTCTTGAGATCTATATTAGTCTTAGTCAGAATGCACACAATTGCAACAGACTTTATACTCTCTCCTCTGTGATTCTTTGGCTTTAAATGGATACTAAATTTCTTAAAAATGACTTCAAGCTAGGCCAACTTTTAATTTTCTTTCAAGTTACATCAGGTCCCCTACTATTTAAAAGGGATATAGGAATCAGTACCAGGGGCTAAAATTAAATAAATCCCCCAAATTAACCATTCGATCTACTTGAGGCATCTCCCTCTTTCCTTTCACTTGAGATCAAAAGATGAATTTCCATCACAGCGATAACTGCTTCCCCATTCCTTATTAAGATCGTCCCAACATTTTCTCTTGGCACTCTGCTCTTGGCACCTCCCATTATCTGCATCTGGGTGGCACTGTCCATGCCCTCCAGGAGAACACAGTCTTCTCTGACCACAACACATCCTCCCTCCTGTCCTGGTCCCCTCACTCACTTGTTTTCCAGAAACCTTTCCATAGCAGATCTGTGAATTTTAACATAGCTGTCTATCTCCTTGACTTGTGTTACTCAGCTTCCTTTTCCCAAAAATGTCCTCTTTTTTGGAATTCTAGTTTTAAGATCCATCCCACTAGGTTGTAGACCCATCTCATTAAAACGTGGGGATGCCTGGGAGAACAGAGTCCATGAGATCATCTGAACTTCTCTTCGTTTATGCATCAAATCAAAGGCTATCTTGGTTTGCAGGTAAGGTCTCCTCTCTCTCTTCCAGATACAAGGATACCTTTAAACTCCACCTGGAAATGCTTAAGAAAACCTTAAGCACCCTAAAATCCCTCCACCGTGATTGGAATAAATCCTTGGATTAACTTATCATGGTGGAACCAAAGAAAGAAAGGGGCTGCCTTTCAAAGTTACAGTCTTACCACCTCCTAGAAGGAAGGCAGACCTTCTACTAAGTGGGCAGCTGCTCTTTTTTTAAGAAGACATTTTAATGAGCCTTTGATTATACATCCTGTTCTATTTATATGGATGCCTTAGAGTCAAAGAGAGGCCTAAAATGGTTTTGCATGATTTTTGTGAAAATTTCGGTGTCCTTTGGGTTAGCCTAAGGGCTCACCATTGGGGGAAGGGAGGTAATAGCAGGCAGAGGCTTGGGGAAGAAAGATGATGAGAAAGGAGCCCTGATTTGTGATGGGTCTGGAGTCACCATCTTGGATAGTGGACATCCAAGCCCTCATGAAGGGCTAAGACAACCTACTTTATTAACATCCATATCAGATATCCAGTTTTAAGTTGTTTCCTGTCCTCTGTTGTAATCCTTCAAAGTCTGTTCCACACAAGATTGTTGGGTTTGCCTTGGGAAATAAAAGGAGGCTGATCTGCCCTTGGGGGCAGTGTTACAGGTGAGAGGAGCATGGGCTGAAATCAGAGATGACTGGGGGGAAACCAGGAACAAGGGTTTAGGGATGGCAGGTAGAGGCAAGCTCCAAAAGGTTGTAAATACCTTGTCGAAATCCTGAGAAATACTGAAGAGGCACTGGATTCCCCATAGTTACGGAAGGTAAAGACTTGAATTATTTTATCTGACTATTAGACAGAAGATAATACCCAACTTGAGGATATGGGGAGGGGGAAGGGTGAGCTGTGACAAAGCGAGAGAGAGAGAGAGAGCGAGAGAGAGAGAGAGAGAGAGGCGTGGACATATATACACTACCAAACGTAAGGTAGATTGCTAGTGGGAAGCAGCCACATAGCACAGGGAGATTAGCTCGGTGCTTTGTGACCACCTAGAGGGGTGGGATAGGGAGGGTGGGAGGGAGGGAGACGCAAGAGGGGAGAGATATGGGAACATATGTATATGTATAACTGATTCACTTTGTTATAAAGCAGAAACTAACACACCATTGTAAAGCAATTATACTCCAATAAAGATGTAAAAAAAAAAAAAAAAAGGAAGATAATACCCAAAGCTTCTAGACCTGGGGTCACTTGGGTTATATTATTTATGAGAATCCTTCTTTTTGAACAGCAGACAAGCTAAAACCTTCAGGGAAGATATCAAGTCTCTCAAAAGACTTTCATAAACACTGTTACTTGGACCCCCGTCCAATGAAAATTTAACTTGCATAGTAATTTTCTCATGTTTTGCTACTTTCCTCTGACACAACACAGATACATAGCGGTGTTCAGAGACAACAGCTCCACGTTTGGACATGCACCGAGTACTTCTATTATTATAGCTGCAGGGTGATCTGAAACGTCCGAGATAGGGCAACAGATGAGGGGAGTTGTCAGAATGTATGCAACCGACTCAAGGCCCTGAAGGAGGATGGCTGAGTGTGTGTCACAGAATCAGTCCCTGAACTTGGGCTGCATGTGTGTTGATGAATACACCTTAGGATGCCAATGTGGTGAGTGGGGCTTAGCAGCAAGAGTGTTTAAGCAGGGGTGATATGTTTTGTCTGGAGGGTAAGGTGCTTTGTGCATCCAGGAACTTCTGTTTGTGAGAAGCAGGACCCCAGGCAATGGGGAAGGGTATGGTAAACATGCCCTGAACCCAGGGAAAGATGCCCGGCTGGAACCATGTGTTCATTGAAATGAATCTAAGATAATGAACCTCTAGTACCTGATCAGCTGCTTACCATTGCCACAGACTCCTGAGGGAGAGCGACAGAGGAAACGTACTTTATTTCTAACCTAGACTTTGACCCCACGTTCTTATCTGGTGTCATGCCCGAGGCACTGGGATGGGTCATATGTGAACTGTAAAGACGTTTTTCTCCTGTAATCCAAGACCTGAAGTCATGGCTCTTTGCCATCTTCCTGCTGGTTTCTACTCTCACCTCTCTCCTAGTGAGGGTGCACCCAAAATGATGAACCCAAGAGAAAGAGAATATTGGCCAATTTCAAGCCCACATCATCTCCTCCTGTCCAAAGCTCACTGCCCAGAGCAGAGATCCAACTGTCCTAAGATTTTGTGATTTTAGAACTCTTCCTCTTGGAAATGGCAGAGAGATGAGAGTGTTGGGGAAGCCACCTAGAGAGGAGTAGGAGTCTTTGAGCTACTTGTAGACATGAGAGGCAGCCACAAATATTATGTTAGGGTGGAGACTCACATCAGTGGGCTGTGCTTCAGAGCAGGGCACCCATCCCCGTGGAAATAACGGGATAAGGTTGGGGGGGGGGGCAATGACTGCGAGGATGAGGCTAAGGCTAGAGGTTTGGTGGACACAGAATGCTCACCTCGTTCCCATCAGCTCCCAAGCCTAATTCTAAACTAGTACAAAACATGCCCATTAGTTGGGATGGGGCTTCTGATTTGCTGCCTGGCTTGGTTAGCACTGAATTGGGGCCAGAATGGGTCTGGGATGGTAATGAAAAGAGATCAAGTCTTGCAGGTCACGAGGCTGGGACAGGAGGGAGGGATAAAAGAATCATCCATAAGATACTATGGGCTCTGTCTTTCTCAACCATGGAGACCCACATTAGTCCTCTTTAAGCTTTCCTGTTCAGGCAGGATTGGGACAAGAAATTCATCTGTAGCAATTCTGCAATGACATCTCTGATATACCTGGGAGAGGGTCATATTTTCATACAGCAGCAGGAAACTGTCAGATGAACTGCTCATTGAAGACTCAGCCATGTCTTTGGTTAGTTGTCACCTAGCTATTCTGATATATTGTTTGAACATATTGGTTTCTTGGCTAGATTTATTGCATTTAATACACTTACAATATGTACAAATCAGTGCAGCACTGATTCAAACAATAAGAAGGGACGCCAGGACCAATTGGATAGATGCCACACCCAATCAGAAGGGATGCCATGACCCATCAAAACTGATAGCACCATACCTGTGTAGACCGGCCGAGGGGCAGCCCGGTTGCCAGGAGAGCTTGGAATAATTCATTCCAACAGGAGCCTTCTACGAGTGAGAATTTCAAGAATGTATGAGAGGCTTGTCGAGTTCCTTAAATTCTTGAAAGAGGTGCCTTGAGGCAAGGCTGGTCTTCTTAGCACATTGCAGGGCAAATGCAGTGAAACTTCATGAGGGTAAGGTGGCAACCAGATCCTGGCCACTGGCCACCACTCTTCTGCTGAGAACTTTCAAGCAAATGTGCGTGGGGGCGGAGGCAGAATGATACACGCCAAGTTTAGCTTGAATTCCATCGAGACCAATACGCACACTCAGGCACATGTGCTGTTGCTCACGTGTGGGAGCTCACACGGCACTCCTTGCTGGCTTGGGCTGTTGTGGTTCACGGGAGCTGGGCCCAGGCAGAGCCAGCGGCTGGCAAAGGCATTTTTCATTGTATTGTGAGTGACATGAAATCCACGTTTGCCAGCCAGCCCACATAGCTGTGGCGATGCTAGAGGCTCGTTTTAGATCACGCATTCCACTGCCGTGCATGGATTAATATGGCTTTGAAAGGGCTTTTATTTCTTTCTTTCAAATTTAATATGAGCGTATATGAGGAAGAACATGGTAGCAATTAGCTGCTGCCATGAATTTTATGAGCAGTTTGCAAGAAACCACATTAATGACTCCACGGGTAGTGCTGAGATCAATTTTGCTGTGTTATTTTTTCTCTTTTTCCCCCTTTCCCTCTTAAAAGGCCAGTCCAAAGCTGCAGGATGGTATCAGGTGGGTGGTCCTAATGGTTAAGGTTCTTTCTTTCAAGACAGGTAGCCTGGCTCTTCCCGACCTTGGATCTGGCACAGAGCCTGTCAGGTGGGTCTAGCCTTGTTCTGGAACCTGGAGCAGCCATAAGGATGGGAAATAGTCTCGCCTTGGTTCTGACAGGTGGAGAAAAATCCTTGCAAGAAGTGTCCACAGTGAAGCTGCTACCAAAGAGAAATCAAATATCCTGCATGTTTCTCAATTTCAGCAAAGGGAATCAGAATAAAACATGGGTATTAGCTAGGGAAAAAAAATGGAAGCGAACAGTCTTTATAAATTTTCAGGAAGCGTGGCAATGGTTTAAAACTATTCCACCTGAAGCCAAGGGAGAGGGTTGGTATTGGATAAAGGGACTCGATGCAGGAAGCCAGCCTCTGCATAGCTTTTTGGCACCATGTGATGAAGCCAACTGTGGTCTGTTTTCAAAAAAGATCTGGATTCTTGAAAGAAACGAAAATAAGTGTGTTGCCAAGTCACAAACCTTGATCTAGTCATGAAAGGAAAACCTGTAAACATAAAACAAGTGAGATAGAGTCCCAGCCATGGTAGCGAAGCAGCTGGCAGGAGAGGTAAATAAAAATACCAAACCCAACAACAACAAAAATAACAAAAACCAAGAAATGCCTTAGGCTGCTTGAGGAAAAATCGATATGAAGGTCGTGAGAATAGAGCTTTGACTTCCGATCCTTTTCTAGGACAGGAAAAGTTAGCAATGGAGAGCTCTGGGAAAAGCAGAGCCGAGAGGGGAAACTGAGGCTTCTTCTGAGATTAAGAAGAGACGGATATATGTCCAGGAGTGGAATTGCTGGATCATATGGTAATCCTATTTTTAGTTTTCTGAGGAACCTCCATACTGCTTTCCACAGTGGCTGCACTAACTTACTTTCCCACCAACAGTGTAGGAGGGTTCCCTTTTCCATGTGGACAAAACTATAATTCAAAAAGATACATGCACCCCTATGTTCAGAGCAGCACTCTTCACAATAGTGAAGACATGGGAACAACCAAAAGGTCCATTGACAGATGAATGGATAAAGATGTGGTACATATATACAATGGAATACTACTCAGCCATAAGAAAGAATGAAATAATGCCTTTTGCAGCTACATGGATGGACTTAGAGATTTTCATACTAAGTAAGTCAGACAGAGAAAGACAAATACTATATGATACCATTTATATGTGGAATCTAAAGTATGACACAAATGAACCTATCTATGAAACAGAAACAGAATCACGGATATAAATAGACTGGTGGTTACCAAGGGGGAGGGAGTTGGAGGAGGGATGGATTGGGAGTGTGGGGTTAGCAGATGCAAACTATTATATATAGGATGCATAAACAACAAGGTCCTACTGTATAGCACAGGGAACTATATTCAATATCCTATGATAAACCATAATGGAAAAGAATATAAAAAAAGAATGTAGGTGTATGTATAACTGAATCACTTTGCTGTACAGCAGTAATTAACACAACATTTTAAATCAAAACTAGACTTCAATTTAAAAAAAGAAAAAGAAAAAAAAGAAAGGATGGGCCACCTATGGGTGAGAGAGGGAATCACAGCTGCCTCTGGAGAATAAGCACATGCACCATCCTTCACGTCAACTGAACTGTGAATTGTGGTTTAATGTCCAGGAAGCCTTCGGGCTTCTGACTCAAGCAGAGATTCAGGATGACCATAAAGGAAGATCTGATTAACACAGATCAGATCTGTGTATTTTCCCCTAAAATATACAAAATGATAGTGGTTTGTTCACTTTGCTTCATCTCAAATGTTTTCATGAAACAGCATCTTTTTGACCAAGAGCAAGTAGGAAAGTCATGATGCTCCATCTACAGGGGCTTGAATCTCTGACTCACTTGAATGCTGGGCACATCTGATACTTGGCAGTTTGTTTGGATGATGGAAACAATACCATCAAATATCATCTGCTAGAAACATGATTAAATGGCCTGTTTCCTGACATTTCCTGATGAAAACATTGTATTTTAGCTCAGACATGAATATTTCAATAATACAGAACTAGACTGTTAGTAAACTTGGCTCAGTGAAAACATTCCCCATTTAAAGATTTTTTTGATTTTGGTTCAGCTTTTTTTAGAATGGGCCACCTTATAAAATTTCTGATGCCTTAGCTAAATATTGTCAGATTGGAAAGAGGCTATAACAAACATGTGTGAAGGAGTTTAAATAGCATCATTGGTTTAAAACATAGTGTGATTTAAATGTAAATGTAATCTAAACTACAAACAATGGTGAAATGACTCTCCATCTCCTCTCAAATAAAGCAAATCAAACACAAGGTCAGTGTTAATAGAAAAAAGAACTTGTGCTGGGTATGTGAGTTCTCACTGTATTTTGTTTTTTAAACCATGCATGTATGTTATATAAATTCTTTTTGCTATTTTTCACAATAAAAGAGTTTACAAAACTAACTTGTTGGAACTGTGAGCTTAACCTCCCTTCTATACATGCATGTACACATGCACACATTTAGTCAGTATGAGTCAAATCCTCATAAAATTTCTAGATTTGAGTGACACAGAGAGTCAGGAAAATAATGAGAGGAACCAGCACGATGAGGGAACTCTGAAGGCGTTGGCATCCACTGTGTAACCTAGAGAAGACAAGGACCTGGTTGATTTAATAATGGTCTCCCAGCTTATGCAGGGTTTTTATGCGGAAGATGGTGTCCAGCTGTTTTTCATTTCTAGTGAAGACAGAAAAAAAAAAAAAACAACTGGAGGAGCTGGAATTGCATCAGGGGAGATTAGGTTGGAGATGAAGGAGCAGGTCCTGGTTGAAGGGTTGTGAGACATTGGAACGAACAACCAAGGAAGATTATGAAATCCCCATCTCTGGAATTCTTAAATGAATGTGATCTGCGTGAATCAACGCGGTGGATTGGTTTAGATATCTGCCTGGGATGGCTGAGCCGACCGTTTCCGTGGGCCAAGTCCCCCTGGGGCGCCCTGACTCTGCTGCACTGAGTGTATTGCACGTGGCAGGGAACCCAGTGCGTGGAGCCAGAAGCCTGCTGCCTCGTGGCGAAGCTGCTGGTCTGTGTGCTGGGTAAGCTGACACTTCACAATCCTGTAGACTCGAACGGCTCCAGGGGCATTTAGGATCGTTCTGACTGCCAACTGCCACCTTGAAATAGGAAAAGTATTTTAAACAAACCCTCCAGGACATGCAGGCTGAGGGTGTATTTGCAGTGCTCAGAATACACGGTCACCGGACACCTTGGAGAGGCAACTGAAAACTATTAGCGCAGCAGGAACCCCCACGGAAAAGAGATGTGGGAGCTGGAAGATCTGAACATTAAACTTATCTCCTCTCTCTCTCTTTCTAAAACATTTTTTGACATAGAAGCTAAATGTTCTTGATGACCAGATTTCTCTCTCTCTCTTTCATTTTTCTTTCTTGAGTTCTTTCAAGCTTTTTTTTAAACAAAAAAAAATATTTAAAGTATGACAATTAGGTCTCATGGATGCTGAGAGGCAAATGCAGAGAATTTGAAGGAGGCAATTCAATTTTTTTGTTAAAAAAATAAAAGCCCAGAGGTTTACTTTCCTTATAAAGGGATACTTTTCCTTGTGTCTGTTTTAAATATATTTCTTAAGGTGATGAAACATCCCAGGGAACAGAGCTGTATGTGAAGAGATTTGTGTGGAAAGGAGGATTTTAAAAACTTTTTTTTTTTTTCATCTTCCCGAGGCAGCCCAGCCTCGCACTTCAAAAGAGCTGAGTAAGAACTTTTACCTAAGGGACAGCTTACCTCCCCCGGCGGGCTTGGTTTCCATACCATGGTTATTCTGGAAATGTCCTCTTTCCATACGCTACCTCTGAGTCACGCCTCATTAAGAGTGACGATTATGATCTCCTCTGGACGTTCTCATGCTGCTGAGAATCGGGAGGATATTTTGAGCCCTGGAATTCAGTCTCTGCCACATGTTTGGATTAACAACCAGTTAAACCTTGCTAAGGCAATATTTTTCTATGCAGTTAGTTTTTATACCAAACAAGGTTTGTAGTAACTGGATGCCCTACTTGAGCAAAACTGTTTACCAGAAAATAAATCACTCCTGGCATTAAGAAAACACAAGCCCAGGGATTCGCCAGCCGAACCTCATCCCGTTCATTTCTCATAAACCTAGCCCCAGACATGTGCATTCTCATCTACGATGACTTATGCTTTGAATTGTGGTCTCTTTATTTCCATGCCCATTATAATGCTTACCTAAACATTTCCCTCTGTTTAGCTGTGGTGCTTCTGGTAATGACTTCTATTTGGCTGCTGGGAAGCATTTGCCAGCCTTCAGCAAGCCCTATGGAAAAAAAGAGAGAGAGAGAGAAAGAGAGGGAAGGCAGGAGGAAGGAAAGGGAAGGAGGGAGAGCAGGAAAGAGGCATAGTTTTTTCCTAAGAGGCCATAGAATAACAGAGAATTAGAACTTGAAGCGATTTCAGGCTTATCTAATTTCACCTCTGTGATTTGTAGATGAGATACATAGGAGCATGACTGGCTTTGGGTACCATAGGGGGCAGAAAGGTGGGCTGTGAACATAGGTCTGCCAACTCCTGTTGATCTTTGCCCTGCGCTGAAATTTCTTCTCTCCTCCGGTAGTTTTCTTTTCCACCGGACATCCTGAATGCCTAAATAAGAGGTCAGAAAAACAAGATATGGTTGGCCAGGTGCTCCAGGGAAGAAATAATGGAACTAAGCTGAAGTTGGCAGTCTTTCCATTATGGTAACCAAGACAGTCAGTGGGTTCCAGGGATCAGCTGCACGCTGCCCATATGGGACAGGGCCTCCTATGAATGGTCCCGTCCAAATTCTGGCAGGCACTTAACACCAGTCAAAGCCGTGTTGGAAGAAGCCGTTAGTTATGCAAATGTCAGGGAAAAACAGGAAAATGATCCAAACATATGAGTTTGTCAGATTTTGTTGAAATTCTTATAAAAAAATGGAAGAACATCCATTCCTTGAGTAATGATTTGTTTATTCTATTGACCTCAAGTCAGAGCTAGTAGCTCTAATCACTTGGAGTAAATCTAATTGGCTTTCTACCACTAGGAAGGCCCGATCCTACTCAATTCTGTTCATAAACCAGAAGTGCCATACAAAGGAAAAGGCATCCCCAAAATAATCCAAAAGATTTAGAATGAGCTCCCTCATCATTTCTTCAATCTGACATTTGCATATTGGAATATTTTTGGAGAATTTTCTACTCATGTGTACTTTTGACAATAGGTGCAAACTCATGGGTTTTGAGAATCCAAAAATGAGTTGTTGAGCATGTGAAGATTTAGCCATTAATGAAATAAATTTTTTTTTCTTCCAAGTTGACTTTTTCCTTTGCTTTAACTGAGTACTGTCTTTTGTCAGAGAGACTGGGGTCATGAATGTAATTTCAAGGGAGTTCCCCTGGTTCACTTGTTTCAGTGATAAAGCCATATACATGGAACCACACTGAACTTGGATTCTAGCATTGAAACCACTTCTTTAGGCCTAATTTGCATAGGCTACAAATATCTTGAGAGCTGGGGCAAGATTTTTGAATGGACTACATTATCCAGCATTTTCCTTTGCAAATACAGTGGATGAAGGAACCCATAAACGAATGAAGGCCAGGATGAATCATTTCATAGCACAATGTGATTTAGATTTTCCTATGCACATAGCCATACAGCAGTGATTACTGGGTCCTTGCTGTGTGTAACGCTCTGTGAGAGGCACAGAGTGAGACAAACAGATGCATGTAATAGCAGATGGTTTCTGCCCTCAGGGAGCTTACACACTGCACAGGGCAGAGCCCCAGTTCTCAACCTGTCCCTCTTGGTGACATCGTGGATCAGGTCAGCTGTGGGCATCACCATCATCCCCAGGGGTCCCCCATCACTCATAAGAGGTCTGGCTTCGTCTCTCTTCTCCCTGTAGGTTTTCCTCCACCCCCTCTCTCTCCCTTCCTACCCACTTCTGATGTCAAGGCACCTGGCTGGAGGACCAGTGCTGATGGGTGGGAGTCTTCATGTATTTGACAGTTACTGAATATTATTAGGGGAAACCCATATGAAATTGCAGTTTTTGTAGGTCAGAAACAGTCAGTTATCAAAAAGTCCATATGATTAAATCAAGTATTTAGCACATTTGAATGAAGTGGATAATCCATGAGCTTTGGAGGTGTTTTAGATTTTTCCAAGAAGTCTGTTTTCTAGGACCCTCCCTCAGCCAGACAGGCCCAGTGTCAGTGACGAAGGGTTTTGGGTGCACTGTGCTTCTAGGAGGGGAGAGTTGATGAGGTTTTGTTCATTCCAGCTGAGGTACCCTGAGCTGGAGGGATGCCTTTGGTGTGAAGAGTATTTTGAAAACTCTTGTTTGTTTGCCAAAAATAATCTGATTTGGGTAATTACATCATAAAAATTTTTAAGTAAGTACAACTATATGAAAAGGCCTGAGAGCTCAGAATGATGTGATTTAGTGAGTCCCTGTTTTTCCTGTAATCCCTCCTGTTTCACTCATAGCGCTGGCTTGAAAACCTACTGACTTCATTTGGATCTGAAAGCATCCAATTTAAAAAATAACTCAGGTATTAGCATTCTTGCTTTAAAGATGAAGAAGCTGAGATGGTGACTATATTTAATAATGTTTTATTTGCATATTTGAAAGTTGCTTAGAGAGTAGATCTTAAAATCTCTCATCACCAGAGAAAATTTTTCGTTACTATGTATAGTGATGCATGTTAACGCGACATATTGTGAGGATCATTTTACAGCACATACAAATATTGAATCATTATGTTGTACACCTGAAACAAATATAATGTTGTATGTCAATTATACCTCAGTAAAAACAAAGAATTACTTTGTCCAAAAAAATGCATAACACAATAGCTCAGGGGGTTTCCCTGGTGGCGCAAGGGTTGAGAGTCCAACCTGCCGATGCAGGGGACACGGGTTCGTGCCCCGGTCCGGGAGGATCCCACATGCTGCGGAGCGGCTGGTCCCGTGAGCCATGGCCGCTGCGCCTGCGCGTCCGGAGCCTGTGCTCTGCAACCGGAGAGGCCGCAGCGGTGAGAGGCCCGCGTACCGCAATAAATAAATAAATAAATAAATAAATAAATAAATAAATAAATAAATAAATAAATAAATAAATAACTCAGGTAATACATGATCATGTAGATATTAAACGGAAGAAAAAAGGAAGAGGAGGAGCAGGTGTAGGGGGAGAGGGAAAGGAAGATGAAAAGAAAAAACGTTAAACCTCTATGAACACAGCCTAGAGAGAGCTGATTTTCACGTTTCGGTGAAGCTGCTTCTAGACTTTTTTCCAAACAGGTTATGCTTTGAAAATGCAAATATTCTAGGGAGGTGGAGGGGAAACTATTAATCACTTATAACTTACTGCAGATTAATGATAACAAGCGCTTCCAGAACTGAACGTGTCTTGAAAAATATTTCAGACCAATCCTCAACCAGGGGTGAATTTAGCCCCCAGAGGACGTTTGGTGTGTCTGAAAACATGTTTGGCTGTCACAGCTTAGGGCTGCTCCTGGCATCTAGAGAGCAGAGGCCAAGGATGTTTCTAACCATCCTATGCAGAGGACAGACCTCAACAACAAAGAGTTAGCCCCAGATGTCAATAGTGTCAGTAGGTGAAAAAGCCTGTTTTTGACCAGTTCCCTTATTTTCAGAGTAAGGAGTCCAGAGGTGGAAGATCATTTATGCAAAGTCACTCAGCCAATAGCAGGAGAGGGATGAGAACCCTTTGCCTCCAGATTCTGAGTCCAGGGTTCTTTTCACTGCACTGGAATGAAAGGCGTTTCTCCCAATATCTTGTTGAGACCAGCAATGTGAGTTGAGAAAGTAGAAATCTTGATATCTAATGCGGGACTCAGGACAATATGAGGGGATAATTCCAAAACAGAGGTCTGGGAGGAGAGACAGATCCAGTTAGTAGGAGGTGAGAGCCTGCAAACAGCAGAAATGGAATAGCCACAGAGCACAGAGGGGGTAATGGAAACCAGTTCTAGAAAAGGCACAAAAAGAGCAGTGGGGATAGATCCGCCCCCCCCCCCACTAAATATTGCTTGCTTGGCAGTTTTGTATGGATATTTTTAGGGTGACTAACTTGTCCCTGTTTGCTTAGGACTGTCCTGGTTTAAAATCTAAAAATCCCATGTTCTGGGAACCCCCTCCATTCTGGGCAAACCAGGAAGGTCAGTCACTCTATTTCCCATTCCCTCACATGAAAAGACCTGATAAAAGTGATTCTGCCACACTGAATATTAGTTTGGTGAATTGGAGAAATTTGGTGAAGGGTACCTGGGACCTCTCTGTACATTTTTGCAACTTCCTGTGACTATACAAGTATTTCAAAATGCAAATTTAAAAATAGATTATTAAATGTGATATGAATGAATAACTAACCCCTCAACTGAAACTTCAGGGTGATTTCATGGGGCCAGATGGAACACCCAGGGTTGAAAGTTCTTTCTGAGTGTCATAGGTACCACACCACCTCTGTGGGCAACGACTTCATGGGGTATGTGGGGGCTTCCCTGGTGGCGCAGTGGTTGAGAGTCCGCCTGCCGATGCAGGGGACACGGGTTCATGCCCCGGTCCGGGAACATCGCACATGCCGCGGAGCGGCTGGGCCCGTGAGCCACGGCTGCTGAGCCTGCACGTCCGGAGCCTGTGCTCCGCGGCGGGAGAGGCCACAACAGTGAGAGGCCCGCATACAGCAAAAAAAAAAAAAAAGAAAGGAAGGCCTTGAGCAAAAAGGGCCCAGGTTGACTTTAACAGTGTAAATTTTACTTTTTTCATAAGAAGAATGGAACATTAGTTGAATACCTTCTGTGTTCAAGTCATTGCGGTTGTAAGTTAGACAGCTCAGCATCTGTGTCTTCAAGCAGATAAAACAACTGCACTTTACAGAGGCCCTTTCAGTTTATAGACATCTTTAAAAACGTGTTTTAATTTAATGGAACTTCCATTTTTTAAAGGGGGACATCCACAAATTGAAACACATCAAGTAAAAAGTCTCCCTGATGGGCTTGGGAGCCTGAGCATGTGGCAGAAATGTTTGACCAGAAGACTTCCCAATCCACTCCAAATTTCTTAGCTTTTTGGCTTAAATCCTGGAGAAATTGTGTCTAATTTTCCACTGGAGGTGGAAGGCATACAACTCTTCTGCATAACCAGGGAATGTACTATTCCACAGGGCTTGATTTTAGCCTTGCTCCAGACTCTTAGAAGTGTCCTGTCCTATTTGCTTGAGGACTGTAATTGCATTCTCAGGGTTAGAGGGCCTTTCATCTTCCTGTTACGGGTCATCCTTCCTGAGAGCAGGAACTCTTTTTAGCTTCAAATGAATGCTACTGTATGCTTTACCAGAAGCAGAAGGAAAGTACAGCGGGCAGTAAGCCATAGCAAGTGGGCCAGGAGAGAAATGGAGTCAGGAAACAGATGGTAATGGGGGAAAAGATCGCCCATGGTCAGAAAGCCAGAGCTGCCATCTTGTTTTAAGGTGAGTCCCCTCTAGCATTTTGTCTTTAGTCTTTAGCAAAGAAGATAGAGCTGGAAGAATCAGTGGGGGGAGCTTTTAAAAAATACCTGCTCCCAAGTCCCACCTCCAGAGATTCTGAGACCATTGGTCCCAATAGGATTCAAGCATAGGTATATCTTTGATGCTCCCCAGGTGAAAGCCATAGTTGAGAACCACTAGTGTAACCTCCCTAAATATCATGGATGGAGAAATCGAGTCCCAGAGATGTTAGGCAACTGATAGGGGTCCACACAGCTAGACCCAGAGGTGGATTTACCACTCAGGTCTCCTGACCCCCGTGGAAAAATTTCTAATAATGCAAGTTGAATCCCTAACACATCAAGGACAAGGCCAGGCATGCTACAGATGTCAGAGGAGTACTTCTTTCCCCAATAGACTTCTTTTTTTAAAAAACACCTGACATGGGGCCTGTCACATAGCAGCACTTAATAAATATTTGCTGAATGAATGGCACATGAGATTTTCCTCCCCACTTCCACCAGAAGCATTACAATAACATGTTCAAAGGTGCTAAAGCGAAATGGAAATGACTTTCACATTCAGTCCCTTTCTTGCTGACCACTGGTTACCTTTTTGTGACTCAACCTACAAGCCTGTGATTGAGTGGATGATGGAATTCAAGGGGATTTCCATTCAAGTAATGAAGGAGCTGTTGGGTTTTCAGCTTCAAATTCTTTCCCTTGTTAGAGAAAGTGAAACATTATCTTGAGAATTTAAATCCTGCTGA
>NW_006785876.1:6870775-6898886 GCF_000442215.2 Lipotes vexillifer
CTGAATGGTTTTTCAATAGAAGTGATTGAACAAAAAAACCATTTTTTAAAATAATTTTTGGAGGAATTTGTTCCATTCTGTCTTGTGTTTCACTCTAAACAATTTTTTTTTAGCAAAAATTATTCTCCGTGCCATAAATGTGTGGTGAGTGCCTCCCAGCCATATTTCCACACAGAACACAGGTCTTTGCCAATTTTTTTTTGTATGTAGAGCCCCAACGGATGATGGCCCAGAATTGAAACCCTATCTAATGCTACTAAAGTCTTGGATTGAGAAAGGTCTTAAAATCACCTTTGGTGGTTTAGAGAGAAATCTCTAAAATCAACCCAGGATCTCTGGTTTCTCTTCTTTACTAGGATTGTTGATGATGCGAGACATCATATTCTTCGTATTGGACTGGAAGCTTTTGAAGGCAAGGATCAGGTCTGTTTTCTACTTTCATATCCTTCACGCATGGTACGTCCTCTAAACCATGCATTCTCCACAGAGGTGATAATGCCCCCAAGGGGTGAAAGTGATTCTTGGGGGAGGGCAATGAAAATGTCTTAGAAATGGTTTATGGCCCTTCAATGGGCCACAGTACATAAAGAGGTATACAGTATATCGGTGGTATTAAAGTTTCATGAGGAGATTGGGCGACAATTTTCTAAAAAGACTCCTTAAGGGGAGTCATAATGAGAAAGAGGTTGGGAAACCCTGCTCTAAACATACTGACTGAATGAATGAGTGTGATGTCATGCTGGAGACAACGAATATTCCTGGAAAATTGCTAAGAGACAGTGTTTCGTGGCTCTGTTTTCTAGACCTGGACAACTAACGTGGGCAAAGACTCCTGTGTGCAGAGATTTTGCTGAAGGCCATGACATTTTGACCTCCACTGGACCTGTTCTCTACATTTCTCATCGTCATTTTGATTTGAGATTCAAAGTTAAACCACGGGCACCAGGGATGACTCCTTGGCCTTTTGCTTGTTTGAGTGTAAAAATAGGAGAGTGGGATCCGTGGGAATCACCTGAAGGTCATAAAGCTGGGTTGCATGAGAGTAGCAGTGGCAAGGAACAAAGCAAAGCAATTTAATAGGGACGGATCCACCAACTTTCACTTACAGAGCATCTGTTCAGCTGTATGTTACCTCCACTATGGCTCCACCACTTACCAGATATTATTAACACATGAATCTCAGTTCACTCATCTCTAAAATGGGGACAAGATGGGTACCATAGTCACATCATAGGGTTCTTGTTGGTATCAAATGAGACCATAGGTATGGACAAACATTCTAAACTGCAAATTATTAATTTTAGGGTGCTATTATTATCCTGACGATTGAAGTATTATTAGGAATAGATTCTGTATGGTGAAGCAAGGGAACATTTGAAGGAATAAAATTTTCCCATGCCCAGGGCAGTTAGTGGGCCCTGGAAGACCCCACATGGCCCTACTTGAATGCAAGGGGGGCTGGGAAATGAGACCTCTGATAGAGCAGTGACCACCCAGAAATGATGGGGGCACAAGGAGGATGGATAACAGGCTCTGCCACAAGAGACAACAGTGTACCTAAATATTAACCTTCCCTAGTGCAAGGGCATCCAGGAAGTTAAGACATTATAGGATGGTCCCCTTGAAAGCATTCCCAGTTCCAAATCTTGCCACCCCCTGACCCTCCCCATCTCTGTCCTTGGGTCTCTCTTCCTCTTTGCAAGAGCACCTCCTTCTTTTCCACTTTCACCATGTAAATTCCTAGGTTTTTTTTTTTTTTTTGCAGTACGCGGGCCTCTCACCGTCGTGGCCTCTCCCGTTGCGGAGCACAGGCTCCGGACGCGCAGGCTCAGCGGCCACGGCTCACGGGCCCAGCTGCTCCGCGGCATGTGGGATCCTCCCGGACCGGGGCACGAACCAGTGTCCCCTGCATCGGCAGGCGGACTCTCAATCACTGCGCCACCAGGGAAGCCCTAAATTCCTAGGTTTGAGGAAGTGCCACTCCACCTGGTAGGAGTTTTTCTCACCAAAGGATCCAGCCCTTACCCTCCAGGAGATTTCCCCTAAATTGGAGTTTTTCAGTCTGGAATAATCTGCCATCTTTGGTGGTTCCTGAGGGGAGACTAGGACAGTAAAACATTCCATGGTGATCTTTGACATCCCGAGACCTTCAGATGTATCTATGGGGGGGTGGGTATGGGCACAATCGATCTGGTCCCCACAGAGCTTTCCAGGTTCAAAATAAGGAGCAGTTACACTTTCTTATTTTTCCAGGTTTCTAAAGTACATATTATTGGAAGAGGCACACACACGCACATCTTCTGAGGATGAAGATGAATTTTCAGAGAAATTCTGGTTTCAACCGATGAAGGGCAGAAACGCTTTCTTAATCACCCCACATTTGGTGGATTGCTTCTCTTATAGTACAATTAGTGATTCAAGTATTAACACAGCGAAGTGTTGGTTGTTTGGTTGATTTTTTCCATTCTTCTTTGACTTTTAAAAGTACTCTAAAACCTTCTGAGAAATGTGAAACATTGGAATTACCATTTGCAATCATCTAGTTCAATTCCTAGACAAATGCCTTCCCCTTGCCCAGTCCCTGTAGGGGGTGGGAATAGTTTCATTCTTTCACTTCAGACTTCCTTCCACTTCCACTATGCTTCGTCCTGTCATGCTCATTCGTGCCTCAGTACCTTTGCCTATCCCATTCCCCTGACTAGGAATGCCCTTGAATAATTTTTTTTTTTTCACTTTTCAATACACAACCTAAGTCTTACTCTCTCTGTAAAACTCGCCCTGGGTTCTCCGGCCCATGCCGTCCTGTTTCTCTGACCTTCCATTATATTCCACAAAGTTGAAAAAAAAAATCATTCTATGTATTTTTTTCTCTGTTGCCAATGTTGTATTTGCAGATACACATAGTAAGTGCTTTAGGCACATTTATTGGCCGAAGGAATGTTAGTGAATGTCTAGAAGTAAGAGAATCCTGGGTGATTTTTAAAAATATTTATTTATTTATTTATTTTTGGCTGTGTTGGGTCTTCATTGTTGCCCACTGGCTTTCTCTAGTTGTGGCGAGCGGGGGCTACTCTTCAGTGTGGTGCGCAGGCTCCTCATTGCGGTGGCTTCTCTTGTTGTGGAGCACCGGCTCTAGGCGTGCGAGCTTCAGTAGTTGTGGCACACGGGTTCAGTAGTTGTGGCTCGCAGGCTTAGTTGCTCCGCAGCATGTGGGATTTTCCTGGACTAGGGATTGAACCCGTGTCCCCTGCATTGGCAGGCAGATTCTTAACCACTGCGCCACCAGGGAAGTCCCAATCCTGGGTGATTGATGAGAGATGGTTTTCTTAAAACTCCTTGGGAGCAAGGAAATGATCATATGATTTCATTATTCTCACTAGCTGGGCAACCTTAAGCAATTTACTTAACTTCTGAAAGTTTCAGTTTATCGGTGTATAAAACAGGTAATGATGACCACTTTATCCATTTTTCAGAAGAATCAGAAATAAGATATGAAAAGTGGCAAGCTCAGTGCCTGGCACGTAGTAGGTGCTCAGAAAATAGTAACTGCCCTTGCTATTACTGTTGTTGTTGTTATTTTCCTCAGTACCTGGTACAGTGGGGGGTATGTTGATTAGATCGGGGGCAAGAAATCAACGGAGGGAAATAATCTGGAGGAGAAACAAGAAGACCCAGTGAGAGTGCCACATCTTAGCACCATGGCCCAAGCCAGGCAGAAGTGAAACCTTTCCCACTGCATTTCCTGGACTGGTGTGCACTGCTGCACCCATACCTTAGCTCAGACTACGTGAGGAGTGTGATAAACCAGTACTCTGAATAGTGCCTTTCATGAGGTGGTTCAGATAAAAATCTTACCATTCAATTTCTTATTTACAACTTCGAAATTCTAGATCGGTTGACATTGGCTCAAACCTTGAAACCAACTGATGGGAAGGAAAATCTGTTATTGATTTACTCCCTCTCTCTCTCTCTCTCTCTCTCTCTCTCTCTCTCTCTCTCTCTCTCTTTTTTCCTCTGAGCACAGACTAAAATTCTCTCCAAAACAAGTATGGGGGCCTCACAATCCTTGGGAACTGACGGGGGAGGCGTGGGATGGGAAGCATTTACATCTCATTGCTGGCTCCTAGGGGTATCCCCTCTTCAAACTTTCACTCTCTGGCAAACCAGGCTTCTTCCACATCCCTAGGGAAGCCCTTGCCCAGCAAAGAGTCCTATAAACAGGACTCAGCAAATTTGGATTCTGTTCTGGCCGGGCTCTCTCTATAACTCCTTCCACCATGTATACACATTTTAGCAGATGCCTTCCCTGGACAGCCTCCTGCCTTTGCCATCACTTTCCAGAGGAGAGGGTCTAGAGGTGGAATATTCCAATCAAGTAGGTAAAGTCACAAGGAGAAAGAAAGGTTTAAATCCAGCCCTATAGGGAGCCTCACACTCCAGGTTAGGGTTAAGCCTGATACAGGGCACAACAAAAGAATGATGGTAGTTTTCTAAAATTAGTTTTTATTGGAGTATAGTTGATTTACAATGTTGTGTTATTTTCAGGTGTACAGCAAAGTGAATCAGTTATACATATCCACAGATCCACTTTTTTTAGATTCTTTTCCCATGCAGGTCATTACAGAGTATTGAGTAGAGTTCCCTGTGCTATACAGTCGATCCTTATGAGTTATCTATTTTACATATAGTAGTGCATACATGTCAATCCCAATCTCCCAATTTACCCCTCCCTCTCCTTCCCTCTTCGTAACCATAAGTTTTTTTCCTACATCTGTGAGGAACGATGGTAATGGAATGAGTGCCAGATACCGAGCTGGGTACTCATATATTCTCTTATTGATTTTTCATAGTGATGTTGGATAGTGGAACTTATTACCCTGAATAAATTAGTCTCGGGCAGCCTAAGCGACTTGTGCAATATCATAAGGCAGGTAAGTAGTGGGACCAAACAAAGCATTTCCCGCGGGCTTCACCATCCCTTATAGGAGGGTGTTTCAGGGGCTCCCTGGACTCACTGGGGACTTACAGATCACAGTGGAGAACTGTGCTCAGAGATACTGATGACGGAGCTCTGGCCCGAGTGGTGGAGCCCTGGGTCCTGCTCCTACGTTGCCAGTCCTTTAAAAAATACCAGGCATCTGGGCTTCCCTGGCGGCGCAGTGGTTGAGAGTCTGCCTGCCGATGCAGGGGACGCGGGTTCGTGCCCCGGTCTGGGAGGATCCCACATGCCGCGGAGCGGCTGGGCCCGTGAGCCATGGCCGCTGGGCCTGCGCGTCCGGAGCCTGTGCTCCGCAATGGGAGAGGCCGCAACAGTGAGAGGCCCGCGTACCGGGAAAAAGGGGGAAAAAAAAAAATACCAGGCATCAATCCCACTGTGTTTTATTTGGTAAGTCGTTGCAGGACCAACAAGATTGAAGGGGAGGGAAAATGAACTCCCCTTCTCAACAGGGAAAGTGACAATGGGTGGTCATATCTAATCCACACTAGGTCTCCAGAACTACTAATCCCTGAGGGATCTGGAGAGCTGAAGTTTTCCCTGCACTTCGTCTCTCTGTTGTGCTTTGTGCTTTTCAAAACCCCTCGGCAAATATTCTTTCACTGGATTCTCTTTTCTAAACGCAGAAGCTGGAGAGATTCTTTTCAAACTCAAGTCAGACTATGTCGCTCCTCTGCTCCAAACCATCCAGTGACTCCTGTCTCCATCAGAGTCCAAGTCAAAGGCCTTACCAGGCCCTACCCTGTCTGGTCCTGCTTCCCTGGGACCTCAGAGCGACCGCTCATCTCATGCCCTCTGCTCCAGGCACTCTGGCCTCATCGTCTTTGAATTGCAGACTCACACTTGCTCCAGGGCCTTTGCCCCTGCCATTCCCACCACCTGGAATGCTCTTCCCCCAAATATTCCCTGGACCCACTCCCTTACCTCCTTTGGGTCCAAGTCCCAATTGCAGCCTCTTAGAGATGCCCTGCCCAATTACTGCACAGCACTTCCCACCTCCCTTTTCTGCTTTACAGTTCGCCAAAGCACTTAGCACCACTAGAAATTCTTATTTCTAATGGCTTATTCCCTTATTTCTCTGCTTCCCCCAGTGGAGTTTCAGGGGCAGAGAGACTTTTGCCCACTTTGCTTATGATTGCATCCTCCCCTCTCCAGGGACTGCAATGTGCCTGGCCCCCTGGCCCTTAGCGATGATCCATGAAGACTTAGAATGAAATATTGGATAAGAGCATGAATTCTCATAGCAATGATACTTATTGGTCAGTGTAACTATTGTGTTCTCAGCTTTTCAGGTGAAGAAACAGAAGCCCAGGAGTTTCCGTGCCTGGTCCGAAGCCACGCACATAGTGGCACAGCCAGCTTTAGAACCCAGCTGCCATGCCTTGGGTCCTTTGGGCAAGAACTTGCTCCGTTCCCATGTGGCTGTTTTCATGCAGAGATGTGAATGGTTCAGGACAGGCACGATCCACAGTCATACAGGCTTTTGCCACAGTGAGAAGAGGGTACCACACTGCTGTCATTTCCTGGACAGAGAAATATGCATCTCTGCCGGCTGGGTTCAGAGCAGTAGTAATTACAAAAGTCTGGAGGGAAGTGAGAAAAAGCATGAGGGACGTTTAACAACCCTCAGTGACCTGCAAATTATTATTTATAGTAACACAGAGCATTTCCTCTGCGGAGGCAAAGACATAGACCCTATTATACATGTGCTTTTTTTCTTTTTCTTTTTTAAATAAACCTGAATCCCCATAGGGCTGTCCGGAAGCAGGTAGAGAACAGAAAGGGTGACTGGGCAGGTCAGAATGGACTTACCCTTAGGAGACGAAAAGAATGAATGCTTGCTGTTTTTATTAAATTCCTCCCAGGAAGTCTATGAAGATGATATTAAATATTCATCAGACATCTCCTGCTGGGTGAGCACACTGCTTGGAGATGGCAGATCTGGAGAAGTGTGTTGGGATTGACTGCCAGGGATTGGGGGCGAGGAGTGGGGGGCTTTGATTCTGGTCTCTTCCAACCTTGTCCCTGGGATATAGACCTTCCCTGGCCTGTGACTGCCCGAGCTGTAACACTTCCACTGACGGGGAGCTCGTTACCTACCACAGCCCTTTTGTCTTATGACACAGCCTCTGTTGAGCCACTGTCTGCCTCCTGTACATCCCCCCTTTCAGTTTTAGTTCTGTGCTCTGAAGTGACAGAGAATAAATCTACAACGTTAGTATCAAATAAGCGCTCTTAACACACGACCAACAGGTTCTTATTGTCTGATTGGCTCTAAAAGGCAGAACGTGGCAACTAGCAGTTCTTGAAAGCAGGAGTTCCCTGACAATCCTACAAGGGCGTGTGTGTGTGTGTGTGTGTGTGTGTGTGTGTGTGTGTGTGTGTTATGGGGTAAGGACCATATTTCCGGTGTGATGGCACAGAGCATGGCATTGGAGTCAAGCTGTCTGTGCTCAGCTGTGTAACTTGGGTGTAACACTTAGCCTCTCTGTGCCTCAGTTTTTCCATCTGTAAAATGGAAATAATAATAGTGACACTCTCACGGGGTTGCTGTGAGGATTAAATTAGCTACTGCCTGTGAAGTAGCAGCACAGTGCTTACATAGCACATAGTGCGCTCACCTGTGCACTTACCTGTGCGCTCTTATATTCTGTCCATCCAGCATCCTTCGGGAGGATGCTGTTTCTACCTGGTCATAAGGAAGAAGAAACCTGGGGGGCTGGTGGAATAGTCCTTGGTGCCTCCCCTTCGATGCTTCCCTGTTTCTCGCTCTCTTTTTGCTACATTCATTCCTCGGTCCCTCCCCAGTGGTCTAGTCCCCAGAGACTGTACTCTCAGCGGGATACCTGCCCCTTCCAGTCGTAGCCAGAGACCCTTGCACTGTCACAGGGGATTGAAGAAATCCAAAATTCTTCAAGGTCCAAAGGAGTGAATCTGAGGGTGACATCTCAGTATCACGAGTGAGAAAGGGATATCTGGGGATAACTAAACGTCTTCCCAGTACCCCT
Source organism: Lipotes vexillifer (assembly GCF_000442215.2). Classification (NCBI taxonomy): domain Eukaryota; kingdom Metazoa; phylum Chordata; class Mammalia; order Artiodactyla; family Lipotidae; genus Lipotes; species Lipotes vexillifer. The sequence goes on from NW_006785876.1 coordinate 6,878,780, forward strand.
TCACATCACACGCCCATAAACTCACCTACTTGGAGTGTTGGTTGGATGTGTCAGTGGAATCACAGCTTCCTGCCAAAGGTGTTCAACTTGACACCCTCCACCTCCCTAAGGTCGTGACAAGCCCTTCGATACAGCCAGGTCTGCACATTAGAATGAATTGATACATCACATAACATGATAAGAAGAAAACATGATTGATAGGTGGTATTAATATTCCAAATGTTGGACGGGTTAAAGAGAAATATAATTAAGGAGTTATATTCAATATCTTGTAATAACGTATAATGGAAAAGAATCTGAAAAAATATATATATTCTTTTTTAGTTCTTTATATGTATATAACTGAACTATTTTTCTGTACACCTGAAACTAACAAAATATTGTAAATCAACTATATTTCAATTAAAAAATAAGCTACAAGGATATATGGTACAACACAGGAAATAAAGCCAATATTCTGTAATAACTACAAATGGCAGAGGATGATTTTTAAAGCACTTTGTTTTTTCTACAGCACCATCTTCAGACACATTTAATCAAATTGTCCTTCAAGGTCTTGGGGCCAGTGACAGTTCACAGGTCCACATGACCCCCAGAAAAACTGGCACGTCCCTAGGCCTCCAAAGTCCTAGGGTGGCCCTGTCTTGTGCCCACCAGCCTCTTGTCTCCAGATATGTTTTCGAGGGGTGAGACACATGTCACCATGAGCTCTGCAAATTCCCTGAGGTCAAGCCCTCTCCCCCACTGAGGGATTGGAAGCTCCACCCTCCCTGGCTGTGTGACTTTGAGTAAGTTACCTAACCTCTCTGTACCTTAGTTCCCCCAGCTCCAAAATGGAGTTAACAATAGAACCTACCTCAGAGGGTTGGAATGGGAATTCAGGGAGTTAGTTTATACACGAAAAGCCCTTAGGACAGTGGTTCTCAGCTTCAGTACACTTGGAATCTTGTTAAAACACAGATTGCTGGATCCCTACCCACACCCCAGAGTGTCCCTTTAGTTTGCATTTCTAACAGGTTCCCAGATGATGCTGGTTCTGTCCAACAAAGCATGCTGTTCTATTTTACTTTATTTATTTTTGATAGGTAAGAAGTGGATTTATTTAGAGAGAAACACACTCCACAGACAGAGTGTGGGCCATCTCAGAAGGCGAGAGCCCCCGAAATATCAAGCACCATGTTTTAGAACAATGCCTGGCACGGGACCAGTGCTGTGTGATTTATTTGCTATTCATTATTTACATGAGAAATGAAAAAAAGAACACACAGTATCTTTGGAATACATGACATGATTAAATGTCATATTTAGAAGATTTTGGATATCAAGTGGATTAGCAAGTCCTCCTACTGCAAGAGAAGGTCCGTAGGAGGATTTGAAGATGGTGGGACATGGAGAGCAGCCTGATACGTCTCAGTATCCAGGAGTCCCACTGGCCCTCCCTCTGCTGCTGAATTTATAGGTAAAACCTGAGACAGGAGCTGGAGAGCCAGATAAGGCCTGCCTGGCCTCACTCCCCAAGTATTTAGGGCTCAGCCTGGCACCAGGTTCTATAGGGGAAAGTGACACAAATGATCGGGCCCCTACCTTAAATGATCTCAGTTAAGGAGCTGCATCCAACACATACCAAACAATGAGAAAACATCGTAGGCACTGGAGGTCAGACACGGTGCCACTACAGACGCTGTAGGAGGTGACCCGTGTGTCCAAAGCTGGAGAGCCATGCATCACACTGACCAGTGTCTAAAGCTTTATCCCCCGATTACCAGTTATACAGCCTTGGAGAACATGCTCTGGCTGGCTGAGCTTCTATTATCCCATCTGTAAAGAACAGGACAGCCTATTTATTCCCAGGGTCCCTGGGATGCTATGAAGCACTGAAGAGCTCAGCGAGGACAGGGCTCCAGCCTGTCCCGTGCATTGCCAAATCCCTGCTCCTGCCTGGTCCCCTGGCCTGTCATAGGCGCCCCTTACTTTTTTTTTTTTTTTTTTTGCGGTACGCGGGCCTTCTACTGTTGTGGCCTCTCCCGTTGCGGAGCACAGGCTCCGGATGCGCAGGCTCAGCGGCCATGGCTCACGGGCCCAGCCGCTCCGCGGCATGTGGGATCTTCCCAGACCGGGGCACGAACCCGTGTCCCCTGCATCGGCAGGCGGACTCTCAACCACTGCGCCACCAGGGAAGCCCCTTACTTTTTATAGAATGAGTGAGTGCACGGCTGAGTCCAGTGCTCACAGTGTCTGGCTGGTGGGGCTCCACATGGGTGACTGTCCTTACTGCTATTTTCATTTTGGGTGATGACTGGCTTGATTCGGGGAGGCCAGTGGAAGATGAAGAGAGTGCTCTGGACCCGGAGGGCTGGAAGGCATGAGGAGGATGAAGACATTTCCCCTGTGCCGAGGGTGGAAGCCATGATGGGGAAGCAAGAAGGAGGAAGGTGTGTCTGGGGAAGCGAGGGGACAGGAGGGCTGAGGACCAAGATGGCTGGGGAGGGGTTGGGGGAGGGGAGCTCCAGGGACTACGCTTCCAACAAAAGGCATTTCTCGTCCCCCAGCCCCTTCTCAGGTCCATGTGGTTACGTGCCACAAAAGGACGCAAAGAGCCGAGGTCAACGTTTCTTCTTGTTTCCATTCTAGTAAATCATTTCGGTAAAGGGGATCATCAACCTGGCATGGAGGAGCATTTCTTAACGTTTTCAAATCAGCTCTTAGTGTCTTAGGTCAGCCCATAAACACAACTTGAGCCCCAGGAGCCCCCATCTAGCTCACCCTGATATTTAAGATATTAGAAAGATAGCCTCAAAATAAGTTGTTCTTTCATCTTATTTCGTTTGAATACTCCTTTATTCTTCTAGACTTCTGCAAAGTCTAGACACCGATCTGGTCTCTCATGTACCCCCAAGATGAAGAATCAGAGGGGCAAGATGCTCCCTGCAGGAGGATACCAGCAGGAGCTATTAGCACGTGGAGAAAAGAAAGGGGATTAGAAAAGCTGCAGAGAGAGAAAAAGTGCATCTTCACGGGCCAACTGGGTAGCCCTCGGTACATGAATACTGTTAACTTTGACCTTGTCGGATGACTGCCCACACCCAATCCTACGCTGCTGGCACCTCCATCATCTACCCTCCACACTGCCACAGGGAACCTTTAATAAATGCGCGCCTGATTGTCCTATCTGCTTTTTACTTCGGGCTTATAAACCTCCCTTGGGCCTCCCAAACTGAGAGATTGGGTAGGTTTGGCATAGAAGGCTTTGTCTCCTTTCACTGGTGTCTTACCTAGAAAACTCCCACTCACCCTTCAGGTGAATTCATCCCCAGTCAATGCCTCCTCCCTTCCCAGGCCCGCAGTTCCTCAGCCTCCAGCCTGGAGGGAGAAACGCAATCAGCAGAGTTCACTTCTCCATCTGTCACTATGGGAAGGAACCTAAGCCGTCCTTCAGTCTTTCAAAAGCTCCCTCCTCTAGTTTTCCTTCTAGTCTCCAGAAGATGTCGTCTGAGTGCTCGTGTGTGCAGCTGTCATCTCCCTCATGGCATTTGCCAGTTTCCTTCTCTGATGAGGTTAAGCGAGTTCCCAGGCCCCCGCAGCTGCTGTCAGCATCCTCTGGGGTAACTGTGGCCCCAGTGCTGTCTTCTGCTGCCTGGGGAAGCCTGTGCTTTCTTTCCTGTATCCTATGTGTGCCGGTCTGGCTCACAGCTCTGTGCTGCTGAACTACTCCCAAACTGGGACAGGGAGAGAATAATCCTCATACAAATATACTGTGAAGAGCTCACAATCCCCTCGCCTTTCCTGTGCACCAGACACGATGCTAAACACTTCTGTGGATTCTACATTTTAATCCTCAAAATTACCCTGGAAGCAAACATTATTATTCCCATTTTACAGGTAAGGACCACAACAGTGGAGGCTGGGAGAGATGAGGTACCTTGCTTGAGTTCTCACAGCTGGTAAAGGTTGGCTATGAGTTTAAACCCAGGTCATCTGGCTCCAGAGTCCACAACCTTGACCTTTGGGTGGTGTGCCCTCCAACTTGGTTTGTACACCAGCTTCCGTGAGATGGAGAGATGCCTTAACTCAGAGATGGCCAGTTCCGTCAGCAGTCTATCAGCTGGAACTCTCTATTTTACCCCCAAACAGTGCCTGCATATAGTAGAAGCTCAACAAGTATTAAATGGATGAACGAATAAATACATAAGTAGAATCTCATTCTCATCTGACCCTCTCACCCCTAACTGATGGGCCTGAGGTTGCCCTATCCTTCCTCAACCTTCAAAATCAGAGCAATAATATTGCCTAGATGGGTTCCTTCTAAAAAGCAGGCTAAGCTGCTAATGTCCGTGAAGTGGAACTCCCATCTTCCCAGGTCTCAATGACAACAACACGATCAGAGCTGGGTTTTGCCCTCATCTGCTCATAAGGGTCTCCGCGCTCCGCACAGCCCCACCCAGTCACTTTGGGGATCCTGGGAGGATGTGTCACAGGTGCCAGCGGTGGTCAGCACATGGTGCCCTCCACCTCCCTCCTCTCCCCATCAAGGCCCTCCCAATGATGTGCCCTCTGTGCCTGGCCTCCTGAGCTTGCTCTCCACCTCCGGAGCACCACCGTCCACGTTCAGGTCCATCTCCTTGGAGAGTGGCGGCTCCTAAAGGTGCCAGAGCCGTAAGCGTTCTGTTTAGATGGGAAAGGGCTGCTACCCTACTCTTCGTCACACACCCAGTCACCTGGGGCTTGACCAGGTGATGATCGGAGTGCCCATGGCTTACCAAGTCCTTCAGCAACCCTCCCCTCCAGCTTCACGCGGCAGCCACTGGCTCCGCACATTTGGGCCTGGTGGGTGTGTGCGTATGTGTGTGTCTCTGTGCCGTCCTCCTCCCCCTCCCCATCCCCTGCTTCCCACACTCCACGCCAGGCTGCTCGCTGGTCTCCTTCCCCCACGACGCTAATCAACCCCTGAATATAGATGTTTGCTGGTCTTGGTTCCTCACCCTCCTCCCCACTCATCCGACAAATCCAGCAACATATGGATTCATTTTAAGGATTATCCAGGACGCCCCCCGCCTCCATCTGCTAGCTACAGACCTAGAAGATCAGTTCCTCAGCCCAGACATCAGATGAGCCAGCCTTCTGGGAGGAGGGGATTGCACTGAGTTTTATCAACAGGTCTGGCATGTCCAGATTTAAGGGCTGGATTTACTATGAAGCTGATGAGGCTTAAGTTTTAGGACCTCCCTCCCCCGCTTGCATGCGAGAGGCCCTGGTGCTCATACGTCTTTGTAAAATTGGCAGAAGTAAGCTATTTTAAGGTAGTCAGGGTTTCTGTCTTTTCTCCCCAACCTTCCCTCCAATACCTCCCTTCCTGTCAGGTGACACTGGAGTGGCCATGGGCACTTGGGGGATCTGGATAAAGGGCAGTTGCATTGGGGATACATAAGTTCAGGTTTCTTGGGTGTATATTAGTGTAGTTTGTCATCATACCCATGTACGATTATGTTATCACAAGCCCTCCTCGTGTAGGAATGTCAGGGAAAATCCTACTACCCGCTGGGTGGACTTGCCCCCCATCACGGCCTGAAGGTGCAAGGTCAAAATCATCTCATTTTGACTGTGTCCTAAGGTGCCTGGCACTGGTAGGATGAGACTGAAGGAGAAGCCAGATATAATGGTGTGGAGCCAGAAGCCAATCTGTGGGAAAGTCTTCCCAACATCACATATCTAAAATTGTAAGTAGAAGACTTTGGCATCTCATCACCGGAGGACCATTCCAGACAGGGATGGGAAGGGAGAGAGCATTGTCAGATCCAGACTAGCTTCTGGTTTATACATCAGCCTCCTATGTGTTTGATTATCAAACACCTGCCTGTAAGAAACTCATCTTTCATATCTGGGTACGTGTGGGCTAAATCTAACTGCTGCACCCACCGGGCTGAAGACCAGTGTGTGGACGGCTGGAGCTTCAACAGGCTTCTTCTCTGGGAGCCGGCCAGCCTGCCCCTGACGACACGTTCCCTCTCACCAAGCCTCCTCTTAAGTGTAATAGACCTCAGAACATTTTGCAAAGAAGTAAGTGCCACCACTGTGCTTTGGAATATACTACTCAGCCAATACAAACAGGTTTTGGGGTTTTTTTTTTAACCAAATTTGGTAGTCTGGCTTATCGCTCCCTCCTGCCTTCTGGCAAGTCGCAGCGTGTGCTGCTGGTTTGCTGCAGAGCACTGGCTCTTGGGGGTTGATGATTTGTCACTTGGGTCTATGTGGCAATAGAGGTGGATTCCAAGAAACACATGTTTAAGAAATTCAGGAAGGAGCAAGGAAGTGGATATGATCATTGGCTAATTGGTCTGTTAGGCCAAAAATGCCCTTTTCAGTGCTCATCACAGCACCGTCGCCAATTCCTAAGTAGTGGTGACCTCCCTTGAGGTCGTTGTGTGAATGACTGTGATAAATGGCTGGTTTGGGAAGGCTAGGGATTTTTCTCCCTTTGCTTGTTCTTTTCTCTTTTTCCTCCCCTCTTCGGTTGTTTGGGATCTTATTGAAAATCACAAACCAGAAGGAAAACGGCTGCCAAGATCAGTGGTGAACATTCCAAGAATCAGGTTACTGTGGCCTGTGGTTCTCAGCTCAACTTAAGTTCAGGTTGCTTTGGTGATCACTCAGTACATTCTCCTTAAAATACACACTTACCCTTGGTTTACCAGTAAGCAGGGGGTGGAAATGGGTGGAAGGGTCAGGCTCAATAATGTGGCAGGATATATTTTTATATATCTATATATAAATATAGATAGATAGATAGATCTATCTCCTCTACCCTCCCCACCCCTACCTAAACATTGTGTCTCTATGGGGCTGCCACTGAGTCAGATGCCTTGGAACAAAAACAAATCTAGAGGCTAAGTACATGGTTTTCGGAGGAAATTGAATAACTCTGTAGGCAGGCTCTCAGTGTAACTTCAACAAGGGATTCTGTGGCTGCTTGGTGTGAAGGAACCAGGTCAGCAATAAGAGCATTTATGACAGAGAAAGATGGTGCTAGTGAGGTTTCCTCCTTTCATCACATAAAGACTGGGTACTGAAAAAGCCTGAACCCATAGTCAAGAGCCATACTTTCTATATACTGCTCCACTTCCTGCTAAACTGAGGAGGGAGCCGCATCAGTTTGCTTCTCTGGGCCTTACTTTGTTCATAATGAGATGATTGGGTCAATTCTTTGACAACATGCATTCCTTCTGCATTTACCCAAACTCAACTCATATATTCTTACCACCACAAATGCTTTCATCATTACCCTGGGGTGAGTCATAGAAAGCAAATTTCACACTGTGATCAAACATGTCACATTTTCCAACATGGTATATTCTGTAGCAGTGATATTATTAATTTTTACTAAGTTGCGGCACCAGTATACCCAGAAAGGGAAAAGCTAGAATTGCAGAATGTATGAAAAAATGATTTCTGCTATAAACTGTGTCACAAATAACGGCCAAAAATATATTGTACAAAGAGGGGCTACTGTGTCAGCTTTGGAAATTAACTTAGGATCATTTGTATGTAGCACCCTTTTCTGTTTTTTAAATGCAAGAGTTTTTTTTTTTTAATGTACTTAAAACTATGTCTTCTTAAGAACGTTAAAAATTTCGTAAATGTCATTTACACTACTATTTGGCTTAGGTTTGCCTATGTGCCCCCAAGGTGCACAAATTCTAAATTAGTGAGGTCTGAATTAATGAGATATTATCACATTTACTTTTGGAATGTGTTGAATCAATTGATAACTAACTCTTGAAATACCCTAAACTAGAGAGATAAATATGATATGACCTAGGAGACTACATCTGAAGCAGAGAGTCCTTTATCTAACAAATGCTGGGATATATAGAGTTAAATTCAAAACAAAATGAGATTTGCTGAGGTCCTGAATGCTAATATGTACTGCATTAGCCTTGAGATGGGTAGGGTCCTTCATAACAAAATAGAACACTTGCCAAATCTGGTATCTTAAAACAGTAATGTAGACTCCAGCTTTCTGATTAAATTCTTTGGATATTAAAATTTGGTTTGACCTAGATTCGAAGTGACTAGATTTTTTTCTTCCCCTGTAAATTTCAGGGACCTCCATAGCGAGGCAGAGGGGCTGAATCTAAATCTCGCTTTTAAAGACACTCATAAAAACACACTCAGCATTAAAAGTTTCCACCCGAGGCAAAGAGCAAAACAAGTTTGATTCAAACAGCAACAACAGCAGTAAAAAAAAAAAAAATAGAAAATTCTGTAATTAGACCTCAACATGGAAATATGTTCTAAATAATTTAAGTGATTGTGGTCAAATAAAGAACAGAAATGCAAAGCTGTTCCATTTTTGCAGGAGCTACTTTTCAGTTCCCTTCCCTGCACTCACCAGCACCATAAAACATTAGTGTTGGAAGGGTCATTAATGACCATCTACTCCAACCAGCCTTATAGAGAAGGAGATCCAGAGAGGCAATGGAATTGGAATTGGCCAGTGTCGGGAATCAATTAGTGATGGAATGCCAACTAGAACCCAGCTCTTTCCGAGCTACCACATGGCATGGCAGTGTGTCTAATAGGCACTTACTAGATGTTTGTGGAATTGAATGAACACACCCTTCGAGTTTTTACCGGGAACCGAATCAGTCAAAAGTTACCTATCTTTTTTCTCATATGTGTCTTTTCTCCAAGACATCTTTTCATAGTCTGATTTCCTGGATTCAAGGAATGATTTATGGAGAAGGGAGTTGAGTTGGGGCCACTGAAGGAGGAGGTTTTTCTTCACACTGAAGTTTGGGATGGGAGGGAAGGGAAAAAGATAAAGAGAAAAAGGCTATGAAAATCCAGTGATTTTCTGAAACAAATTCTTGAATCTATTTTAATAGGATTGGTAGTTAGGTCTGCATTCTCATGTTTTTGAGGGAGTTAAAAGTCATCCCGGTGTAGAACAGAGTAGGCACTTACTAACTGTTGAATGAATGAATATGTGTTTTATATACAGTATCTCCTTGAATTGTCTCCAGCTTTCTGGAAGCAGCTTTCATCCCCATTTTCTGAAGGAGGAAACTGAGGCTCAGAGAACATAATGGCTGGCCCAAGGTGTTAAATATCTTCTTTGAATACTTCATACTTTTCCTCTTGCCTCTTTTTTTTTTTTTTTTTTCCCTTGTGGTATGCGGGCCTCTCACTGCTGTGGCCTCTCCCACTGAGGAGCACAAGCTCCGGACGCGCAGGCTCAGCGGCCATGGCTCACGGGCCCAGCCACTCCGTGGCATATGGGATCCTCCCGGACCGGGGCATGAACCCGTGTCCCCTGCATTGGCAGGCGGACTCCCAACCACTGCGCCACCAGGGAAGCCCCTCCTCTTGCCTCTTAGTGAAAGAGTTCCAGTCTTCCCATCAACTTCTTGTTCTACTATGAATTTTTTTTTTATGTGGGCAAAAAGGAAAAATATAGGCCTCTGATGCATGGCTGAAACCACAGAAGAATAGGAAAAATCAAAATGGCTTTGGGTTGGCATATGCCAAATGCCATTGCACAAAGGAAATTGCATGCTCATTTGGAAGGAGAGAAGGGTGAAAGTAAATGACAGCTCAAGTGCTTTGTGATTTGCAGCTGCCTTACTTAATCCTGTTTCCAGTTTAATAGCATGCTCTAGGTCAAGAGTCCTACATTCAAAGAGACTTTGTGGGGTCTATATAATGAGCCTGGTGTTGAGTTCCTGGGTTCCCTTTTCTGAAGAACCCAGCATAACTCCATTGGCATATGGTCTCTTCCAATGGGAGGAGCAGAGCAACTTTGTTTATCCCTGTATGTCTAGCCTCTGTTTCAGGGAATGACATCACCTCTCAGCAAGAACTTCAGCTAATGGAAGAGGTCAGGAAAAATGACCGGCATCGCCCTTTTCTGAATCCCACCTCATCTGCAAAATGAGCTTTTTATGAAGGAAATGATTTGCTTATTAGGTAAAGTAAACAGAGACACAATATCAAGTTAAAAAGGAACAGGTTTAGATTCAGAGTGACACTGAGCAAATAGCCAGGCTGGACCTCTCAGGCCCCCATGGGATGTGGGGAGGCCAAGACAAGAATGACTCCAATTAACCTCAGTGGGGAAGGGCTTGCAATGTGGCATGTTCGCTCCACTGATAGCTAAACTGTGCAGCCCTGGAGAGTAGAAAGGCTGAGATGGGGAGACAGAAAGGCATCTGATTGCAGCATAACTTCAGTTTTTAAACTCTGAAAACCAGACTCTGATGAAGAACTGAGAGTCTCCAGGTGAATTCTGTCTTTCTAACCACAAGGAAACTGAGGCTCAGGGAGATTTAGATGCTTGGCCAAGGTCCCAGAATAATTAGCATCTGAGCCAAGTCTTATACCCAGGTTTCTTTGTTATCATAGCAGGGGTTGAAATTTCTACCTTCAAGCATTCCAAGCAAAACTCACCCATGCTTGCAGGAAACACATCTGTCTTGTTCACCAAAGTGCTGCGCACATAGCAGATGCTCACAAAATATTTGAAGAATGAAAGAAAGAAATCCAGATCTGAATATTGATTGGGACCAAAGAGGGAAGCAAACAAAAATTCCAGATTATAACCAGCTTGAGCCCTGAGCTGGTTCCCAGGATGAAGGTTGAAAATTCCATTCTGGTCCTGGACTAGACACACACCAAAGAGAACCTGGAATCAAAATGTTGTGGTGATCAAGTGTAAAGGTCAGCCACTTTCCTCTAGCTTATAGTATGATAAGGAATAAATGAGTCCATAGCAAGTACCTAGTGGGGAGAGTGAATGCTCGATAGTTAGTTAGTGGTGATAATGATGATGATGATGATGATGATCGTGTTGGTGGTGATGATGGTGAGGATAACGATGATGATGGTGATGATGGTGATTATGATGATGATGATGGTGATGATGGATGATGATGATGATGATGGTGATGATGGTGATTATGATGATGGTGATGGTGATGATGGATGATGATGATGATGATGATGATGATGGTGATGATGATGATGTTGATGGTGACGATGGTGATGATGATGGATGATGATAATGATGATGATGGTGATGATGATGATGGTGATGATGATATGATGATAATGGTGATGATGGTGATGATGATGGTGGTGATGATGATGATGATGGTGATGATGATGGTGGTGATGATGATGAATGAAGATGATGGTGATGATGATGAATGTTGATAATGAGGATGATGGTGATGATGATGATGATGATAATGGTGATGATGGTGATGATGATGGTGGTGATGATGATGATGATGGTGGTGATGATGATGAATGAGGATGACGGTGATGATGATGATGATGGTGATTAAGATGACAACGACGAAATTTGTACTACACCAGATTCAGGTCCCTGACTTGAGGTTTCTTCCATTTTTTAGGAACTTGTGTGACTCGACCATAGCCATTGTTTTTCATAACTAGAACTAGTGTAGATATATTGTTCATTAAAAAAATTAAGAAAACAACAAGAAAAAAGGACGTTGGAACTGCATCCCAGGCTTCCTTATAATTTGTGATGAGTGAAGGTGAATAAGAAGTGAGAAGATTCACAGAATATTCAGGATTTCCAACTGTGAAGAAGTCAGGGCATATGGCGTGTACAATTTCCTTTTCCACAGAATGACCAGATTAACTTTCCTAAATGTTGTGTTCATCACGTCACTCCCCTGCTCAAAAACCTTCAAGGGCTCACCATCACCCACCCAGAAGCATGCAGAGAGTACCCATTCATTAGCCTGGTGCTCCAGGAGGCTTCAGTCTCACCTTGACTGGTCCCCATGATCTTCAAGGAATGTGTACTATAGCCTCGATCCACTTGTCCTCATCTGAACTCACCTTGCAACTTCGGCCTTCAGGTAGTTGACTACCTGTGATACTGTGTTAATAGTAAGCATTCCAGCTGCAGTTTTCCCCCTTGATTCTGGCAGGGGAAGACTGTCTTTCTGCCAAAGACTATATGAATTTGATATTTTCTACTGTATCAGATGCACTAAAGATGGTGGAAAGATCTGTGTCCCCAGGTGTAACACCAGTGAGAGAACGAATCCAATGCAAGCCCCATGTCTGCTCAGCCTGGTTTTCCTGGATGATCTGCCTCAGCCCCTGGGGGCCCCCTAAGTATTTTCTTCAGCCGGAGTCTTCAGCTCACTGGCTTTAACGTCTGCAATGCCCACGGTCCTCCCAGCAAGGTGCTCTTCTATTCACTGTCAAATGACTGAGCAGCCACCGCAACAGCTCTGCGTGAGTGTTCGTATGTGTCCATGTGAGAAGGGTCATGGAAGCTGAGATATTTTAACTGGAACCTGGCTATGTGACGAGGACTGGGGAACGGCATGAACGCGGAGGAAGGATTGTACAGACGTGTTTAGGCTCAGGGAGTAAAACCCAGTCTGATTGGAGCTTCAAGTGTTAGGAGAATGGAAATTTGAAGTGAAAGAGTGAGGTCACGTTACAGATGGCTTGAAAGCCAGGTCTGAGGCTTCAAATTCCAGGGAAGGGAAGGCAGGGCCTGGTGGCAGGAGGTTCTGAACTAGGGTGGCAAACAAGAAGGTCAACTCTTGCCCTAGAATTTAACCTCCTGTGTGATGCTTTATTTATCAAGTGGGACTATGGTACTTTTCCTATAAAATTGTCATGTAGATTAAATTATATAGCATACATAAAATGACTCTTTGTGAAATGAATGGTAAATGAATTTAGCAAATTATTGGTCCCATTTTCATAAAGGGTAAGAGGATAGGTTCTACTAATTGCAGAACAATCAACGTGGCGGGGTTCTTGGGTGAGATTCTAGGTCAGACGATTGGGAATTTGGTTTGTGGTTTGCAAGCATGAAATAAAGAAGCTGTCATTGTCAGGAGGCAGCTTGGGTTTCATGAGAACTCTTCATGTGAGCACAGTATCATTCCCTTTGTTGTGAGGGGTTGCCTGTCTCACCCAGAAAAGGCAGCAGAAATAGCATGTCTGGATTTCAGTGAGACAACTTGCAAGATTCTTGTTCATAACGGGCTGATGACCAACAGAGAAGAGGGCACCGCAGCACAGTGCATTGGCTGGTTTGAAAACTTGTCCCCCAAAGGGGTGGAATCAGTCAAACTGATGTCAAGCTGCAGATGGTTTCTAAGTGGCATGCTACCCATTTAGTTCAACATTTTAAGAAAAGAACTTAGAGGAACATACAGGTCTGCTTATCGAATATGCAAACGGCAAAGACTCTGGAAGGAAAGTAAAAGTTAAGTAATAAGACCAGGATTTTAAAAATTCTATTATTTAGAGATTGCTACAGTATTTAGGTTTTGACAATAAACACTTTATTTCATGATGAGTTTTCAGAACAGTATTATCCATGCATCCAAATCACAGACACACTCTCTCTCTCTCTCTCTCTCTCTGTCTCTGTCTCTCCCTGTCTCTCTGTCTCTCTCTGTCTTTGTTTCTCCCTGTCTCTCTGTCTATCTCTGTCTCTCTCTGTCTCTCTCTCTCTCTGTCTCTCTGTCTCTCTCGGTCTCTCTCTGTCTCTCTGTCTCTCTGTCTCTCTCTCTCTCTCTCTCTCTCTCTCTCTCTCGGCTTCCTGAACTTGTATGAATATTCTGTTCCCCTGACACAGAACTAGCCCCATAGGAATGGAACAAAGACAGAACTCTCCTTCTAAAAGACCAAGCTGTAAAATTAGTAAAGGAATAAAAACCAGCTGGAGAAATATGATAGCTGTTATTCCGAGCCCATGAACCTGAAAAGATAGTTTATTTTAGAAGACAAACAAAATCTGTCTTCTGTTTGATCTGGGACAGCATCCACCGTCAGAAGCCATCCGTTTGCATTTAGTTACTCTGGAGGTTTGGGACAAGCCGTACAGGCACTGTAAACAAAGAACAGAAAGGATCGGTTTCCATCTTAATTTGACAGTAAACAGTACTAATTTGACTCTGCAGCTGTTTATCGGTACCCAGGAAAAAAAGAAGTTGCAATTCAATAGAAAGAACAGTAGCCAGTGTGTTGGGGCAGAATGGTTCATAAGATGGCAAGAGCCAGGCTGTCTTGAATCCGTCCATGTTAGAAGAACACAATGTAAATTGCCACGTGATGTGGTTTTCATCTGGCAGCAGGGCCAGCAGTGGGAGCGTGTAGTTTTTCGCCTTCAGAGAAGGCTTTCTGTAGTGGCTTCATCTTGACTTGTCTTAGCAGCTACCAATGGGTCCCCTGTCAGTCACTTAATATTTTACAGAAAACTGTTCTGACCCCAGGGAAACTTTTTTATTCACTCACTCACTTATTTGATAAATGTTTATTAAGTGCTTACTATATGCCAAACGCTGGGTTGTTGGAGATAAGATGAATATAGGGGCTTCCCTGGTGGCGCAGTGGTTGAGAGTCCGCCTGCCGATGCAGGGGACATGGGTTCGTGCCCCGGTCCGGGAAGATCTCACATGCCGCGGAGCGGCTAGGCCCGTGAGCCATGGCCGCTGAGCCTGTGCGTCCGGAGCCTGTGCTCCACAAGGGGAGAGGCCACACAGTAAGAGGCCCGCGTACCACAAAAGAAAAAAAAAAAGAAGATGAATATAGCTATAGAGAAATTTGCAAACAAATAATGGTGATACAATAAGGTAAGCACAGTAATAGAAGCATACTCTAGTTAATCAGAGTCTGGTTAGTTGAGTTCCTGTTATGTGTCATCCATGAATTAGTCATACAGAACTAGGCTTTAGTATCATAGATTGGATTTGAAAGCTATCACCAACATAGCTCATTTTTTCCTTCCTTCCTTCATTCATTCATTTGTTATATTTTGGGTGATTCTGACAAAGACTAATATGCCAGACACTTTGGAGAGTACTTTTTATGCATTATCTCAGTTAATCCTCAAAACCACATTATAAGGTAGGCACTATTGTCACCATCCATTTGGCCAATAAAGAAGCTATGGTGTGGTCTCTATGGAGAACAGTATGGAGGTTTCTTAAAAAACTAAAATAGAGTTACCATATGGTCCTGCAATCCCACTCCTGGGCATATATTTGGAAGAGATGAAAACTCTAATTTGAAAAAAATACATCCACCCCAATGTTCATAGCAGCACTATTTACTATAGCCAAGACATGGAAACAATCTAAATGTCCATTGACAGATAAATGGATAAAGAAGATGTGATATATATATATATGTAATGGAATATATATATATATATAATATATATAATGGAATATTACTCAGCCATAAAAAAGAATGAAATAATGCCATTTGCAGCCACATGGATGGACCTAGAGATTATCATACCAAGTGAAGTAAGTCAGAGAAAAAGCAAATATTATATGATATCACTTACATGTGGAATCTCAAAAAATGATACAAATGAACTCATTTACAAAACAGAAACAGACTCACAGACATAGAAAACAAATTTATGGTTACCAAAGGGGAAATGGGGGGAGGGATAAATTAGGAGTTTGGAATTAACAGATATACACTACTATACATAAAATAGATAAACAACAAGGTCCTACTGTATAGCACCGGGAATTATAGTCAATATCTTATAGTAACCTATAATGGAAAAGAATCTGAAAAAGAATATATATATATATATATATATATTCACTTCGCTGTACACATGAAACTAATACAACATTGTAAATCAACTAGACTTCAATTAAAAGTTGTTTGTTTTGGGGAAAAAAAGAAGCTACGGGTGCAGACGTTGCATTTCTTGCCAGTGGTCATGCAACTACTGTGTGGAGAAACCAGGGACAGAATCCCAGTTCTGTGGACTCCAAATTCCATGCTCTTTATAATAATGCTTCCTTTTAAGGTACTTAGAGGTTGTGAATCCCTGTGGCTCATCATGCACATCAATTATCACTGTCACATATTTTTGAAAAATCATAGGTTTTCCAATAAAGACAACATTTATCTTAGTACTTGATTACAATTTACATCTCAGACCTGTTCACAGAACAATAAACTGCCACCTTGAGAGGACACTCAGGGTCTTCTGCTTAGCATAAACAGGATACTGTGCTTTAGTTCTTTCAAACATATTTGTTGAGCACTTACTATGTGCCAGGAATGAATGCAGGCTTTGTCATTACTGAAAGTCACAACTCCGATCAAGACATTATCCCTGTGACATTTTCCCTATTCTTTACCAGGAAGTTTCCTGCCTTCCCAATACAAAATTTAAAACAAACATAATCCCACAGGATTTTAAATAATTTTGAAGATATTGACCATTTGCTGTCAACCCAGGGAAAATACTAAGAGTGAACAGCTATTAGAAGAAAAAAAAAATCCTGTCATAGGTTCAGTTTAGTAAGAACATGCAATTTTACTACTTATATCTTAATTTATGTTCCTTTCAGATGCAATTGAATCTCTGTCATTAGGTCATATCTGGCCTGGCCGAATCAAGCATTCTATTTAGAAAATGGAACACTTGCTGCAGCCAGCATCTCTCTATTTCACTTTTTAAAAAGCTGAAGCAATGGACTTGTGACTTCCAGATGATTTCATGCAGTTGGTTTGCCTATGTTCTGATGCACAGTAAATGTCAACTTTGGAAATCTGGATGGCAAGGGAGAGGGCATATGGATTTTGTAAAGTGGCAGAATGTGCTCCTTTATCATATGTTATTTTCTTTAGGACACTCTTTTGTTGAACATAAAAATATGGGGGAGCATAGTTCTGAACATCATTACAGAGAAATAAACTGTGAAGCTCAGTTAGGCTGGTTTTGTACCAAGGTTCTATTCTGCATCACTGATCTACGCCTTGTCACCTGAGCGCTATGACCCGCTGGGGTTTTGCTGGGTAATTTGTTGTTATTCTCTCACTTATGCAGAGAGTTTGGAGGATTCACTGCAAAAAATAGTTCCACAGATTCATAAAACAGGACTTTACAGTGACCTATCACCTGGGAGACACTACGGCACTCTCAGACGTAAACAGCACAACACCCTGACTCCACTGCCCTTAAACAAAGATTTTCAGAGATAGGACATCTTAGGATTGGCTAGTTAAGTGGCTCAGCAACACTGTCCGAGACTCGGGTGGTTTCCATCCGTCTCCTCTGCCATCTTCCCAGAGTTGGCATCATGCTCAAGCGTGTCACCCTATGGTAGCAAGACACCTGCTGCAGTAGGACCAGTATCACATCTAGATGCACCATGGCCAAGGGAAGTAGATACCATTTCTTCCTATGCATCTTTTTAAAATCAGGAAAATCTTTTCCCCAAGTTCAAAGAGGACCTGGCCCCACATCCCAGTGGTCAGAAGTGAGTTACATGCCTGACTCCCACCAGTCACTGGTAAGAGGAATGGATCTGCCTTTATGAGCTTAGACCAGCCAGAGCACATCCCCTAAAGGAAATGACTATGGAGAAGGGCAGAACCTGAACAAAGTCAGGGTTCAGTTATCAAGAAGTTGGGGTAAGTGGCTCTTAGGTAGGCAACCAAGAGTGTCTGCTAGAAGGGGCATGCTTGGTCTGTCTAACCTTCTACCAGCCTCATGTAGAAAGTAAGGCATGACAACCCCCAACACGCAGAAGAGAAAACTGAACAGTTCAGTTATTTGTTCAAGTCCACTTGGAATTAAATGGCAAAGTAAAGATTCCAACCAAAGCCTTCAGTCCTGAGTCTACTGTTCTTTGCATTACTGGTATCCTTGGTCTTGGGATAGTCATGGACTATGACTTTTCGTTCCCCTAGTGCTTACTACTCCCTTTCCTGGTGCCCGAACTCAGCTAAGATTTGTCTTCTCACAATGATGGATGAGGAGCCAACATTCAGAGAGCACTTACTATGCCAGGCACTGTGCTAAAAACTTTACACAGTTAGTCCCACAAAACCCCAAATCATACAACTGGTGTGAGGACCTGGGGCTTGATCCTGAGCTATCGGTTCTAGAATCATGTTCTGAACCATTACACTATTAGGGAGGGGATTGTCAGGGCTGCATTGGGCTAATGTGAAGTGAATTCGACATTGCACAAACCAGAGAGAACTTCTGAATGGAAGTGGCTTTAGAAGGATAGATCATGTGCCCTAGGAGACCACTGTCACCTGGGATGGTGGAAGTGTCCTTTTAGTGAATCCACTTACTCCCAGTTACAGAGCCTTCCATGAAGGCTCCACCCTTCCTGAACTTTGTCCAGGAAAAAACAATCCCAACTGATGCTTGGTTTTCTTATTTGCAGAATGGGAATAAAATGTAATTCCTACTTCACAGCTTTGTTATTGCCAAGATTGAGGAAGAATCTACACAGAAATGTTCTGTACATTGCAGAACATTCTAATGATTATTAGTTAGTAATCATCATTACTCTTGGCATCCCTTGCTTTCAGAGATCAGGGTGTTTCATGCATGTGACTCATCTTCTCTGCCCTCTGAGACGGGCAGAGGGTTAAGAAATGAGAAACTGGGCTTCCCTGGTGGCGCAGTGGTTGAGAGTCCGCCTGCCGATGCAGGGGACACGGGTTCGTGCCCCGGTCCGGGAAGATCCCACATGCCGTGGAGCGGCTGGGCCCGTGAGCCATGGCCCCTGAGCCTGCGCGTCCGGAGCCTGTGCTCCGCAATGGGAGAGGCCACAACAGTGAGAGGCCCATGTACCGCAAAAAAAAAAAGAAATGAGAAACTGAAGTGCTACTGGCAGACTCGCAGATGGCCAAGGACAGTCAGCTTCATCTCTCCCAAGGGCCCTCTCTTCTCTGTAGGAGTTCACCGTCCACCACACCTCCCCTCCTCCTAGGATGTCTTCCTCGCCTCTTCTGCTGTTCCCCACATGCCTCACCTCTTGCCCTCAAAGCTGTATAATGCCCCTCTCTAGGTTTCTCTCTAGGTGGCAGAGACGGGTAAGACTGTACACTGCACTAACAAATTACTGAATGCACATAAATCGTAAGGTAGATAAACTCCTGTAGATGGCCTGGGTCCTGTATAAGCTGAGCATTTGCTTATTGGAGCTGACTTTACATGGGCTGCAGCAGACGTGAGCCAGACCAGAGAGAGTCAACCTCCTTGGAGCAGTACGATGTAGACCTACATGGTACCATATTTGGAAAAGACCCTGGTGATCACCTAAACCCTCCTGTTCCCAGTGTTAATGGATTTGACTAAGAAAGAAGATCCATACTCAAGCATGTTTCCCAAACACGGAGTTAAACACAGTTAAACAGGCTTCTTTATTCATGGTTGGATTTTTTGAAGCCTTTAATAGGCTAATATGTATTACGGATGTCTAAGGAGCAGTTTCCAAGAATGATCTGGCTATTCATTTTTTTTTTTTCATGCAGCATTTGAGGAAACCAATTTTTCCCTAGGACACTGATTAAATCCCATCCTACTCTTGGATATTTGGGGAAACTGAAGTTCACAGAAGTTAACTGAGTTACTCAAGGTTTGAAAGTAGCTGGAGGAAGACGGAGGCTCCCTATTCATCATGCTCTATAGATGGTTCTCAGCCTTGAAGTAAATCAGCCTTCCCTGGAGGGCTTGTAGAAACAGAGATTCCTGGGTCCCACCCCCTGAGTTTCTGAGTCTGCATTTCTAATGAGATCCCAGGCGATGCCCGTGATGCTGCTGCTGCAGGGCTCGCAATTGGAGAACCGTCGCCTTACACCCCCTTGGCTCTCCTGTTAGGTGCTATGGCAGAAAACAGGTGTATCAGGTTTCTGATCCGAGGAGAGCTGTGACTTCCTGGATGCTGAAGCAACTTTCTACCTAGATAGAGCAAGCACTTGCCCTTGTGGTGTGACTTAGGGGCACCAGCAAACCAGCTGGGCCTTCCATGAAGTCTCCACCCTTCCTGAACTTTATCCCTTCTCTTTGTCTCCCTCCCTGGAGCCCTACCAAGGAGAGATTCGTCTTTGTGCTTCTTTGTTTCTTTCTGTCATAAATTGCTTTTTTATAGTGTAGATGCTCCTGGAAGCACTGAGGAACACAATCAGTCACTCATACGTAAGATTTAATTAAATCAGGCTCCCCTTTGACTTGGTGGAGAATGCCTTCACGGGAGAAGGGGATTTTTGATTTGTTTGCAGAAATTGCAGGAGGAAGACCTTTTTTTTTTTTTTTTTTTTTTCC
>NW_006785876.1:6899108-6902313 GCF_000442215.2 Lipotes vexillifer
CGGCCCGGGGCACGAACCCGCGTCCCCTGCATCGGCAGGCGGACTCTCAACCACTGCACCACCAGGGAAGCCCGAAAGACCTATTTTTAAAGGATGGAGGGTTGCTGGATGCCCGGTGGGTGAGCATGCCTAAGGAGGCCACGTGCCATTTTGAGCTGAGCTGTTCCTTCTTGCTGGGAGGAGCTACTGAATCTGGGTGGGTGAGGGAGAGAGAGGGATGCAGATTTTCGTTTCAGATCACAAAGCCTTGTCCTCATTCAAATATGGGAATCAAAGGTCGGGGGGTGGGCAAACACGAATGACTCCCAGGGCTTCTGCAG
The DNA here is from genome assembly GCF_000442215.2 of Lipotes vexillifer. Classification (NCBI taxonomy): domain Eukaryota; kingdom Metazoa; phylum Chordata; class Mammalia; order Artiodactyla; family Lipotidae; genus Lipotes; species Lipotes vexillifer. The sequence continues at coordinate 6,899,429 of NW_006785876.1, forward strand.
ACCAAGATACTCCTTCTGGTGACAACACCCCAGGATCTGGCGAAGGAGTCTGAGTGCTGGGTGGTCTGTGCCCTGCCTTCGTGGGAACGTCTGTTGGCTTCTTTGCTGAATTCTATTTACTGAAGAGCCTTGGGTTTATTCCCAAGGACTGTAACAAAGGCCACTCAGCCTCTGTCTCCAGTTTCCTCTCTCTGTGTCTCCCTCTGGGCCTCCTCTTTCTCTCTTTTTCCTCCCGTCAGCCTCTCCATTTCTCTCTGTTTCTAGTCTCTCGCTCTCTCTCCCCATGAAGGGAGATGTGAAGAAACTTCTCTGGATGGAAGATCTAAATTGCCAGCACCTGAACAACAACTTTGTCCGTTTCTAGGAGGTGCCATTTGCAAAGAATTCCATCAAAATGGCACCCTCTCAGAGTCGAGATACTTTGGCGACTTTGGCCAGCGCTTTCCGTAGTCCCTGCTCCTAACTAGTTAGGAAGAGTGAGGATAGGGTGAGCGTAGAGGTGGGTTGAGAAAGAGCAGAGACCCCCTTCAACAGGCCCAATACCAGGGAAGATTCCAGTTCCCTTTCATCCCCTCCTCTGCTTCTCCAGGACAACAGGCAGCTGTCCTAAGTAGCAGGTGGGATTTCAGACCCCTGGCATGCTGGTTGGGGAAATACTCTAGCTCAGAGGTTTGGGTTTGTCCATAGCTTTCAGACGACCCGTCTCACACTGTATCTAGGACAGGGATCTCCAGAGGGCAATTAACATCTGCTACCCCAGTCGCTGAGGCTTCTGGATCCCTTAAAGGACAGTCTTAAAGCCGTCTTCTCTCTGCATTCCTGTCTTTTGTTCCTGAGACACAGGGCCATGCACAGCAAGGACCAAGAGCCATGGAGAAGTGTGGAAATCATTTAGTATAAGTCTCCCAGAGGAATGCAGAGTTTCGGATCAAAGTTAGAACGGACCCGTCAGGCAGTATTTACCCTCCCCTTTCTGAGTTCTGATGACTGACATTGTTCTGTTTTTATTACTGGCCCTTGGAAGCAATTGTTTTAGAAAAATATTGTCTAGACCTGAAATTGAATGAATATGACATTAATTACAGAGGTTTCCTCGGAGTGTCTCTTTGCCAGCTGTGTTTTCTGTGCGGGAGCCGCTGGGGGCTCCCAGAGAGATGCTGATGGCGAAGGGAAGGAACCTCTAGGGTGGAGGGCCTGCCGTCCACCAGGTTTTGAGCTACGCCTTTAATACTGGTTCCTTCATTTCCCCTTCACAAGGGCCTTATGAAGTCGGCACCAATTTCCCTGTTTGACAGATAAAGAAACTAAGTCTCAGGGAAGTTCAGAGGGCAAAAAAGGTGAAGTCAGGATTCAGATCCAGGTCAACCGAGCTCTGCAATTTATGTCTTTCTATCCCATCCAGACCATTGCAGCAAGGTAACTTGGGATGAGACATGAGATATCCATTTAGTAATAGATTCACTTAAAATGATAATTTGTTTGTATAGATTTTTAAGGAAGCTTTTTTCTACTGGGAATCCTAATGCATTACTAGAACACTGCATCAATGTAGTGGGTTATAATGACCAGCATTAAAAAAAAAAAGGAAAGAAAGAAAGAAAGAAAATCTGTGTTTTAATAACACACAAGTGTGTGTAAGTATGTACATACATAGACCAGGTTTTATGGGCTTAAAGCCGACTTGACCTGGGGGCCCCTATTTATGAAAAAGGATATACAATTTTTTTAGAATGAAGGTAACATCACAAGACATTACTAATTTTAAAAAGGTGACCAGAAACATCACAAAATCCAGAAAACAACATGATGTTTTTATTAGTTATTTGATGCACTCTATAATACTAGTTTTCCTATATATGTGGGCTGCATGCTCTTTGAGCATTTCTTTATATAATTGCAATATTATATCATTTTCTACAGAAAGAGATATTTTCTTTCTTTCCCTTCTTTCTTTCTTTCTTTCTCTTTCTTTCTTTCTTTCTTTCTTTCTTTCGAAGCTTTGAAGTATAGGTAATTTACAATGTTGTGTTAGTTTCAAGTGTACAGCAAAAGAAATATATATCTTTTTTTCAGATTATTTTCCATTATAAGTTATTATAAGACAAATAGATATTTTGACCTTTTTCAGTGTGGTTGATTGAAAAAAATTTTTATTATTGACAGAAAAGTTTTTTTTAGCATCACAACTTGTAATTAACAGTGCCATCTGACATTTTTAGACTGTTTGAAGATTTGGGGGGGAAAAAATCTATCATGTTTTTTTCCATTATGTACTGTAAGCCTGGGTAGAATTTCCCATAGGCTAGCTTCTGGCTTCACACATTTCACAACATTCTCTCCCCTGCAACCACACACTTTCAGCGATGGACGTCACAGGATGTATCCGCTGTACTAGGACAGTTAAGCCTGTACTTTTATGTCACAATGACAACGGTTTGGCGCAGTGGGCGGTCAGAAGAGTCCTGAGAGTTATTCGTATCTTGGGAGGACTGGCAGAAACTTAACCTAAAGAGAAGTGCCTATGAAATAGCATCTCTCTGTCTCCCTCTATCCATGTCTCATGAAACCCAATTAGATGTATCCCCAACTCCCCATCTCAACTTCTGTTTAATTGGATCCACAAAATTCCCACTTTCCTCCCAGCACTACCCAAGACATAGAGAAGATTAGCGGAAGGGAAGCTGGAATGGAAAGATACAATAGTCTCTATCTCTTCTGTTTTCAAATGTTATAAAAACATCTAACCATATGAACGCATCCCTAGGGTCCTTCCCAAGACCTTCTGCAAGTGAGTGACACAAAGCTTAAATTGCACTAGCTTTATGGAAAATCCTTACTTCTTAGAGGAGGTAGATGGTATTACCGATGGATATATGTTCTTTCCC
>NW_006785876.1:6902323-6936908 GCF_000442215.2 Lipotes vexillifer
GCTACGGTTACAGAAGGATTGAGAACCAGAGTTCGGGAGTTGATAAAATATCAATCTTGCTGCTCTGTAGCTGGTGCCCTTTTTGGTACAAGAGTTGGCTAACTTTTTCTGTAAAGGTAGTAAATATTTTACCCTTTGTGGGCCATGTGATCTCAGTGGCAACTACTCAACTCTGCCTTCCCAGTATAAAAGCAGCTCTAGACAATACATAAACAAATTGCATGGCTGTGTTCCAATATACCTTTATTAAAAAAAAAAAAAAACAGGAGTAGTTTGCTGACCCCTGTTTTAGCAGATCTCCCTTGAGTTCCTTTACTGAGGGCAGGGAAGCCCTCAGGGAGGGAGTGTGCCTTCCACTGCTGCTATGTGAGGGGGTCTTTACTGGCGTCTGCCATCTTTTGCAGACTTCAGGACAGGAGTAAGGAAGAGAGATGTCTTATGAGATGGAAAAGATCAAGCACTTTTTAGGGACACAGACTTTATTTTCTGCTTCCTCCTGCCATTTTTAAGCCAAACATACTCTTAGAAGCAGACTCGTGGTTCTCCCGGCTAACCTGGGTCACCTCACCAGATGTAACTGAAACACTTGGTGAGTCGAATTTGTTTTCGTCTATTTTTTGAGGTTGTGAGGACCCCAGGAGCCTTCTGGCACTGACCCTTATCACCCAGACCCGCCACTGTTGGTCCATGTCTATTTCTGCAGCATCTGTGTTAACATTAGCAACATTTAAATTTTCTTGGGTCAGAATATTAGAATGATTAAGGCGTAGTTTCTGTAATTATCTTCTCGAAGAGAGGCCTTACAGGAAAAACACAGAACTCTTCTTTTTCTTTTTCTTTTTTTGGGGGGGGGAAACTTCAAACTATTTCACCAAATCACTATGATTTGTATACTTCAGAGTTAAAATTAGGAATAAATTTTAGTATTACTTTCCCTTTCTCTCTTCCCTCTCATTTTAACTGAGTTATAAGAAAGGACTTGATTAAATAAAGTGGGAGGCATCATGTTGTAATTTAAAGCATTTTGGAGTTCAGTTTTCCTCATATATACATTCTCTTTATTATATTATATTTCCACTCCCCCAATTAGATGTTTAGCATCAGTAACAGATGCTTATGTTACATCTAATGTGCACTGATGGGATAATGTCCAATATTAGCCCAGTGAGTTAGCTAATGCTCAGTGTAAATAGTATAAAAATATTTTATTTAACCCTTCAGATATGAGCAGTTCCATTTACCAGCCCTACTAAGAAAATGAATGACATTTCAATTACATTTCAGTTATGGCAAAAACAGCATTGGCTAGTGGTAAGTTAGTTCATTAGAGAAAGTTAATAATTATAATTTTTACAGTTGCAAAGTATTCTGATTTTGGTTTTGTTTTTTTATAATCACTTTCCTGGAAATTATTTGAGAAGATTTTATATTTCTTCTATGAATGGTACAGGATCTATCAAAAGAGATGGGTCCGAAGTTACACTTTTGATAAATGGTCAAGTTGGGACCATTTATCCAAGTTGGTACCCTGTCAAAAAAATTCCCCTATGGTGAGTGAATTAAGATTCAGTGTTGGCTCTCTGATAGCATGAGGTAGTGATGGGTAAAGGGCAGGGCTTCTGAATCACGCCGAAATATATTAGCATCCTGTCCTTGCTGCTCTGATGGTGTGAATTTGGGCAATAATTTAATCTCTAGAACCTCTGTTTTTCATGTGTGATTGGGAACAGTAAAACTCAATTTTTTAAGACTGAAATGAGATTATTATGTCAGAACATTTGATAAGCTGCAACTTAGCTAGTTATGTTAGATATCTTTCCTCTACCCAGTTTCTATAAACAGTGGTTATTGACCTTGGATGCACATTTGAATTACCCAGATAGCTCTTGATGCCCTGACAAACTCCAGATATTAAAATCTAATAAATAACTGAAAATTAGACTGCTTGTCTCTGAGATCATTTAATTGTCCCCACACCAAAAGTGGGCACAAGGGAGCCAGAAATCTTAGCTATAAACCCAACAATGTTTCATTTGTGTGTGGAAATTTGGTAGGAGGGAGGGAGAGGTCTTGTAACAATAGATTATATTTTCACAGCTCTTTTATGTTATGTTTTACAGAGCTCTTCATATATGTTACTGATTTTATTCTCTTGGCAACTGAAAGTTTTTTCAGCTTCAAAAATATTACACCACTTGCAAAAGTTCACACAGTTTTTAAGTGGAAGAACCAAGACTCACTCCCAGGTATTCAAACTCTAATTCATTCCCAGTCTCCAAACTTTACGTTAAATCAGTATAGAAGATGCTCCGTTATCTGTTTTGCCAAGTGTTTCTTCCCTCTAAGCAGACTGGTGAAGGGAGGAGCAGAGAGGCTTCCCATGTCAGGAAGAAAGTTACCTGCTCCCACACTGGCCAGCCCAGGAATCAAAGGCTGTTTTTGCAGAAAGATGCAAGAAGGGACCCAGTTACTCAGGGGTATCCCAGCTATAGCCTGAGAGCCCAGGGTAAGTGATTCTTGGATGTGTGGCTTTCCAGAGTAGAACAGTTTCCCCCCAAATTGGAGGACTAACATGGGATTGCCAAGTTTTTTATTTCACTGAACAAGGACATAAAAAACAGAAGCAAAAGCAAAGCAACCCAAAGTCTGTCATCTTACTACCAATATCATCTCAATGAAGGTATCTAACATGACCTCCAAAAAAGACAGAGAGAACATACTCTCAGAATAAAAGACATCTCTTTCACAAATAAATCTAGCTTTATGAACAATGCCCTCCCTCCCTCCCTTCCTTCCTCTCTCCCCTTTTCTTCCTCTCTCTCTCTCTCTCTCTCTCTCTCTCTCTCTCTCTCTCTCTCTCTCTCCTCATTACAGTGCAGTGCAGTCCACGAGCAGGTCTTTGAGCTCCAGAATCGAAGCTTTCCATTCTCTCTGGGAACGGATACCTCTTCGATTTCGTAGAGGCCCAGGGGTAGGAGTGAACTAAACCAATTGTGTGTTTCTTGGAGTCTCTGAGATCTGTGTGTTTCCAAGAAATGTGCAGGATTAAAAGCATGAGTGCACCATGATGTAAGACAGCATGTAGCAGAGTGGAGGCAGGGCACCAACGTACTGAAATGTGCCCACTGAAAACCAAAGGGACCCACCTCTCCTCTTCCCAAAGGAGGTGAAAGAGCTCAACTGCCATGGAAAACACGAAGTCTGAGCACTGCCCATGCATTTGACAGCCCTGAGGGCTCCTTGGGGAAGAGCCTGGGTGGGTCTGTCAGGAGAGGGAGGGGGCTGTATTGCTTGGAGAGTAGCGCTCCAAGTTGGATATTGCCCTTTGCAATAGGGAGATTGGGTTTCCCTCTGATTGTATTTAATGCTCATGCAATCGCAGTTGAGCATGAATCACTTCATTTCCTTTTGGTTGCCCCACCCTCCTACCCACTCCCTTCTACACACACTTGAACCTCCCCCGAAAATTTCCAGAAACTCTCCACCAAGCCCAGGTCTTTGGTAGTCAGGGCTGTCTCTTGGGTTGGTTCTGCTGTGCCTTTCTAAGGGCCGGGGGTGGTGGGTGGAGGTGGAGACACAGATTTACAGATCCATCCAGTCTTTGGTGAAGACTATGTATATTCTACGGCCTCAGTGAAGTGTTGTCCATGGGCCAGCATAGCGGGCATCCCTGGGAGGCTTGTGAGAAGTGCCCCACTCCAGAACCTCCAAATCAGAATCTGCATTTTAAAAAGTCCCCAGGTGATTCGTGTGTCCGCTAGAGTCTGAGAAGTGCTGCCCTACAGCACTCTGGGTCTTAAAATACCTCTAACATTGGCCTCTGCCCACAGCTGAGACGTAGCTGAGAGTTTTCAAAAAAAACACAAAACTCGTAATTCCCATACAACGGTAGAGTGGATTCATAGATTCATTGAACTCATTAATCAAGAAAACTGCAGGATGCTAAAACTACTTTACAAGAGAATGAAAGAGACTGCAGTATATATAGTCAATGCAAGACAGTTTGATGAAGTAAGATTGAAACTTTAAATACAAAATTAGGTAATGTCCTACAGGACCATACAACTCTATCCCTTGAGATTATGTTTTTTATTAGACAGACTTCATTTACATCTCTACCAGATAAAAAGTATGTGTCATCTATCAATCTTCTATAAATTAACAACTAACTTTACAAAGTCGGGGCTCTTAATGGGTATTAAAGAAGTCAAAAAGGCTATATCCCCAGGACAAAATCAAGGCTTGTGAGGCAGTGCTCTAGTATGACTCCAAAAGGGAACTCAGTCACCTTTTGTGTTATTTCCAAATTTTGGATCATCTTTCTTAACATGGAGTATGACTAGAGAGAGTGTGACCAGCTTCTTCCTGCCACAAAGCATCTTCTTTTCTGACCTTCCCAGGAGATACGTCCCAAGGCAAGGGGTTTTCCCGGGACAGAAACAAGAGAAAGGAGAGGCTTGTCTATTTCTCTTCCTTTATCATGTTGACATGGATCCCTTTAACTATTACCTTAGATGGCAGAGAGAGCCCAGCCCTCAGGAGATAAGATGCAAGATGGGCCCAGAACAATAAGAAGATGGATTCAAGAAAAGGACAGGTTCTTGGATACCAGGATAGGAGCTGGAAGCACAATGGGCAGGTTCTGTGAGAGTCTTCCACACTGGCATCCGGATCAGCAGGGAACTTGAGTCTGTGGCCCCAGGAGGGCAGATGGATGGAAGTCCCGGGGGGCCAAAAAGTGTGGAGGAACACAGAATTCATTCAACCTTCAGTGACCAACTAGTGTGTTCTGCACATCAGGCTACCATGATATATCAAAGTCAATCTCTGTCTTGGGGATGGTTTAGTCCAGGCATTTTCACCTGGGTTTCATAAAGAGGCTTCTGGAAGCCCTTGAAATTACGAGCATCATTTTGTGTTCATGTGACTTCTAGGGAAACAGTCCATAACTTTTGTCAGAATCCCAAAGTGTTTGTGTCCACAGACAGATAGAATCCAATAACTAAGTAGATACTAGATTTTAAGAAGACGGCTCGAACTCAAAAGATTTGCCTTATTAGCACCAGAGGCCAACGAAGTGGGCAAATTAGTCCATCTAGAATATAAGTAATGCTTATTTAGAAAGTGTTCTTATGGAATGTCCCACCAGCCCTCCAGTGTTGAACTGACCCACAGGACAACTGTGAGTGACATACTTTTAAAGTTTACGGCCTCTTCTGTTTGAAAAGTTCTCCTAACTTCTCACTACTCTTCCTGGGCCCCATTCATCCTTCAGGGCCAGCTCTTCCATGGAGCCTTCCTAGAATCTTCCAACCCTCAGAGGGCCCTTATTTCCTTAACTCCTATGGCCCTTGACCTGTCTGGCCTTATGAATGGTTCATGTTTTCCTTTTTTTGCACATTGTAAACATTTTTAGAGCAAGGAGTGGAATGGAGGAGGGTATTATTCCTCATTGTACCAAAAGCATTTGACTCAGTGCTCTGCAATATCGCCTTTGAAGGGTATTATGCCTTTATTTTTCTATTTTTTGTCTCTTAGACGCCCTCCCGCTCCACCGGCTAGGAAACGGGGGCCTCTTGCTGGGATCCTGTAGACAGGAACAGAAAATCGAGAAAGGCACAGATGCAAACCAGAGGAAATGAAGTGGTAACGACCCGAAATCCTACATTGTGGTTACAGCCTCCATCTTACTCCATTTCTAACTCGAACCATTTCCTTTGCAAATTGTTTGGCACCCAGACATCGTGATGCTGCTCCAGGGAGGTGGGAAAGAAGGTAAGTTCAGGAAAAGGGGAGCTCGAAGAGACAGAAGCTGTACAAAGGAATACAAAGGATGGATTCCAGAGAAAGGCAGGAAGCTGTGCGAATAAACAAAGATGGGGAGAGACTTCTCCACACAACACAGGCTCATCGCTGTGCATGCATAGCCCACAACTATGTTTGCACAAATATGTCAGGGGTATCAAGAATGTTATAATGATACTCCATCATCCGTGGTCCTCGTTTTAACCACTGTAATAAGCAAAACATACAGAGCACATTGCTGGCTTTCAAGACTATAATTTTCTCTGAGGAGAAATATTGCAAAAAGGGAAAAAAGAGAGAAAGAGAAGAAAACATGATATTTTGTTCTGTTCCTAAAAAAAGCATTTTCCCCCTTTCTTTGCCGCTCTTTCCTTTCATTAAACTGTCCTTAAGTGCTTTTAGAGAAAACTAAGTAGGCCACAATTCTGGGCTGCTGACTGAATAATTATAAGTCTGGAAGGCTGTTGGGATGGCCAGAGAAAGAGGCCCGGGTCCCTTTTCCTGAAATCCAGAGACCCAGGGGGATTGTGCCAGTTGCGGCCGAACTCCTCACGTTGAAATGATTTCTCATTTTGAAGGAAAATCAGGGACATTCTTATCCTTATTAGTCCTCTGAGAACTTGGGCCAGGGCCAGATTTTATTGGAAAATTGCAACAAAAGAAATTAGAGATAGGGAGTTCTGCAAGGGTCTTATATTTTCGAAGGGTTACACGAGAGGCATATCGAAACCAGATTATTTCCAGATCAGCCCCACTCTATGAGCTAAAATATATTCTTTGCTTTTTAAACATTCACGTTTCCCTCGACTGAGATTCTTCTTGTTAACTATTGCTCGTTTCTGTGCATACGTGTGTGTAAGTTGTTATAAGATTAGCATAGGGAAATTTACAAAAGGGAGGCGGGTGGGGACTTGGCCACCATGGGGTTCAACTCAACTGGACAAGCCTCTTCTTGTCCACTGGGGCCCAGAGAATGGCTGGACATAAGGGGGTGGGGGGAAACCAGGGAAGAGACACAACAGGAATTAGGACATGCTACCCACTGTAGGACAGGACAGAGATTTATGTTCTCAGGTAGAAAGTGGCCTTTGCAAACGGCCTGAGGAGAAATGGGTCTGATGCTTGAATCCCTCTGTGGTGTCAGTGTCCGAGCATCTCAGGGGTGGCTCAGCATGGAGAAAGAATCTAAGCTTGGGAGCCAGACACACCTGGCATTGTATCCTAGTTTTGCTCTTCGTTGTGACCTGGGTACGTTCCCTATCCTTTCTTGGCTTCTAAGAACGGATTGTAGCAGAGGATCTCTAAGTGGCTCCTTTATTCTAAAATTCAGAGATTCCGCATTTTCTAATAACTTTTCTGCCAGTCTGATAGATTTTCTCCTGCTCATAAGTATAGTTTCAAGGGGGCAGGAGGGATTCGAAGTGGGTGAGTAGCCCCTCTACATCCCAGCCCACGCTTCTCCCTCCCAGTACTCACGTATCAATCGCCCACCCTGGTGATTCTTTTTTTTTTTAATTTACTTTATTGAAGTGTAGTTGATTTACAATGTTGTGTTAATTTCTGCTGTACAGCAAAGTGATTCAGTTATACGTATATATATACATTCTTTTTCATATTCTTTTCCATTATGGTTTATCCCAGGTTATTCCCTGTACTATACAGTAGGACCTTGTTGCTTATCCATCCTATATATAACAGTTTGCATCTGCTAACCCCAAACTCCCAATCCTTCCCTCCCCTAATCCCCCTCCCCCTTGGCAACCATAAGTCTGTTCTGTATGTCTGTGGCTCTGTTTCTGTTTCGTAGATAGGTTCATTTGTGTCATATTTTAGGTTCCACATATAAGTGATACCATATGGTGTTTGTCTTTCTCTTTCTGACTTACTTCACTTGGTATGATAACATCTAGATCCATCCATGTTGCTGCAAATGGCATTATTTCATTCTTTTTATGGCTGAGTAGTGTTCCATTACATATATATATATATATATATATATATATATATATATATATGTATGTATGTATGCCACATCTTCCTTACCCATTCATCTGCTGATGGACATTTAGTTTGTTTCCATGTCTTGGCTATTGTGAATAGTGCTGCTATGAACATAGGGTTGCATGTATCTTTCTGAATTATAGTTTTGTCTGGATATATACTATTGTGAACTGCTATGAACATAGGGTTGCATGTATCTTTCTGAATTATAGTTTTGTCTGGATATATACCACCCTGGTGATTCTTAATGTAGTGTCTTCATGTGTCAGAAGAAAAATGATTGGGGGGAAAGGGGTAAACGTTAGAAATGTGAAAGAAAACAAATCATAATATTACATAAACTCATCATAGTAAATTGACATCTGTTACGTATGTCTTTGTTCTCTGATAGTATAAAGATCACAAATATTAAAATCCGGAGAGAAACTAAAATGCAAAGGAAGACCATTAGCACAGTCTCAGGAAGAGACCCTCCACCTATTTAGATTGTGTCTCTCCTCCCCAGCTGCCACGAATTTTTGTCACTCAGCATCTCTGGAAGAAGGTAAGATTTGAGAGAGACAAGTTATTCTGGCGCTAATAGAGAAACACCTTCTTACCTCATTTGGCCCCGAGTTTTGCATTGTGATTAGGGTCTCAGGTTTTCAAATCTCTGTTGAAATTTCCAATTCTTCCCACTAGAGCCCTTGGGGTTAGATGTCCATTCTAGATGCCAGAGCTTCTGAACGTCCATCTTTGAGGACCTCCGCCATGCTTGCTGCACAGAATGAGCTGAATGTCAAGAGCCCTTGAACACCAAGACAACGGCCCGATGCTCATAAGGCTAGTCTAGGTCAGAGCCATTGGTTTGGGCACTCTTCATTTGCATAAGGGGTTTCCATGAGCTGTCATGAACTTGAAGGACCAATATAGGCAAAGTTAAAACATGGTTGGACGTGGGCTAGAGATCTTGTCGTGTTAATAAAGAACTTCAGCTGCTTAGAACAAGAATCGGGGAGCGCAGGGCAAACATTCTCTCCTCTCTTCTGCCAGCGTGATTTTTGGAGATCACAAAGCAGTTGACTCTGCTGAGGAACCTCAGCTAGAGATCTGTCCCTCCCACCTCCCTGGCCCAGAGCGAGCCTGGCACACTGTCCCTGGCCTGGTACTAGGAGGCATGCATCAGGCCTTCCTCCAACAGACGGTTCATTCATCTCTACGTCCCAGTTTCTCCCACCCCAATTAGAGTTCAGTGCACATGTTTAAATCCCTCAAAAAAGCAGTCCCCTTGCTATTGTTATCAAATGCCGTTTCCAAACCTCTGGGCTCCTCTCTTCCTGCTGTCTTTCCAAGAAGAGGTTTTCACTTGAGGCTCCCACTTTAGAAATGTCAGGCTGGCTTCTCTCATTGTTCTCTCTGGGAGAGCCCCGTGAAAGGAGGACTGGGGCCATATTTTGTAGATTCCCATGGGAGCTATAGAGTAACTCTGCCTGAGTATTACAAGGAAGCGTGGAGTTACCTTGCTTGTGGTTCCACAAAAAGTTGCACAGGAGCAGAGACAGGGCCCCCATGCTTTTCACAGAGGGAGCATTCAATAAAAGCTTGTTGGGTGCGTGAAAGTAATGACTGACCCTCCTTTTATACTTCCTCTTGCATTAATAATGCTTGGAAGTGGAGGGTATTGGTTAAAAGATTTTATACTTTACCAAGCACCTTTCTTGGCTAACTTTTGTTGGCTGAAACTTGAGTCTGCCCCGGACAGAATTGTTGGTGAAGAATGTCCCTTTGGTAGTGTGCTTGCCTATTCCCTTCCAGCACTTGCTGTCACAGCCCCTTCCCCAGTCATAAAGAGGCCCTTCTATAGCCCCCCCCAAGGCCTGGACCACATTGTCCCCATCAGTCTGTCACCATGTCTGAGTTGGTGTTTCTGCTTACACCTGTTCTGTGACTGTTAGCCAAATCTTGCTGAAATATAATGCATCACTTCTGTTCTCTGTCCAAGGATAATATATTTGCATTTAATAGGAACCTTTAGGAGATCCTGTGCTCTTACTCCCAGAAGTGGCTTCAGAGTGAAGATTTTGGCAGGGAGAATTTAAAAGCAAGTATTATAATAATTTATCTCTCCTTCTGGATTAAAACCCTCTTGGCGGAAGTCCCCTGTTTTATACATCTAGTTTGCCTGGAAATACTTACTGCTATACCCTCATCAATAATATTTCATGAATAAATATGAGATTAGCTAACGTAGTAAAGTAACTTGAGAGGTGGTATATATCGATTAATATAATCCTGCCCACATCATGTATTTACATTATCCACACTTCTCTCCAATGGTTTCACCCACTTTGGTTGAGAGAGAAAATTTTCAGTATGGAGGTTCCCAATGATCCCCATGTACTGGTATTCAGAGCCTTGTATATTCCCCTTCCCTTGAGTAAACTGCTTCTAGCCAATAGAATACAGCAATGTTAATTAGGTTATATGATCAGGTTATACGTCTATAATTAGGTTACAAAGGTTGTCACTTCCTTCTTGGTAGCAGACAACTTTGTGGGCTTTGATGAAGTTGCCCATATGATCAGAAACTCTCAGAAGTCTTCCACTAATAGCTGACAAGGAACCAAGGTCCTAATCCAACAACTTGTAAGGAGCTAAATGCTGCCAACAACCACGTAAGCATGGAAGCAGATTCTTCCCAGTCAAACCTTCAGGTTAGCCCTCAGCCCCAGATGACATCTCATTTGCAGCCTTGTGAGAGATTCTGAAGCAGAGGAGCCAGCCTAGCTGTGCCCAGACTCCTGACCCACAGGAGCCGTGAGATAATAAATGTGTGTTTTTCTAAGCTGTGAAGTTTGTGGTAATCTGTTAAGTACCAAAGAAAACAAATACAAGGGTCTTTTAGCCCATTTGTCCTCCAAGTGTCAGACTTCTCCAGTGACATTTTCCATGAATTAGCCCTGGAAAAAAAAAAAAATGCCCAAGATTGAGAGCTGGGTCATAAACCAGGTCTCAGGAGAGTTGCCCCTTCCCACCTTGTCTCCTTCCCCAACATGATTCCTTTGAGAAGATTCACAGCATTGGACAAATTTCTCAGTCTCTAAAATCCCACAGGGCTCTGACTGACAGTGATTAAATAGACCCAAGAGATCCTTACCTTGTGCCTTCCTGGCTAAGCGTAATTTCCCATCTCCATGGAGGTCTGCCTGGGTCCTTGGCAATATTCTTCCTAGCCTAGGTCTTGTTCGTGTGAGCCTTCCCTGGAGGAAATGCCAACCCCTCTGGCAGCAGGTACCAATCTTTGGTTCATAAAACATCTGGGCAGTTTGTTCAAATAGCAGATGTGAGCCTCACTCATAGAGACTCTTATTCAGAGAATCTGAAACAGGGTCCAGGAATCATAACTTTTAATAAGCACCCAGAGGATTCTGATGAGGATTCTGATGGTGGTGAAGTCCCAGGCTTTGAGAAACCCAGATCCAGAGGTCCAGAAACATTTTACAAAGTTTCCGGAAGAGCACCCTTGGCACCAAAATGTCTGTATTTCAAGGACCTGCCAGCAGTACGTAATTGCTCCTGTGACCTTGAAAGTATCAGTTTTAAACACTCTAGACCTCAATTCACATAACTACCATGTGAATTGATGGATCTGGATATTCTCCTTCAGTCTTGTAATCTAGGACTTAAGTAATGAAAGGGATATAGTTTAATAGTAAAATGAGCACATTCAAATGGCATTCACCATGTGTCAGACACTGCTCTAAAGTCATTTACATTAATTCCTTTAGGTCTTACAACAATCCTGTGAGGTAGAAGCCATTATTAATCTCATTTGACAGATGAGGAAACTGAGGCCCAGAAAGACCACGTGACTCGCCCAAGGTCACACAGCTAGTAGATACTATAGGCAGGAATCAAATACTTTCAGGGTAGCAGTGTAAAGTCCATGTTTTTAACCACCATGCTAGACACCCTTTCTTTCAAATTCTAAGTGTTCCCAAGTTTATAAAAAAGCAACACTGGTGTGGACTGCATTTATGGGGGATGAATATGAATTATGACTGTCCTTGATTGTAGAATAGAATTTTCCCTGGCAAAGGTATAGGAGAAAGATATTGTAAACAGAGGGAACTCCAAGAGAAGAAATGTGCAAGTGGGCCTGAGCATGGCATATGAGTCAAGTAATGAGGAGACTGGCTGGCCAGAGCAGGGTCCAATGGGAGAGCAATGAAAGGTGGGGATGAGAAGGGGAGTGGGCTATGAGGTAGGGAAGGGAGTCGGGGCTTGAATACTATGTAAAGGAATCCCTGACCACCCAATACTGCTGACTTTTCCCCCTTCCCCTTGCAAATCAGAGCTCCAATTTTCTTCCTGAAGTCCCAGGATATGGATTTGATTGTTCTAGTTCAATTACAGTCACTCTCTTCCCCTTGCCACTGATTCAATTCAGCCCATAAGACATAACTATAACTCTGTTGGGAGCCTCTGGAAAAGATTTTTCTCATAATAACAAAAAAGGAAGTTGCATGAGAAAAAGCTCTTCTGACCCCTCCCCTCCTTCCTTGTTGGGATGCTGTGATGTGAAGATGTGATGTTTGGCCCTTTGGCAGCCATCTTGCAGAAATGAGGGGAAGACCAGAGAGTCAGAGAAATGCCAGCTGAGCTCCTTGGTGTTCTGACTTCACAGAGCTGCTGAACCTAGCACCACCTTCCTCCATCCTTGTGTTTGTGTAAGATAATATAATGCCTTTATCACCTGGGCCACTGATAAATGAGTGTCCTCTTGCATGTGGCCAAATGAATGGAATCCTAACTGATAGACATTATACTAGGAAGCCAGGGTCTTTGGTGAAATAATACTGGTAAGAGTTACCAACAATATTGTACGTCTGTGCACATTACTTTATTTAGTTAGAAATGAAGGAGCACCAGCTTTGGAGTTAGAGGGCATGGGTATGAATCTCTGCCCCATCTAGAGGACCCGAGAAAGAAACTATCTTCTTGAGCCTCAGTTTCCTCACCTGTAAAATGTGCAAAATAATACAGTCCCCATCAAGTTGCGAGGATTAAGTGAAATAATATTTTCATGGCATCCAGCTCAGCATCCAGCACTAACTACATCTAGAAAGGAGACAGATTGACAATGATAACAATAGCCAATAATTATTGAGCTCTTACTGCATGCCTACCTCTGTATCAAGAACTTTAGGTGTATTGTTTTATGAAATCCCCTTGGAGACGGGTGTTGTTAAAAGCCCACTTCCGCTTATTATTCCTAGTCCGCAGAGCCTTTTAAGGAGGGCAGGTGCATCCTCATACTTTCCGTTCTGAATTGAGGAGGTGGTCTGGTGAGCGGAAGTGGCTTGCTGGGGGTCACATGATGGCAGACCCGGACACAGCTCTGTGTCCCTCCATCTAAATCCTAAGTCTGAACCACGACGCATCAGTGACCTGTCCCAGTCTCTCGGTGTCTCGCGCCCATGAGTGATGATTTGCCTTGCTTGTCAATAAACGTGGTAGCATCTTTGCTTGTCATTAACAATATCCACCTCCACAAACTTGAAAGGAGGGGAAATCGTAATGCCTTCCGTGTCTTGGGAGAGGCCTGTGGCTTCTACCTGATGTGCCCAGAGCATCCGTCTGACAAACCCAATCTAATGAGGTTGTTAGCAGGCGCCCCACAGTGGTCACGAGGGACCTTGTTAGGAGAAGGGTCCCATCCCTGAGGAGTTCTTTGCCAGGTGATGGACAAAGTTGTCGGCAGTGGGAAGTCTGGAGAAAGATCTGGGGCTCTTCTTATGTGGAAAAGAATCATCTGAGCGGGTAAACGATCTTTTCCACTTCCCTGCGGGGACCACCCCCGTGTTGTGTGCCCTGTAAAGGGGCGGTGAAGTGGCCATGTGTTGTCACTTAGGCGTCGGGTGCTCAGTTGTGCGAGTGTCACTGCCTGCGTGGTTTCGGTCCCATGTGGACCCGGGGTTCTGAACAGTGGCTCTGACTCCTTCGTGCTGTTTTTGATCACGCAAGTTGAAAAAGAATCACAGCTGTTACAGGAGGACTGAGTCATGAGGGCACCTTCCTTGCTGGTCAGAGGGTCATTTCCCAAGTTCACAGAGCCAGTTAGCAACACAGCCCCAAGTCAGAGCAGAATAAGCCAGGCACACCAAGGAGCATCAGGGCCCGGATCTGCTTTCTTTAAAATATCAGTGTGGCAGAGCTATTACGTTCAGAGTATAATCAACATTGATATTTCCGTTATCTGGTCTGGTCCTCATAACAGCCCACAAGGCACATGCTGCTTCTATATCTGCTGTACAGATGGTCGTGGTCTGAGGTCACAGAGCCAATAGGGGACAGGGTTTTTCAACCCTGCTCAGGTCTAACCTGCTATTTAAACGGATCCCAAGAGTCCCGGGCTGTCCTCCCCTCTTCCCTTCCAGTAGTGGGGTTGGCTGTGCTGGGAACAATGCTTTCCTAGCTTTATAAAGACCTCAGGGATTCTGGAGTGTCCTTGCAGGTGTTCTCATTACTGCTCATTTTTTCTTTAACATCTTTTTTTTTTTTTTTCTTTTCTTTTTGCAGTGCGCGGGCCTCTCACTGTTGTGGCCTCTCCCGTTGCGGAGCACAGGCTCCGGACGCGCAGGCCCAGCGGCCATGGCTCACGGGCCCAGCCGCTCCGCGGCATGTGGGATCCTCCCGGACCGGGGCACGAACCCGCGTCCCCTGCATCGGCAGGCAGACTCTCAGCCACTGCGCCACCAGGGAAGCCCTTAACATCTTTTTTGGAGTATAATTGCTTTACAATGGTGTGTTAGTATCATACCGCTCATTTTTGCCCTTGCTCCTCTCCCCGCCCCTTTATGCCCTATTTGGAGGCAGCTCCATATGGACGCGAAGTGTGGGCTGCGTGCCGTGATGTGATTTGAGGGCTGCTAGAAACCCCCAGCCCTGAGCCCCTTCCCTGGAGTCTTGTTGCTGACAGTTAAAATTTGAAGCCCAACTCTGGATTCTAGCCCCCTGTGAATACAGCCCTTCCTTACAGAGAGAGTGCACCCCGTAATTCTTTTTTATTTAATGTTATCTTTTTTTTTTTTACATCTTTATTGGAGTATAATTGCTTTACAATGGTGTGTTAGTTTCTGCTTTATAACAAAGTGAATCAGTTATACATATACATATGTTCCCATCTCTCTTCCCTCTTGTGTCTCCCTCCCTCCCACCCTCCCTATCCCACCCCTCTAGGTGGTCACAAAGCACTGAGCTGATCTCCCTGTGCTATGCGGCTGCTTCCCACCAACTATCTATTTTACGTTTGGTAGTGTATATATGTCCATGCCTCTCTCTTGCTTTGTCGCAGCTTACCCTTCCCCCCCCCCACCGTGTCCTCAAGTCCATTCTCTAGTAGGTCTGTGTCTTTATTCCCGTCTTACCCCACCGCATAATTCTTGACAATTCAACCTCCCTAATTTGTATCCGGAGGTTTCCCGGCTCCCAGACTGGAAGATGAACAATAAGGGAACGTTCGGCTCTCAGGGGTGAGGGAGGAACTGGCCTGTGCGGGGAAAGAGAGATAAACGGGGAGGCTGAACTTGGACTTGGACCACAGCCCCATTGGGCCACATCAGCGCCACATGAACCTGAACTCAGAGCTTCTCCGTGTCTGGTCTGGCCGAGGCCACAGCAGGGCTCTCGACCATCAGCACTCAGGGAGAAGGGACCCAGCAGAAAGGAGGGACCCGCCACGCATGGGTGTTTGCAGAGGGCTCTGGCGAGGGTGCTGTGGGTAGCACAAGAGCCCGGCTCTGGTATTGCCGCCCGATGAGGCCTGGCAGCCGGGTCTTCTCAGGGCAATTCCAGCACAGCTCATTTGTGCATGTTTTACAATAGTGTTGATAAAATCCCCATGGAGCCCTGGAGCATGTGTGAGGAGTTCCCACCAGAAATCTAAACAACGCCCTGGTGTTGCTGACAGCTTAATAATGTGACAAAGTTCAGCTCCTTCAATGACAGGGACAGGAATGCAGCTGGGCTGGGCTGACCTAGAGCTTTAAAAATACCCCCCCTCCCCCTCCAACTCTGACCCAGCATTTGACAAATAACCTTTTCTTAGCCTCCTTGAAGGCACCAGACAGAACCGAGTGCCACGCAGGGGCCACATGCCACCGTTAAAATGTTAAATGGAGTGGCAAGGGTCACCAGAGTCACTTGGGGCTGACATTTATCTTTATTATTATTATTATTAATAATAATGCATATATTGCTTTTTGGTGCATTCCAGGGTTTTTTGCACTCCAAAATCACGTGGCTGCACATCAGCAGACCCGATAAATCACCCCATGAACCCAAATTCGATGCAGCTGTCAGGCCAGATCCGAGAGAAGCAGAGTTAGCTGAATTGAGCTGCAGCCGGGAACCGATGGGCGTTGCCCAGAAAATCAGAATAATAGCAAGTGTTGCTGGTGACATTTCAAGAGCGAGATGTGAACTCCTAGCTTCAGCTTTAACTGTACGAGAGGGAATGGGCGGGGCGGGGTGGGGGTGGGGGCGGTGGGGACGGGCGCAGGGAGAAATCCAGACTTCAACAAATATTTAAACTCTTAGTTTTTTTGTTTTTTTGTTTTTTCTGCCTCAAAGCCAGCGCAGACAATGAGTTCCACATTGAGAGATTTCAGTAGAAGGAATTGCGTTTTTTCTTCTTTCTCTATAGCTTCTTATGTCTCTTGCCTGCCCAGTCCTCTGCTCCATGCCCCTTCCCAGCAAAAAAGAGAGCTGAAAGTACAGGAACCATAGGATTTGAGTTGGAGCCAATTTAATGGGCCAAGGGGTTACATATGGAGCCAACAAATCATGGAACCATGAAGGATATTACTGATTCCAAGTTATGTATGTTAAAGCCCAAATCTTAACAACATTCATAAAGGTAAAGGTAACTAATGGAGAGGCTTAACGGACAGAAAATGGGCTTTTTTCCCCGGCTGCCCTGACTCGCTCTTCAAAGTTGCAGGGCATTTCAGTGGCAGATGGGCTCCCAGCCCCAGATTCTCGTGTTCGCTGATGTTAGCTGCTCCAAGGGGAGGAGGCCTTAGCCCAACTCAAGGACAAGTTCAGCTGGAGCCTGCATTTATAGGAGCCCTCAGACACCATCGTTTGGTTTATTTTTGTGTGCCCGAGTGTGTGTGTTTCTTCTTCAGATGTTTTGGGGTTACCAGAAAACCCATTCCCTTTCCCCCCTTAATTTTTAAAACTGTGTGTAATTTCAGGGAAATTTGATCCATGTGTTTCAGATTCATTTGCACTTAATCACGAATATCCCTCTGGAAAGAGTTCTTTTCTCTCCCAGAAGATTTTGGAGTCCTTTTTAAGAAGCCCTGTAAGTGCCCTTCTACCCCAGGCTGCCCCGTCCAAGTGCAGAAGGTTGTGTTTGGCCAAAGGAAAACCAACCTGACCGCTGAGGGCATGGGTCTGGTTTGAAATGTCGAACTCGTGAATTTGGACAGTGTTCTGGCAATGGGGAAACGGCTTCTGGTCACAGTGTTTACACAATCAGAGAAAGAAGCCTTCCGTTAAAAAAATAAAAATAAAAATAAGTGAAGGTGTTCAGATCAACTCTAGAGCGTTACCCCGTGGCCATTGGCATGTCAGTCTTAGCCTCTGGTTCGCAGGTTCAGAATGAGCAATTGCTGCTTTTGTTTGAGGTTCTTTGAGAAAATGTTTTTAACCCAGAGACTCCCAACTACCAAAAAACATCCACGAACCCTCTTGGCTAGCTTCCAAGGGCCATGGCACAACTGTACCCAGGACACACATTTCCCCACCCTCCGTCCACAACAACCCAACCACTGCACTGAAGCCACAATGGCATCCCTTCCATCCAAAACAAACATGTCATTACCGATCTCAGATTAATTGATGCCACTTGTGTGCCCTGCCTCTTGGGTTTCAGCTGGAGTCCGCCCAACGGCAATGGCCACCACCCTTGAAAACCTCAAGGCACTTACAACTTTGGCCTTTGGCAGAATTCCCTTCACTGTCCTTCTTCAGCCCTGTGACTACAGACCTTTCTTTCTCCCCACTCCCTGCCCACTCCTCTCCTACTCGGAGGCTTTGGGAAATGTCAAAATGTGTTTCCAGTGGAACGAGGTTATCTGTAGAACTGAGTTTTGCTTTGAGTAAATGTCTTTGCTGTATTTCATCAATTTTTTAAGATACAGATTTGTTTTTAACAGCCCTGAAATTAGGGCACTCCTTACAGTTGATGATGGGGAGGTATTATGGTGAGGTCATGGAAAGCATTTTCCTGTTTAGTGGAACATAGAATAATGATGGTGCATCTATTCTAGTCCCCAAAGAGATATATAAGATAACTTTTCAAAACACTGTGATAAACTTTTACCTCTCTCACTCATTTCTTCGCCATTCTGTCTTCGGTCAGAGTATATTGGCCCCGTGCCTGACTCTCTGCACTCAAGCGGAGATGAGGAGAGTGTTGAAATGGCCCCTCCCTTTAGGAAAGTTATAATTTCGTTCTAGACAGAAGTGCATACACGACCAACCATGCAAAGCGCTAAATTAGTGGTGTGGCCAGAAGTGGTGGAGCAGATCAAGATGGAGCCCCAGAGTGAGATGGAGAGACTGAGCCGGAGGCAGGCAGCCTCACTGCTGGGTTGGCGCTGTGATCCAAGGATGTGAGTTCCCCCCTGCAGGACGAGGGGCCTGTGGTGGGTCAGTGTCCCACGGTGAGTTCCACAGAACCGAGTCCAAGGGGAAGCTTTGAGAGAAAAGGGTTCCACTGTGAGGGTGCAGTGAGAGAGCACTGAGAAATGGCCCTATATTCCTTTCTCAGAGATTCCCAACACATCCTAGCATATCATGGGCTAATATCATATTAGAAGTTCACTTCAGAGAAGTTTTACAGTGAAGGACTTATTCAGATTTTCTTTCACTCAGTGTTTTCCAAATATATTTGTTCCTCAAATCCTTTATTTCAGTCAATAGCTGCTACTGCTGTAATAAACCTTAGGAAAACTCTAAGGTCTCTTTCAGTATTCCAGGAATTCACGAGCCGATGTGGAGCTACAGCACATGGGAGAGGAAAGCCTCAGAGAAATGATGTGAGCTGAGTGCTGGGCTCCTGGCTCAGGCGTAGAGTGTCATCGCTGAGAGGAACACTTTTACCAACTGATCAATCAAGAAACATTTATTAGCTATGTGGAACCTAAAAAACAACACAAGGGGCTTCACTGGTGGCGCAGCGGTTGAGAGTCCGCCTGCCGATGCAGGAGACACGGGTTCGTGTCCCGGTCCAGGGAGATCCCACGTGCCGCAAAGCGGCTGGGCCTGTGAGCCATGGCCGCTGAGCCTGCGCTCCACAACGGGAGAGGCCACAACAGTGAGAGGCCCGGGTACCGCAAAATAAATAAATAAATTTAAAAAAATAAAAAACAGCACAAATGAATGGATATGCAAAACAGAAACAGACTCAGAGGTATCGCAAACAATCTAGTGGTTGCCAGTGGGGAGAGGGGAAGAGGGGAGGACAAATTAGGGGTATGGGATTAACATGTACAAACTACTATGTATAAAAATAGATAAGCAATAAGAATAATCTGTACAGCACAGGGAATTATAGCCTTGTAATAACCTAGAATGGAGTATAATCTGCAAAAATACTGAATCATAATGCTGTACACCTGAAACTAATAGAATGTTGTAAATCAACTATCCTTCAATAAAACAAAACAGAAACCAAATATTACTTGGACAAAAAGAAACATTTATTAAGTACCTATAGTGTACTTAATAAATAGAGTTAAATAGGTATAATTTAATAATAATAGTATATTGTTTGATAAATGTAGTGTTCTGTTGCCAGGAACACAGAGAAATGGAAAACACTTCCCCTGACCTCAAGTGGCTCCTAATCATGGAGAAGACTGGGTGTTAACAAATGGCCACAGTAAAACAGCTGGTAGCTGGTAGCTGTCACCGAGGTAGAAGAAAGGTATCCTGAGGAGACTATGCACGGCATAGAGAAAAATAAATATGATGCCATGTCAAGAAGCTTCAAATGTAGAGATGGCCCAAGACGGGTGGGAGGCCCTCAAAATTCCGAAGACATAATAAAAACGTGAGTTTTGGGAGGGAGCAGAGGTCCCGACCTAAAGAAACCAATATAGCACAAGAACTTCTGCCAATTTCCAGAGGATGAAAGTAGGGGACCATAACACTGAAGATGGATGCTTAGGGGTGGGACCAATTGGCTGGAACAGTATCTGAAAGATTAAGTCCCAAGTGAGCTGAGCCTTTTGAAATTCTAAAACCACCATAAGGGGGTTTTTGGGGATCTTGTCGGAATAGGTCCTGACATGGATTGGTCTGTGGTTCGAGATGGTACCACGTGGCCAAAGAAAGCAGAATCCCCAACACCTCTCCCGGGTGCCACCCACCGTCCTAAGGCTGCCCAGGCTTTTGCCTCAGCATCCAGGTCAGTAAAGAAAGGTGAACCCGGGGAAGAAACTTGCCCATCCCCTCCAGCGCTCGGTGTGTGTCCTGATCGAGTGTGTCCTGTCCCCATCCACCCAAGTCACACCTGCACAGACCCTTTGCATCAGCCCAGCTTCAAGTGGCAATTTAAACCTTTAAAGGCCACCTGTTGAGCACCCACTGGGTAGATTTCCTTTTATCACCGGCTCACGGGGAGTTACTGGATAACATAATTATGGGGCAGGAGGATGGGGCGTTTTGATTTGTGTTCTTTGAGCATTCGCCAAGGGCATCTCTGCCAAATCCATGATCACCTGAAAGGAAATCTGAAGGAAGAACCTGCTAAATAAATATCCCAGGTGCTCTTCAGGCAAATGGCTTTGAAAATGAGTCTCTTCTGCCCTTCGTCACTGCAGAGCTCAAAGGCCTTTGGGGTGGACAAAACTGCGTGGGTGCATCCTCGCAGGAGGAGGTGGAAGGAAGCAAAGGAAGACGTGTCTTCCAAATTGCCTGGAGCCAGGGCATGACAGGGTTGAGAAGCCCTTTGGATGTGGGATGATGCATAAAATAAATTCATGGAGCCAGACCTCTGATCTCCTGGGACTTCCCAGGACATCACCTGCACCCGTTCAATGCAGATGCCCTCCAGTGCTTATGGGGGGGATGCCAGAGAGGTGACATGAACAGGCCACTTGGTCTCAGACTTGAGGGCACAGGACACGGATATCCCACTTTTGATGCAGCCAGACAGCCTCTCTGAAGGTGCTTGACTGACATCCCGTTTGGGCTGGAATATGTGGAAACAGATTTGGGAAGGGGCACACACAGGACATTTTTAGAAATGAAACAGATGCATGGTCTATTCATCTCCTAGGGCTTCTGTAATAAAGTACCACAGTCTGGGTGGCTTCAAACAACAGAAATTTATTCCCTCACAGTTCTGGGGGCCAGAAGTCCAAAATCAAAGCCTTGGCAGGGCCTTGCTTTCCCTAAGCCTACAGAGGAGAGTCTTTCCTTGCCTCTTCCAGCTTCTGGTGGCTTCTGGCGGCTCCTTGGCTTGTGGCAGCATCACTCCAATCTCTGCCTCTGTCTTCACATGGCTGTGTTCCCTGTGTGTCTGTCTATGTTCACATTTTCATCTTCTTATAAGGTTGCCAGTCATCTTGAATTAGGGCCCACCCTAATCCAATATGACCTCATCTTAACCTGATTACATCTGCAAAGACCTATTTCCAAATAAAGTCACATTTACAGGTACTGGGGTTAGGACTCCAACATATCTTTTGGCGGCGGGGGGGTGGGCATAATTCAACCCATAACACATGGATGTGTGAAAAAGCAAAGATGCTATTCATATGATTTATTGGATCTATTGTCACTTCAACTTGGGTTCACCCTCTAATAGAGGCAATGGCTTTTTATTTTTGGCTTTAATTTCAAAAAAAAGATAAGCTTGTATGATGTAATATAATGTATAATAAACTCAGGTATAATGAAATTACAATACAGATATTAGAAGGGGGCTGCAAACCTAAGGGGCAGGGAAGCTACTAGGGACCTAATTGTCACATGAAGTGTTCTTAGAAGAGGGGGAGGAGGACTGAGAAGAGGGAGAAAAATGATCAGAGAAGCTTCATGGATTGAATTCTCCCCAGTACCTTGGGCAGATTGTAGCATGACATTGACGAGGGAGCATGGTTAGAGAAAAACGAAGAAGGCAGCACCAGCTTACAGTGTGTGGTCCTAACATTCCAGAAGGTCCTAGCAGTGGGAGACTGTTGCGTGCTCACAGAAGTAGTGGTGCCAAGAAGAGGACTGAGGTGAGAGCAGGTCCGTGGGGTTCCCTCAAGGGGTACCCGTGGCACACGAAACACAAAGCAGTGTGTGGTTCCATATCACACATGGGCCAAGTGGGCGGGGCCTTGCAAACCAAGGCTGCCCTGGGATTCCCCACAGCCAGGCATCATCTCTTCACCTGACCTTGGCTCCGATCTACATGTGTTAAAGGGTATTATCTATCGATTACAGTTCTTAACTGAATTCTGTAGAAGGCTCTCTTAGCTGGTGTTTCTAATGTTCCTAGGGTTCCAGGAAGAGGGGCTAATGCTAGCAGTATTAAATTAACCACCTGGGGAAGAAAACACATGACAATTGATGAGGATGGTCATGCCGCAAGCCAGGCTGAGCACTAAGGGCTGAATCTGGAGAATTATGGCCATTTATAACTTTGCTTCTGGAGCCTAAAGATGCCGTGAACGGTCTGGCTTTAAAAAATAAACCCTATGAGTTCATCCGAACCTGTCATAAACAGATTTTGACACATATTACATAATTTTCCAAATTGGTAGGTAGCACTGTAGCATGGTCACATGATTCAATTAAAACATATAAAAATGTGTACAGAGAAAAGTTTCCTTCCTACCTTTTCTGCTTCCGTTCAGTTCCTATCCTTCCCAGCAAGGAACATTAATAGTAGTTTTTTATTTATCCTTCCAAGGAATTATTACAGATTTGCCAGCCAACAAAGATATATAATTCTGTTTCACCTTAATTTTTTACACCAAGGTAGCATGCTATATGCTTTTTCCTACAACTATTCATGTGGGTGTAAAATGGGGTATGTACATGTTTATTCATTACAGTGTTGTTTGCAACATCAAAAATTTGGAAATAACTCCAGTGTCCATCAAAAGGGGACTAATTAAGTTATGGAACATCTCCACTATGGAGTAATACACAGTTGTAAAAAAAAATAATAATAATGAGGATGAGCCCTATGTACTTATATGAAAAGATCTGTAGGATGCATTAAGTAAAAAATTTAACGTATAAATAATGTATTTAGTATGTATTTGGGGTAAGAGAAGGAGATGAGAATAGATATATTTTCATTTTCTTGCATCTGAATAAAGAACAATCTAGAAGGATTCACTAGAACCTACTAAAGTCTTTACTTACAGATGGTGAAGGAAGTAAAATGATCAGAGACAGGGAAGGGGGTGAAATTTTCCAATATTTATTTGTTACAGTATTTTAATTTTCGAACCATGCAAAGTGTGTTTTCTCTTTAAAATAAGACATACAATTAAAATAAGTTAATTAAATGCACATCCCCAGCATCCGATAAGCATACCACAAGGAACTTACCCTACAAATATTTCTCACACATGTTCAAAAATACCTTCAAGGAAGTTCACTGTAGCGTTATTTCAACAGCAAAAGACTGGAAATGACCTAAATACCTATTAAATGTAGACTGGTTACGTGAATTAAGTTACATTCAAATAGTGAAACACCATGCAGATATTCCAAAGAATGTGAGATATGTATTGATATGGAAAGGTATCCAAGATATAAGTAAAAAAAATGCAACATAAAAAACATTGTGCCCCCATTTTTGATAAAATAAATTTGATGCATGCACATACTCCCATGTATCCTGTATTTCTATTAAAAAAAAACTTGAGGGGCTTCCTTGGTGGTGCAGTGGTTGAGAGTCTGCCTGCCGATGCAGGGGACACGGGTTCGTGCCCTGGTCCAGGAAGATCCCACATGCCGCATAGTGGCTGGGCCCGTGAGCCATGGCTGCTGAGCCTGCGTGTCCGCAGCCTGTGCTCCGCAGCGGGAGAGGCCGCAGTGGTGAGAGGCCCGTGTACCACAAACAAAACAAAACAAACAAAAAAACTTGACGTGCAACGCTGTGTGTGTGTGTGTGTGTGTGTGTGTGTGTGTGTGTGTGTACACACATGGAAAATTTCTGGAAGCAAATACAAAAAGTTGCTAATGGTGGTGGCCTCTGGGAAGGGGGTGAGAGTGTGTAGGGTAGGAAAGTCACCTATTTTTCATCGTAATGACTTTTGAACTACATGCCTTTTACTGTGTGCATTTTTTTTGATTAAAAATATTTACAAATAAATCAACAAATAAAAGTATATCCATACAATGAAAACTGCAGCTGTAAAACCAACAACTGAGGAAGATCTTTATGTACTTGGAAACAGAACAGTTTCCAAGATATGTTGTTAAACAATATATTCTAAAATTTTAGCTGCTTCAGGGTTTCCCATACTATGTGTTACTTGGTTGACACTTTTCTACCTGGTGTTCAACCCACACCAATTTTCATTACCTGGGGTATGAACATGTCACATCCCTGCCTTTCAGATCAAGGATGACTATTTTTTGTTCTGGTATGTCTTCCTCACCTCTAAGACTTGATACCAGTCTTTTGGGTTGAAATCCTAGCTCCTACTGGCTTGTGGACACAAGCAACTTAACTGCTGTGGGCCTCAGATTCCCCATCCGTCAAAAAAAAAAAAAAGAATACATTACAGGAATGCTGTAAGAATTTGCAATAACTATTTAGCACGTAAGGACCCAAGGGTAAGCATTTTTCAAGATGGTGGCTGTTACTATCATTAATATTCCATGGGATGTGGCCATCGGAAGTGTAGACAGGAGGGACCACACCCTGGTTTTGCATGAGGGGAGGCAAGGCTTTGTGTGTCATGGCCAAGGCTGTTCCAGAGGAAGCCTAACATTTGGCTGGTCTTTTTGGCCACAGTAGCCTTGGGCCTGTATCTCAGAGAAGCAGCTACTAATAATAGTTCAGAATTCAATATTCTCTGGGTGCAACTGGGGCTGTGTTTTGCTTATATGGTGCATTTAAAGTCCCTCTTAGGGAAGCTTATTGTCATCTTTTAAGCATGAATTGTATCTAGTGGCTCCTCCCCACTCCCACAAGATGCCTCGTGCTGCCTTCTGTTGCCCTAGGTCCATTAGTCCTATTTGTGTTTGAGTCTCTGTTTATAACAATGTCTTTCAGAAGAGGAAGTGAGGATGCCCACGTTGTCTTTCTTCACTTTTACAGGAGTTAAAAAGAAAAAGAACTGCCTCTCCACTGTCTCTCCGATTCATCTCCCAGGGCAGCTCTGGGTCAGCTGGTCTCACTGATTATCCAGTAGGCTTTCTGCCTTGAGGCATCGACCAGGTCTTTTATTATTGACTTTGGAGCTCCTTGTAAAGTACTCCAAAAAAGCATTTTAAAATAGTGTCTAGTGGGCAATTTACATTTTAACTGCTCCTTTCACTACCCCTCACAACACCCTCACGTAGTTCCCTTTTCTAGAATTAAATAACCACATCATAGCTTTTGGGCTCCATGTCTCTTTTAGATGTTGAACTTGGCCCTGTTATGGTCTTTATTTATATAGTGGTTCAGTTAGAGTCTCATGCTTGTCCCCATTCCTCATCTTTCTCCTAGTTTGTGTTTTCAGGTTATACGGCATCTTGATAAATTAAGGGCCAGATAGTGCTATCTGGGCTTGTTTTTCTGAGAATCCCTCTGAGAATCCCTCTGAGAATCACTGACGTTGTGATAAGCGATCGTGCTCAAGGAGTCATGTGATCATGAGAATGTGGTGGGTGTGAAAGGAAAGACTGAAGACCACCGTTTTCCAAAAGTCCTTTGGTTCCAGGTGAACGTCAAGTGTCTTTTCCCCATTAATTAATCTAGGATTTAAGATCGAAGATCTGTCTGTCTCTTGGGTTTTATTTTAGATGTCACAGTACTTTGGAGACCATTACCCTAGAAATACAGACCTGGATCTCAGGTTCTCTCTCGTCACTTTCCTACCACACTTTTACAAATCCCAGTGGGGGACCTGCCAACTTGCCATTTTTCTTTCTCTTTCCTTTATCCACACTCATCTTCCCTAAGGGTGGGCCCAACCTTATTCTGAAGGTCAAAAGCTCAATGAATGGTGAGAATTTCTTGTGGAAATTTCTAGTAGAAAATAACACTTCCCAAGCCCAATACTAATGTTTCCAAAGCTGTAAGCCAGCGAGGACCCCCTGTCTTTCCCCACCACCAACACACAAATATACACCTTCCCATATTATGTTCCCAATACCCTGAAGACGATACTGGCAGGGTGTACACTTGGCTTAATCTTATGTGGCCTCAAGGAAGGATGTGTTTTTTATTTTTTAATTTTCTTTTATTTAAAGGAGGAATTCTACATTTTTTCCCCCTTCTACTTTAAAACTATACCAAGAAGCCACAAGGGGATCAGCAACTTCCTCAAGAAACAGTTTATACTCAACTCATTCCATGATGTGGCAGCCTCATGGGTATGCAGCAACTGAATTACAGAGGAAGAAATGAGCACAGTTTCTTGTGCTCTCCAAGAGAGAGAAAACCTAAAGTCCGTAAAGAAAATGGAATTGTGCACTTGGGAGAGATCTTCAACAAGTAGACAAATAGACAGCAGTCAGATATATTTCACTTCTCAAATTGAGAAGAATTGAAAAATAATAGAACCTGATACTGGCAATGATGTGAAAATATAAGCACTCATATTCTTCTGGTGAGAGAATAAGTTGGAACAATCTGGAGGCAAAGTTAGCAATAGTATATATCAGGAGCCTTAAAATCTGCATGCCTTTGATTTGGCAATTTCACCTCCAGAAATCTATTTCAAGGAAAAAATAGAGGTAACAGAGAATCTCACCAATCGGAACCTCATTATAGCATTGATTATCAGAGTAAAAAATTAGTAATACCCTAAGGACCAAGTAATAGGGAATTGGTTAAATGGATTATGATACATAAGAATGATGTCATAGATGAAAAGAGGCTTGGAAAGATGTTCTTGATATATAAGCAAGAAAAAACCATTAGAAAAACAGTATAAAGAGTGTTAGCTGACAATTACACCCCTCCCCCCCAAAACAACCCCAAACCAAACTAAACCAAAACAAAACAAAAAACACACTAGAAAAACTTGATTAAGAAAAGCTAAGTTTATTAGATTTATTTCAATAAAGAAGAATACAGTCTTAGCAGTAGAGCAGAAAGGGGAAGCTGCAGGAGGAGGATATTCACAGGGCTTTACGCCAGAGCTGAGTGACTGATTATAAGATGGGTCTTACCAGGTGGGGAACTGGTGGGAATTGAACGATTTATGACATAACAGCTTTGGATTGATGGACACAGTAAGGTACGGTCTTGAAACAAACATTGTTGAGCAAACTGTTGATCTTGATAAGTAAGCAAGTATTTTCTGGAGCAAATAGCAGGTTATTTGTGCCTAGTCCCTGGTATAGTTTGGCACAGAAACAGGAATATATGTTTTGCTCATAATTGTTTACCATAGAGACAAGAAAGTACTTTGATTTCAGTTGTCAATAATAGCTCTTTTGTTAAAAAAAATTGTTTATATTTATATTTCAATCTCACTAGATAACTGTGTAAATTAAATGTGGTTATCTCCTGGTGGAGGGGTTACAGGTATTCTTTTAGTTTCTTTTTTCTTGCTAGTTTGTATTTTCTAAGTTTTCTCTAATGAACATATATTCAGAAAAAAAGATGCATTCGTTTAACTCATATTGAGCCAGATAACTGCAGGACTATAGCATCCATAGTCACTCTCATTTCAGAACTTCTAATCCATTTCTAAGTACACCAAATCGAGGCAGAATTTTGTGGCCAACTTGGGAAACCGGCTAGATCATTACCTAATCACAACCATGCGATTCAATGTGCATTAGACGGCTTTTCATCTGTTCAGACAGATAAGCGCTGTACAGACTGTATTAGAAGGATCCATTCTTCAGCTGTATAATGAAAGCCTACTTAACAAACACAGACATGCATTTCTGTCCTGGACTCTGTTATCATTCTACTTTCAGAATTACGATACAGTGGGGATCAGGGACTCCAGGGAAGTGGTGAAGTTGAATACTGTCTCATGTCTCCAGTCAACCACTGATAAATATTTTTGAGCATCTGATATTTGCTGAGTGCTGGACAGCTGAGGCATGGCACAAAAATTGGATAACCTATTCCACTCCTTAAAGGAGCTAAGTTTTTCATTGGGGAAGGGGCTATGTGGAGTGATTGACACACAGGGAACAATTCCAAATAGCTTCAAAATGGCATATAACCAAGCCACAGGTGGATCAGGTCTTGATTCTATGCTGGTCTCTTATCATGACATTTGTATTATGCATCTTGTGTGGTCTAGACTCCAAGTCCTATACAAATTCACTGGTTTGAAGGTTTGAGATATTCTAGTTAAAGACGGGTTAAACTCAAATTTTTAAAAATGTCCTTTCTTTATATTGAAAATCTTTCCAAAACTTGAGTCTGCTTTACTTTCTGCATAAGCAACTGTAGCTCAGTGAACCTAACTGCAGGGCCCACAGTCATTCTCATTGCATCTAGGTGTAGATTTCATTCAGTGTAGATGAGAAAGATAGGAGGCTGATGTGGATGTGAATTGACTCCAAAATAGCCTGAAATTTACAAGACACCCCCCCAACGCACACACACACACACACACACACACACACACACATTCCTAGTATCCATATGTTTTCTGGTGATCACCTCTTTCCATTAAAGACTACAGTGAGACCTTCCAACAGACTGAAGATTCCAATTGGCCAAAATGTCATTCCGCTTGAAATAACCCTTTATTATTCATAAATACTCTTCATCAGGGATTTCATCATCTCATAGGCAAGAGGCCTTAATAACCCCAGGGGGAAACTGAGACTCAGAAAGGGACTTTATGCCAAGTCACATAGTAACTAAGTGATGGACCTACGATTAAAATCCTGATCTCCTTGTTTTTAATCCTCAGCCTCCTACCTCTCTAGTCTGATACCCCATGCCTTTCCCCACAAGGCAAAACTTACTGGGGACTCTGGCGATCTTAAGCTACTAGACATAAGAGTAAAAAAGACACGGCTCGGGCTTCCCTGGTGGCGCAGTGGTTGAGCGTCCGCCTGCCGATGCAGGGGACACGGGTTCGTGCCCCGGTCCTGGAAGATCCCACATGCCGCGGAGCGGCTGGGCCCGTGAGCCATGGCCGCTGAGCCTGCGCGTCCGGAGTCTGTGCTTTGCAACGGGAGAGGCCACAGCAGTGAGAGGCCCGCGTACCACAAAAAAAAGAAAAAAAAGACACGGCTCACAACACCTTTGAGTATATGAAATGCTCCCGTCTCCAAGTCCACCTTTTGGAAGCTTCTCTGGAACAAAGCGCAGTTCTCCTCAATGCCAAGCACAGTGATTGCCACTCGCATGCCCCTTGGTTTTGTCATAGCACAGGGAAGGAAACAAGATGCAGAGAGATGAAGACCGATGTTCCCAGCCCTTGGTCAGCCTGTAGAACAGACCCTCTGCCCGCAAACAGTAGAAACACAGAACACCTCCTGGGTGAACACACTGATGATCTAACTGGCTATTAACAGCAACAACAAACTTGGCTAATATACCACTTAGGATGTTTTGGCCACTCATAATAATAAACAAAGAAGCAATAAACATCCTCAAACAGTCTAGGATGTATTACAGGACAGGAAGTGCAGAGGCAGAACCAGTCTCAAGATCTGACATTTCAGTAGCTCGGGGTCCCATCAAGGACCCAGGCTCTCTCCACGCTTGTTGCATTTTGCAGTGTATTAGTGCCTTTGCCTGAGGCTTGCCCCTCATGGTCTCCAGAGGGCGGCAGCACTTCCAGACCTCACACCCACATTCCGAGGGAGCACCAGAGGCAGTGACTTAGGGAGTCACTTTCTGAAAAACAAGGAAATCTCTCTCAGCAGTTCCTGAACAAACCTCCCCTCATAACACTGGGTGAAACTTGGTCAAGTTTCTGAAACCACCACTCTGAAACCAACCACAGCCAGGACAGGCTCAGACCATTCATGATTCACCCCTGAACCTGGGGTTGGAACCATTCTCACCTGAGTCACAGGAGGGTGGGGAGAGAGTGGGCAGGTGGGGAGAAGGGAGGAATGCAGAAGTGGACTCCGACCCCATCAGAGATGGCCAGAGGAAGATAGGGGTGGTCGGGATGGAGAGATGACAGCCAACTGTATCTGTTCTGAGCTGCTGGCTGCCTCTCCCACCAGGACTTATTCCCTGAGTCAAGGGTCTGATCTCTTCCAAGAGATGAGAAGCTGTTCTGACAGAGCACGGAGAGCACAGAGGACTGCCAGGACCTTTGCACCTTTCAGCAGTGTGAATGCTCACAGAGGTCCTCCTCAGGTGCTATTTGACTACAGGTAAATTTTTTTTTTATTTTATTTTAATAAATTAATGTATTTTTTGGCTGCGTTGGGTCTTCGTTGCTGTGCGTGGGCTTTCTCTAGTTGCGGCGAGCGGGGGCTACTCTTCATCGTGGTGCAAGGGCTTCTCATTGCGGTGGTTTCTCTTGTTGCGGAGCACAGGCTCTAGGCACACAGGCTTCAGTAGTTGTGGCTATTGGGCTCTAGAGCGCAGGCTCAGTAGTTGTGGCACACGGGCTTAGTTGCTCCGCGGCATGTGGGATCTTCCCAGGGCTTGAACTCATGTCCCCTGCATTGGCAGGCGGATTCCTAATCACTGAGCCACCAGGGAAGCCCTTACAGGTAAATTCTTACTGAGGATTCTGGGGACCTTAATCCAGAGTCAGTGACATGATGCTAAGGGCGGGAATTTCAGGCCAGGAAAGCTGATAGGGCGAGGCCACCGAGGGCCAAGAGAGAGCTTTGGGTGCAGGCAGACCAGTCTTTTAAGGTGTTCCTTAAATCGCACCTACACTGTCACTGCTGGCCCACCCCCAGGTACAATACACATAGGAAACTGAAATAAGACCCATGAAGGAACATCAGTATATTTTTTTTCACCTGGGCCATGTACCATGATAGAATTTTTAGCCTTGCTAAAATAAAAATCTGTCTTTGGATGGCTGAGTCACAAGCTTTTTGCTTTTCCTTCTGCCCTTCCTCCTTTTTTTTTTTTTTCTTTTTTTAATTGAAGTCTAGTTGATTTACAATGTCGTGTTAGTTTCAGGTGTACAGCAGAGTGCTTCAGTTTTTATATATATATATATATATATATATATATATATGTACAGCAAAGTGATTCAATTATAGATATATATATATTCATTCTTTTCCAGATTCTTTTCCCTTATAGGTTATTACAAAATATTAAGTATAGTTCTCTGTGCTATACAGTAGGTCCTTGTTAGTTATCTATTTTATATACAGTAGTGTGTATCTGTTAATCCCATCCTTCTAATTTATCCCTCCCCCCTACCCCTTTGGTAATCATAAATTTG
Source organism: Lipotes vexillifer (assembly GCF_000442215.2). Classification (NCBI taxonomy): domain Eukaryota; kingdom Metazoa; phylum Chordata; class Mammalia; order Artiodactyla; family Lipotidae; genus Lipotes; species Lipotes vexillifer. Next base: position 6,933,706 of record NW_006785876.1, read on the forward strand.
TTTTCTATGTCTCTGGGTCTATTTCTGTTTTGTAAATAAGTTCATTTGTAACTTTTAGTTTTCAGATTCCACACAGAAGCGATATCATATGATATTTGTCTTTGTCTAGCTTACTTCACTCAGTATGATCATCTCTCGGTCCATCCATGCTGCTGCAAATGGCATTATTTCATTTCCTTTTATTACTTTTTTTTTTTTTTTGGCTGCACCGTGGGACTTGCGGGATCTTAGTTCCCCAACCGGGGACTGAACCCGGGGCTTCGGCAGTGAAAGCGCCAAATCCTAACCACTGTACCACCAGGGAATTCCCTACTTCATTCTTTTTTATTGCTGTGTAATTTTTATTTGCTTTTGATTTTTAAGAAGAATGAACATATTTTCTTATACAACGGGAAAATAAAATAACATTTGGGAAAAAAGAGGTATTTCGTACACATTTCAAACAGCATAGGAAATCCCCACCTCCAGTAAGAAGTCTGATGATCGCCTTTGTAATATTTGAAAATAAACCAACTTTATTTGAATCAGTCAATATCAATCAAGACTGGAAAACAAATTTATAACTGGTTCAGATTCATGAGGAAGACACTCAGCAATATCTTCATTAAAAGGCATTTTACACTATTAAGGCTTGAAAGCAAGACCTGCGATTTTATCACCGCAGTTAAAGGTCCTGAGAAAATCAAGTTACCATCATTGGGAGTGCCTTTATAAAATGATATGTTTGATCTTTTATAAAAGCTAGGCTTCTTTTACTAAATTAGTTAGCTCTCCAGCTTATAAAATGGGATAGGCAGGTGGTCAGGAAAGACAGACAAATTCAAACATCAGCTGGATATTTCATATTTTAAATATATGCATAGTCAATACTGCAAAATCTCTAATTATACATAAATACCTTAGACAAATGTATCCTTAAAATTGTATTTTGCCAAAAAACAGATTGCTTTTATAGAAACGCAGATTAGCCCAAACCCTACAATGAGGCAATTTTTAATTTTATTTTTGGTTGCAGAGGGTAGCATTGGATCCATTTCCTTGAGTAACATTAAGTAAGATTATGCACACTTTGGATCATACCTAATTGCGAAATGAAAGTATCCCGAAACTAAACTGGGAGGGGAATATTGACAAAGGGACAGGAAGATGCATTCATAGGAGGGCACGTGTTGTTTGGATTAAATGCCAAGAGCAGTGGATAGAAGATAATGGGTCTTGTGTGCTAGAAGGGTCCCAAAGCCAATGATGTGATCACTTCTGTCCCAGCATCAGAACCAGGATGCTTCACAGGCACACTGCTTTCTCTAATGCTTTAGGTTCTTTTTAATGTTACATAAAAGATAAGAAAGTGATCCCTTGTGAATCATCGAGCTTAGTTTTAACCACGAGTTAATGCTTCATCTTTCCAAGGAGGAAGACACCAGCATCTTGATTCCCTCTGCTGTTGAACTGGCTCCTGGTCAGTGGAAATAGGAGCCACAGACGTACCTACTGGATGTCTGCTGTCCCTAGACCAACTTAATTTCAGACAGACTCTCCCTGTTTCCTCCTGATGGAAAACTTGCTAGGTAGACCTTCACTTTCCTGACTCTGCCTCCCTTTTAATTCTCTTTGTCCAGACCTTGCTGATTTCTAAGATTCTTAGATCTTCTGGGTCCACTCTGGGCATGATGCATTTTGCAACAATTCTAAGATGCTTGGTCTTGTCTTTCTGCAGAGTGGCCAGTGGGCACAGGTGTTGTGAGCTTCTGTTATTTCATTCAGTGCTAGAAAATTCAGCCCAGGAAACCTCACTCTTGCCATAGCCCCTTTCTAATAAAAAGATCAAATTCCTCAATGGTCCCACTGGCACGAGAAGTGAACGCTGAAGTCAGTGCCATTTCCTAGGAAGCTGAAACCGGTTTGAGATCCTGCGGTCCAATAACCCAGTGGAGTGTGGGTTTCACTTTTCAACTCATGAGCTTGGTGCCAGGTAGCTATATCCTTGTTCAAAACAAGACAGCCATACTCATGCCCGTGATTCTGAATTGTCAGGTGACGAAGGTGTGCGATAGAAGGAACTATGCTCTGGACCAATCCAGATTTTACTGACCCAGCTCATCTTTTATAGCTATTAAAATATTATCCCATACCCTGTTGGGGCCACCCGAGAGGCAGGCAGGACTGAGAAGATGGGTAAATTCAACACAGCGGTTCTGAGTATGATTCTTGTTTCTCCCCCACTATGCTACTCCACCAAAAAAGCCACAGTGATGTGAAAGTCGAAGGAGAGAATTAAATCCAGAGTAAAACAGGATCTTAACCCAAATAAATCCCCTTTCAGCGTCATTGAAATGCTTTTTGAGGCATCGATATGCATTCCAGACCAATGACAAAGGTCACCTCCCATCTTAACACTCTGGAGTTCAGGGTCAAACTGCAGACCATCAATACTCCCTGAGTTGGTTCTGGGGACACCTAAGGACCTCTCCACACTGTTGCTGGGAGATGATAAGCTGTGTACATGACAAGGTCATGGCCAAAACCCGGGGAGGCTGAAAGATCTGGAGAAAAATCTCTTTGAAAAAAAAATAATCATAAGGCAATATTATTATTATTTTTAAATATTCTGATAAATCTGGTCATAGACATTAAAGCTTTAAATCAATAGTCAGTTGCATCCCATGATAATCTCCTGTTGCAATAAAAAGATAGTCCTGGATTGAGTACCAGGAAGTGCCGTCCATCTATAACTCCTCTCCCTCTTCTAAGTGGCTACGATGGATCATATAACTGTCCCAACCTCACCCCCTCGCCTTAATATTGTTATTTATGTAAAACTAAGTCAACCACAGAAAGAACATCTAGAACTAACAATGTTGATTTGGTTTGGCTTGTTTGTTTTTAAAGGCTGTGTTTAAAGACTCACCAATTGCTGAATTCTGAATATCAAAGCAGAGTCTTGGGGTGCTCCTCTGGGGGAGCTACTCCACTTGAGCTCCTCCTGTTTTCTCTGTCGCTGGCTGGCTATGCTTCTCAGATGTGCTTTAAGAAGAGCGCCTCTCTGGGTCTCAGGAAAGTAAACTGCCTCTTAGATCATCATGCCTGTGCTGTGACGCTGAGGGAAGGATTTCTGGGACAACAGGATTTCACACTACTTAAAAGGCCTCTGGGATCATTCAAGCTTTCACCTCCCAGGAGGCCAGTTTGGGGCTTTTCCCTAC
>NW_006785876.1:6936926-6948441 GCF_000442215.2 Lipotes vexillifer
AAGGACTGTCTTACCAGTTCTTTTCAAACATCTCCAGGGACAAAATTACCAGGGAGTCTGTGGAAAGGTTCCCTCAGAGGTGAAAATGCATCAATTCATTCTGCTTTTTGAAAGGTCTCAGGCTTATAGGATGTCTTGCTGAGAAACGTCGTCTTCCTCCCTGGGCTAAAGGAGACCCTCCTGCTTCTTCTTGGCTCTGATCAGTGGGCCCCTTTTATCTCAAGAGATCCCTGGAGGCAGGTAGGTCCGGAGATTGCTTGGGTTAGAATCTGCTGATGTTTCTACAGGAAGGCCCTGTGCCGTCCTGCCCTCACTGAGCAGTGAGCCAAGTCCTGGGGCTTTCGGGCACTTGGGAGCCTCTCTCTCCAGCAACAGGCAACACAGAAGGAAGGATTGCTGGAGGTGAGGGTCTGTGGCGGGTGGACTTTCTCCCAGGGTGTTCACGGGAAGAGGGAGCTGATGACTAGCTCATTTCTCTTCGTTTCCTCGGCACAGGTCCCTGTGCTCAAGCAGGGTGAGCTTTTAAGGAGGTGAAATTCAAGGATAATGACTGCAGAGCGAAATATTAGCTAAAAAACAGTTTCTTCTTTTTCATCTGGCAGTTGAGTCAGGTGGTAGGAAAATTTACCCAGATGTGTATGTATTTTCTGTTCGAGTTTAAACCACATGGTTTCCCAATCAGAAAGGCCCATGGACTTTATTCCTAAGGCTCCATGATCAAGCCACCTCCTAAATGTATCTGTCACCCATCAGAGGCTACAGTTGACTCAGAGAGCACCCGGCTTAGCAGACTCACATCCAGGAACAACTTGGAGAGACCGGACAGTCATTTTTGGCCAATTCTTGGATTTTGGTGGGTAGTTACATGACATCACCGGTTCAAGACTTAGCTAGATCATAAGAGAGAAGACCTATCTAAAAGATTCCCGGGAAACACTGAGCCTCCTAAAGAACTTTTTTTTAATCCTCACCCATCCCTCCAACCCCCACTCCCATCTGCTTTCTCAGAGACCAAAATTCACTCGTGGATAAACACAGTCAAACCCAGGCATGTAATCTCCAATGAAACCACTCCCATAAGCAAGCAAACCCCATGGCTGGTAGACCCCTTGGGCCTTTTGGCATTGACACTGTTCCCCTCCCCTCCCCTTCCCAGTCACCCCAGCTTGGAATTACATGCCAATTTCCCTTCCTGGCAAGGCCTGGACAGATAAAAATGGAGATCAGCATCAAGCCAGGTACTTGATAGCACCAGACTGTGCCTGGCACTGCAGCGAACTGAGACTGTGTCTGAAATAGTTTTCCAATCTGGCCTTCAGTGCCCGAAGGGACAGGAGTGCCAGAAAGTGGTGAGTGACTGGAGGTGTGTCTGCCGGATGCCCAAATCCACACTGCTCCATTCTTTCCATTCACTCTCTGTCTCCCCCTAACAAAGCACTGCATCTCTTTCTAATGAGAACTAAGATGGCGTTTGGCCTTGGCCTTGGAGTTACTGACAAAGAGGTGAGTGGACGAGGACAGGGTGTTGCACGTGTCTAACGCAGCCTAGGAGATATTTTGATATTGGCAAAAGGGGCCAGTGACAATCCCACAGACAGGTTCGTTCTCCCGCACCGACCCCAAATACACTGAACCCAGCCCAGGCCCGAAGGGCTGAGAGCTTGACCGTTTCTCTCATTTCTGCTTGCAGGTTCCTGCCTCATCAGATGGGGGTGGTGCCGACCTTCATCAAAGACAGCAGGCTGGGGTTCCAATGATGCCAGCAAGATGCGGCCTGATAAAAACAGAAGTTTCTGGAGGTGACGTGGAAAAGGAGTCCGTGAAGCTGCAGTCCTTGGGGAGATGGTGAGTCTTTCTGCAGCAGTGATGGGGCAAGACGGCCAAGTTCAGGATCGGCTGAGGCGCTTGGCTACATCCGCATAGGCCAACTCAATCTCACTGTCAGCCGCGCAGGTGTTGGTGAACTCGTCCCGGGCGTAGGCGTTCTTAAGGTACCGCCACAAGCCCGTCATCTCAGCCGGGAAATCGTAGTTGCGGTATTTCTTGGCCACAGTCTACAACAGAGATGGCAGGATGGAGATTAAAGTGTGAAACAAACCACTGGGAAGGTGTTAGTGGTGTGACCGAGTGTGTGCACAGCGGGAAGACCCTCCATGCATCGCCAGGGGCCAGCAGCAAGATGCTTGTCATACAAGGTGGCAGTGCTGCCTTTTTAATGCAATTTATTTTATTTTATTTTATTTTATATTTTATTTATTTTTATTTTATTGTATTTTCTCAAGCAAATATAATTTGCCCTTTGACTTAGTAATTCTGCTTCCAGGGATTTTTTTCCTTAGGAAATACCATGGGTGTACAAGAAGATTTAGCTACACACATGGGACCGTAGGACTATTTGGAATAGCAAAAAATGATTATCCAACACAAATGTCCAGCAACACGTGAATGGATAAATACATTATCATACATATCTGGAGAGCCATGAAAAATGACACTGCAGAAGAAATCCCAGTGACTTGGAAAACGCTTCAAGAGAGGCCGTTAAGTTTGAAGTGTAGTATAAGGCATTTGGAGAAATATGTAGGATGACTAGAAGTATATACACCAATCTATTACCAGTGGTTATGTCTGCTTGATAGAATTATAGACAACCTTTTTTTTTCTTTTTTCCCCATCCACTTTGCTTTACTAAGCATCCTTATTTACAGAAGAGAATACAAAGCATAAAACGTAAGTTAGGTATAGGAATGTATATGGAGGTTCAGGGTATGTGGGAGTGAACAGACAGTGATTTCTGTTCTCTCCTTAGTTTACCACACTCGGGGCTGTGGACTTGGGCGTTCTGGGGAAGTGGTGTTTGTGTTGAGAGACACAGTAGCATAGTGGTTAAAAACGTGGACTCTGGATCCCAGCTGACTGGATCTGCAATCCTGACCACACTACTTGACAGCTGTGTGACCTTGGACTAGTTACTTAACTTCTCTGAGCCCCAAATTCTTTTCCTCTAAAATGGAGGTAATAAGACGAGCTACCTTAGAGTAATAAATCAGTTAATACACATAAAATGATTGGGGGTGTGGGGGGGCTGGCTCATACTAAGTGCTCATTAAAGATTACCTGTTGTCAGAATTCACTGAGACCCACCTTTTGCCCATTGCATGCATTCCTTCCTAGGTAGGGGCTGCGTGGTCTCTTTAATAAGGTCTCTCTAGCCAGGGAGGGCTTCAAAGACGTGAGACCTGCGAGTCACAGGGGGTCTCACACTCAGAAGGGCCCTGCTCTTGGTTTAACACTCTGCTGTCAACATCTGGAAACTGAAGACTTTTTTAACGGGCACCCTTTTAGTTTCGCTGGGCACTGGGGCCTGCACATTGGTTAGCCTTGCCTCTACCCCTCGCGAACTGGGGAGGAGAGAGCAAAGAGTAGCCTCTCTCCTACACCACTGACTTCTGACTCCTTTCCTTGCTTTCTTTTTAAAGAGGTCACCAGATCACTGGCCCAGAGATCCTCCCACACAGGGAACCCCCCAGACCAGCCACTCCAGGCTTTCATCTTCATCTGGGCACCAGTGTTGTGCAGGGCTCCCCAGAAAGCAGTTCTGAGTGAGGGACACCGATGACCTATTGTGTCAACAGCTCAGTCACATAGGCACGACCACGTTCCAGGGAGGATGCATTTCCCCGCTCCGATCTCCCACATCGTTTTTTTTTTTTTTTTCTTTTTTGTTACGGGGGCCTTTCCCTGTTGTGGCCTCTGCCGCTGCTGAGCACAGGCTCCGGACGCGCAGGCTCAGCGGCCATGGCTCACGGGCCCAGCCGCTCCGCGGCACGTGGGATCTTCCCGGACCGGGGCACGAACCCGTGTCCCCTGCATCGGCAGGCGGACTCTCAACCACTGCGCCACCAGGGAAGGCCTCCCACATCGGTTTTGAACTTCCATTACGGCCCTAAGCTCTATTCTACTCCGAATCACAGTCAGTTCATATCCTCCCTCTCTTCCCTAGCTTGTGAGCAGTATGAGGACAGGAACCACAGCTTCTTCATTTCTGTCTCCCTTGATAACCTCAATAATGCTGTTGATAAGAGTAACAACAGCAAACATCTATTCCCTCTGTGCTCTGCACCAGGCACTGCCTTAAGCACTTGGCAAGCTACTGAAATCTCTAAATAACACTACAAGGAAGAGTGTGTTATATTCCCATTTTACAGATGAGAAAAATAAGTCAGAGAGCGGTTAAACAAGCAGGGAGGGATTCAATAAAAAGTTGTATTTAATCTTTACCATCTTGTTATCCGAACATCAGACAGAGTGCATCTAGTGTCAAACATATATGATCACTTAACTTTAAAGCCTGCAGATCCTTTGCAATGAGCAAACTGGAGTCACAAGAGATTTAGTGGTTTATACAATATTACACAGGAAAATAATTCAACCAGTATCTGTTATCTATAATTTTCTATTAATCACTAATATTTATTACAGTCTCTGCTGTCTAATCCAATTCTTTCCACTTTGCCACTCAGCCTTATGTAGATGATAAAGGAATAGCTCTACTCAGAATCCCTCCTGTGCCAGTTATTCAGCTACTGTTGCTTTATCTCCAGACCTACCGGTGTAGCTGTACCAGCTTCTTGGTGATGCTGGGACTGGGACTGCAAACCTTACCTCTGCTTTGCCAGCAACTCCCCTGAGGCTCTGACAACAGGGGGTGCTAGAGAGAGGCTGCACGACTGGAGGAGGGAGCAGGGACTGGCCCCTTCCTGTGGGTTTCCTGTTCCTATGAGAGTCTCCTTTTCTCCAGTAGTGGCAGCTGAATCCAGTTTGCCATTCTGCAAACGCTCACAGGACCCATGTCCTCACACCAGCTCAGAGAGGCCGGCACACAACAGTGAGCCCACCACTGAGCCTGAGTCCCAGCCCCACAGGCCTCTCTGAACTCAGTCCTCAGCCCCAGCTAAGCAGCACCCCACCTTGGAGGTCCAAGGTGTAGCTCTGTGGGACCCCTCATGGAGTTCTAGGGTTTTTTAATTTATTTTGTTGAAGTGTAGTTGATTTACAATGTCGTGTTGATTTCTGCTGTACAGCAAAGTGGTTCAGTTATACATATATATTACACATTCTTTTTCATGTTCTTTTCCATTATGGTTTGTCCCAGGATATTGAATAGAGTTCTCTGTGCTGTACAGTAGGACCTTGTTGCTTATCCAGTCTATGTACACTATTTTGCATTTGCTCATCCCAAACTCCCAGTCCGTCCCTCCCCCACCCCTGCCTTTGGCAACCACACATCTGTTCTCTCTGTCTGTGACTCTGTTTCGTAGATAAGTTCATCTGGGTCATATTTTAGATTCCACATATAAGGGATATCATATGGCATTCGTCTTTCTCTTTCTGACTTGCTTCACTTAGTATGATCATCTCTAGGTCCATCCATATTGCTGCAAATGGCATTGTTTCATTCTTTTTTATGGCTGAGTAGTATTCCATCGCATATATATATGTACATATATGTATACACACACATATATATATATTACATCTTCTTTATCCATTCATCTGTCAATGGACATTTAGGTTGTTTCCATGTCTTGGCTATTGTACAGTTCAAGTTTGGATCATCCCAACCTTTTCCCTCTGCCCTGCTGCCCTGAAGGAGGAACCTCAAGGGACATTTTGGCTTCCTAGTTCTTAGTACTTAGTATTTCTTCATATGAAATTATCTTGGTTAAAATAACTGGTTTGGGGTGGTCACTACAGAAGCCACCTGGCAATGTGTGTCTAGTGTAGGTGTGGCCGATAACACAGGTGATGGAATCAGGGTCCTTCGACAGAACCCTCTGCTCACTGCAAGACGGCGGCTCCTTGGGTTTGCTCGTGAGCCTTTAGAAAAGGCTGTCTTGGGTAATGAGAAAATCCATGCAGGGGTGGAGGCTCCACCAAGGGAAGCAGCTGGAAATTCCCAGAGTGAATGAAAAAGGCCCACACAATGTAAAGTGATGCAGTCCCTGTGGAAAACAGTACGAAGTTTTTGCAAAAAAATAGAACTAGAACCACTGTATGATCCAGTAATTCCACTCCTGTTTATACCCTAAAATAACGAGGACAGTATTTCAAAAAGATACATGCACCCCAGTGTTCATAGCAGCACTATTTACAATAGCCAAGACATGGAAGCAACCCAAGTGCCCATCAACAGATGAATGGATAAAGAAGATGTGGTCTATATACAATGGAATATTACTCAGCCTTAAAAAAGAATGAAATAATGCTATTTGCAGCAACATGGATGGCCTTGGAGGGCATTATGCTAAATGGAAGAAGTCATACAGAGAGAGACAAATCATGCACGTTATCATTTATACGTGGAATCTAAAAAAGAGAACAAACTAGTGAATCTAACAGAAACAGATTCATAGATACAGAGAACAGACTAGTGGTTACCAGAGGGAAGGAGCAAAATGGGGGCTAGGAGAACAAGAGGCACAAACTACCATGTATAAAATAAGCTACAAAGATGTACAACATGGGGAATATAGCCAGTATGTTATAGTTAACTGTAAGTGGAGTATAACCTTTAAAAATCATGAATCCCTATGTTGTGCACCTGTGACTTATATTGTACATGAGCTATACTTCAATTTAAAAAATGGAAAAGAACAGAAAGAAAAAGGCCCACAATAAAGTCAAGGCATCGATCAAAAAATATTTTTCAAAATTATAAACTGATCCATGGGGCAGCCTCAAGTCTCCACGTGCTGGAATGCATTTTCAAGTTTTTAAAGGATATATATAATATGAGCTTGAAAACGGCAGAGATGCAACTTATGAATATATATTTGTATTTATATATAGAGCTCCCTTCCTGTTTGCTTCAGCAGCTGAACAGGTCCCTGTGCCACGTGAGGGTCCAGGGGCCGAGGGTCCCAGGGGCAGCCACAAGAGTCCCGTGTGTCCCTCCCTGCCCAGACGGACCATGACCTTGGCCAGAGCTGGTTCTTTCCTCACACGTTGGCTTGTGTGGGGAGATGAGAATAGAAGGCAGCCAGGCAACGAAAGTTCAAACCAGGCTGTCCATGAGCAGCGGGGCCAGAGCAACTCAGCCTCCAAGGATGCAGACAAACTGAAGGAGAGCCAATGAAAGAGAGAGGGAGAGGATGCGCACGGCAGAAGCTCTGACGTCCGCAGGAACGTCCATGCTCATGTTCTGAATTTGCTTTCATATGAAAACACTTAGCTCCCCCAGCCCAGATTAAGTCTTGGCGTCTGAAGCCAAAATGGAGGTCTGACTTGGCTGCCCCTTCGCGCTTTCCACACTTCAGAGGTTTGCCAGGGCTCTGGGATCTGATAAGCTGGGTCAGCAGAAATCCAAGAAGACGGGAGGTGAGGCCCAGCCTTTGTCCCCTCGCAGGCCATCCTCCCTCTGATCCCCAGCTCCTCCAAGTAAATGACACACTGAACTTCATCCCAGGACAGGAGTGTAACTTAGTCGTCCAGGGCTGGAAGGAACTGGAGAAACCAGAGGATGAAGCATGAGGCCTGGAAGATCCATCTGTTCACCTGATCAGACACGTGATTCTTGAGTGGGTGGTCAACCCACGTGTGAGTGACAGGAGGAGGGACGGAAGTGAGGGGAAGAGGAGAGAAGGAATGTAATCCACATCTCTTCTTTTGGGCCTGAGAGAAATGATTCCCCCAAAGAGTAAAAGGCCTGGCCCAACTCCTGCTGGACCAGAACTTGGGTCTCCGGACTTCCAGAACAGGGTTCTTTCCATTACCTCACTCTGACAGTGTGACTGATAGAATCATATCACCCCTAATGGTGCCACCTGTTCCTCAGGAAATGAGAATAAAAGATGTTTTGGAGGTGGGGTGGGCCTGCAGTAATTAATAACTTCAAAGACATAGCTTGGCTGGACCTACCAGTGACCATTGGCTTGGCCCAAATCCAAAGTGTCTTCCTATTAATAGACTGAATTTGCTCTGCCCATCAGCCCTGGCAAGCATGATTCTCTCCCAGCCTCCAGCCCTGACGTGTCCCGCAGGAGCACCGGTGTGTGCACAGCTAACATTTCAACTCAAGCTGGCGTGCGTCCTGATTGGAGGGCTCTGATTTCCAGCTCAGGACATCAGCTGAAAACCAGTAGGCAGATATCCAGCTGATAAATGATTGAATCGGGTTCTCCTTAGTGACAGATGGAAAGAAACTGGGGATCACAAGCTAGGTGATCAAATGGTCAGTCAATGAGTATTTATTAAAGGGCCACCACACCCACCATCATGCTTGGAGAAGACCTGCCCTCGCAGAGCTTTTTGTCTGAGACAATAAGATATTAACACATGTAAAAGTAGAGAGCAGTCTAGCTCTACGATCACACTGTAATTTTCTCTGGTCTGGTGAGGGTCAGAAAAGGATGTGATAGAAAACGAACTATGGTTACCAATGGGGATAGTTGGGGGGCGAGGGGTGGAGATAAATTAGGAGTTTGGGATTAACATATACACACTACTATATATAACATAGATAGACAACAACAGTATAGCACATGGAACTATACTCAATATCTCGTAATAACCTATAATGGAAAAGAATCTGAAAAAGAATATATATATATAACTGAATCACTTTGCTGAACACCTGGAACTAACACAACATTGTAAATCAACTATACTCCAAGAAAGATGATTTTAAAACAAATAAAATGGTTAAAAAAATGAAAAACAAGGATGTGAGAAGAAGCATTTGTGTAGAGAAATGTGGGAGACACAACTGCTGTCTTCAAATGAGATGAAGAGAGCAGCCCTGTTTCATGTTGCTCCAGAGAACCAAGGGAGCAGGGAGGCACATTTGGGCTCCATATAAAGAAGCATGGTTTAATAACTGGAACCGTCCAAAATAGTAGGGCTGGCTCGGTAGGCAGAGGGCTCTTCATCATCAGAAATGTGCAGTCACAGCTGCACAGAAGCCTGTCACAGACACACAGGAAGGGGTCCACTTTGGGGTGGGAGATTAGGGTGACCTCAGAATTTCCCCCTTCTTTCCAATTCTCAGATCCTAAGGCTGGTATAGGAAAGGATTACACTGCAGGTTAACCGTGATCAGTAAGTGCAGCAGTAGCAAGAAAATCCAGCTCTTCAACTGGTAGACGAGGAAGATGGCTGCCTGCCCCAGAGAGTGGCTACAGGGAATCAGAAGGTGCATCTGCCCACAAAGAAAACATGCATACGAGGGCACGCTTAATAGAGATGTCGGGGTGGAGGTGTGGCCAGCGAAAACCTATGAGGAAGAGGTAAGGAAGAGGCCTGTGGAGTGACAGGACTATATATAACTATATATAACAGGACAATAATAGCAACTATTATCTATTGGGCCCTTACAATATGGCAGGAACATTCAGGCCACAGTTAGTCTCCCAACAGCCCTAGTTAAACAATACATGCCTATGTTACAGGTGTAACCTGGAGCTCAGAGAGGCTATACAGCCAGCACGCTGCGGAGGCTGACCTGGGGTCCCGGTTCGCATGACTTCTGAGCTCTGACGCTCCATCAGCAGGCGGCACTGCCCTCGCCTCACCTCCACAGGTGACCTGCCCCTTTGATGGAGCTGGATCTGGGGAGCACCTGCGGATAGATTGAGCGTTTTTACCTTGACCACATGGAGCTTGGGCAGCAGGTTGCAGTCGGCCAGGGTCAGCTCGTCTCCATCCAGGAACTTGCGCCGGGAGCCCTTGCCATCGTCCCCGCAAGTGTTGGAGTCGATCTCCTCTGGCAGAGGGGTGTTCAGGTAGTCATCCAGTTTCTTCAGTGCCTTGGTCAGGCCTCGCTCAAGGGCTGGCGTGGAACAGCAAAAGAAGTGTCTTTAGTCAACCTGCCTGCCGCTGGAGAGAGCCACGGGGTCTTCAGAGCAAAGGAGCTTATCCAGAATCCTGTCCTCCTCATCATACCGGCTCCCCCCATACTACAGAGTACTTGACAGCCAGGCACACGATGCCATAGAAGAGTATTAAACAGCGTGAAAAAGCAAACCTTAACCAAACAATAAACATTTGCTAATCATTTTTTTTGGGGGAAAAGATCATATAAATACAGAAATACAACCATCAGGATATCTGTCAAAGCTTGTACAGTTCCTCTCCAACAGACGCAAAAATAATTGTCACTTTTCACTTTCTTCTTTTGCTCATCAACCCACAATCAACCCGCAATATTCCGCAATCAACCCGCATAATAATTTTGTAGAAAGAAAGAACTATTAAATAAGTAAATAACAACTGCGTAGAGGTCCTAGGACAGAGACAGCCACCAGATTTGGGGGCAGCCTTAGCTATGGCTAAGCCAACCTCAGGAGTGGTGTGAAGGCTTCCAGGAAGACATGACATACGACAGTGAGCACCCGTGCCCGGGGCTGCCCCCAGCGAACCAGCGGGGATCAAGGAGGCATCCTTGAGTTTAATCTAGAGGGGTTGTTCTAAAAAATCAGAGCGGTCCGAAATGGAATGGCCAACGCACCAGGCAGCAGGCTCCACCAGAAATGCGCAACCCTGCCTGCATGGAAACCTGTCATGGATACACAGCTCAAAGAGTGAAAATCCGAGGGAAGACAATGTGGCAGATTTTTCCAGTCTTGCCCCACTGATTATCTATCAAATAATTCACTTACGTATAAGAACAGAACAAAATACTCAAAAGAGCAGCTATAGAAAATCACTATCACTCAGAGTCATTCCACCCGAAATCTCAGCAACCACTCCAGTCAGAGAACCCTAACCTAGAACCTGTCCACCTGAGCGCTGGAAGAGATGGCTGGCCAGGTCATTGGCCAATGCACCTGTCATCAGCCCACCCCGCCCCCCATGACTGTTTTTTCCAGGCTCTGGTTTAGACATTGACACGGAGATGGTGGGAATCAGGCTGGATGTTAATTTCAGCAGCTAAAAGGAGGGAGCTGCCTCTGGAGGAAGAGCCAGAGGACTGTGCTCTCGCTCAGATTTTCCCCAAATGTGCCTTCTGTTAGCTCCTCCTCGCATAACCCGTGTTTGTCTTTTCATAGAAAGACTTTGTCTGAGACAATGAAACGACACCAGCCCAAGATACATCAACTGAACGCTTACTGGAACATGTGAAAACAGGCTGGAGGTTGGATGTGGTTTCTTAACACTTCCTTCACCCTCTGGCATTTGAACTTGGACTTCATCATCTGCTTTGTGCTTCCAGTTTGGGAGAATAGAGTGAGTGGGGCTGGGAGAAATGCTTGTATTTCCCTTAGTAATTGTCTAGACTGGGATGGGACTGCAAGCCTCTTCAAGAGCACCGGCAGAGGGTGCCAACAATACTTAGCACCGCAGCTCACCCCCGCCGGAAGCAGCTGTGACTTGTATTGGGTCTGTTTGCTTCCACAAGTCCCGCTACCCCTTTCAGTTATGGAGATGATGACAAAATCTTGATTCTAATGGAGAAAGGGAAAATCAGATAGAATGCCTGCTGAAATTTGATGAGCTGATATCACCCGAGGGAAAG